>NC_088389.1:2438571-2743392 GCF_037993035.2 Macaca fascicularis
CACAAAAAAATGGCTGGGCGCGGTGGCTCATACTTGTAATCCCAGCACTTTGGGAATGCAGAGGTGGGTGGATCACCTGAGGTCAGGAGTTCAGGACCAGGCTGGCTAACATGGTGAGATCCTGTCTCCACTAAAAATACAAAAAATTAGCCAGGCATGGTGGTGCAAGCCTGTAATCCCAGCTACTCTAGAGGCTGAGGCAGAAGAATTGCTTGAACTTGAGAGGCAGAGGTTGCAGTGAGCTGAGGTCGCGCCATTGCACTCCACTCTGAGCAAGAGTGATCCTGTGTCTCAAAAAAAAAAACAAAAACAAAAACAAAAAAAAAACGAAAAAACAAATCTAAAAATACAAAAAATGAGCCAGGTGTGATGGTATGCATCTGTGGTCACAGCTACTCAGGAGGCTAAGGTGGGAGGATCACCTGAGCCTGGGAGGAGGAGGTTGCAGTGAGTCGAGATTCACAACAACGAGCACGGCCTCCATCCGTGGCAGACGTTCCTCACACACACGGCCTCACGTGGCCATCATGACGTCCCGACACAGCAGGAAGGTCAGGGATCATTATTCCTGTTTCCAAATGAAAACACAACCCCAGACAGCCAGGCCACGGCAGGCATCCTGGTCGAGGGCCCCTGAGGTCCCACTGATCCCCGCACTGCACTCTGGGGTTCTTTGTACTTAGAGATTCCTTAAACATTTTATTTGAATCTCATTCATAAATATATTTTAAGAACTAATGAAAAGCACCACAAAGGCTCAAAAGTGCTACACCAAGATTTTAGCACACTTCTGACACTGCCCCAATTTGCTCACACGTTGGAATCCAACTTCCGCTGTGCCTAGCACGTCCCAGAATCTCCTCCGGCTTAGACTCGGAGCTCTCAGTGGCCTACACAGGAGGCAGAAGGGACTGAACTGAACACATGGTCACCTAAACCAGACACACAGACTGAGACCTGGTGCGTGGCCAGACAGCATGGGCTGCTCTTGCTTTCCGTACGTGTCACAAGAGATGTGAGGGGTCAGATAGGAGTGATTCCATCTGGAAACAATGTGCTGCTGGTTTTTTCAGGCTTCCAAATCAGTTTTACTTTAAAACTCCCAATTCTATCATGTAAGTCGGCTAAAAACCAAAGTGCCACCCCTGCGGTGACCGACTGAACGAGTGTGCGGGACGAGTGTGCGGGGGGGGGGGACACAGACACGCGGTGACTGACTGAACGAGCGTGCAGGGAGGACTCTCACACACGCAGTGACTGACTGAACAAGAGCGTGAGGAGGACTCTCACACATGCGGTGACCGACTGAATGAGAGTGCGGGGGGGGGACACACGCGGTGACCAACTGAACGAGCGTGTGGGGGGGGACTCTCATACATGTGGCGACTGATTGAACGAGCATGCGGGGGGGCCACACACACATGGTGACTGACTGAACAAGCGTGCAGGGGGGACACACACGCGGTGACCGACTGAATGAGCGTGCTGGGGGGACTCACATGTGGTGACTGAATGAGCGTGTGGGAGGGCCACACGCGGTGACCAACTGAACGAGCGTGTGGGGGGGGACTCTCATACATGTGGCGACTGATTGAACGAGCATGCGGGGGGGCCACACACACATGGTGACTGACTGAACAAGCGTGCAGGGGGGACACACACGCGGTGACCGACTGAATGAGCGTGCTGGGGGGACTCACATGTGGTGACTGAATGAGCGTGTGGGAGGGCCACACATGCGGTGACTGAACAAGCGTGCAGGGGGACTTACACACGCGGTGACCGACTGAAAAAGTGTGGGGGGGGACACACACACGGCGATCGACTGAAAAAGTGTGCAGGGAGGACTCTCACACACCCGGTGACCGACTGAGCGTGCGGGGGGGCCACACACGCGGTGACTGACTGAACGAGTATGCAGGGAGGACTCACACACACAGTGACCGACTGAACGAGCATGGGGGGGGACACACGCGGCGACCGACTAAACGTGTGCAGGGAAGACTCTCACACACGCAGTAACTGAACGAGTGTGCAGGGAGGACTCACACACGCGGTGACCGACTGAACGAGCGTGCAGGGGGGACTCTCACATATGCGGTGACTGACTGAATGAGCGTGCGGGGGGGGGACTCTCACACATGCAGGGACCGACTGACATGGTAGCTTGCACCTGTAATCCCAGCTACTTGGGAGGCTAAGGTTGGAGGATCACTTGAGGCCGGGAGTTCGAGACCAGCTTGGGAAACATAACAAGACCTCAGGTATAAAAATAAAATAACAAAAAAGTTAAAATGGCAAAGAAATGTCAAGAACAGGTTTTAAGGCCCGGCGTGGTGGCTCATACCTGTAATCCTAGCACTTTGGGAGTGCATAGGAGGGTGGATCACCTGAGGTCAGGAGTTCGAGACCAGCCTGACCAAAGTGGAGAACCCCTGTCTCTACTAAAAACACAAAAATTAGCCGGGCATGGTGGGTGCCTGTAATCCCACCTACTCGGGAGGCTGAGGCAGTAGAATCGCTTGAACCTGGGAGGCAGAGGTTGCAGTGAGCCAGAGATCACGCCACTGCACTCCAGCCTGGGCAACAAGAGCTAAACTCTGTCTCAAAAAAGAAAAAAAAGGCCAGGCACAGTGGCTCACACTGGGTGACAAAGCGAGACTCCATCTCAAACAAAAAAAGAAACAAAAAAAAACACAAATAAAAAAAGAAAAAAAAAACAAGTTTTAATATAAAAAAGCCCCTCTGCGGTGGCTCACGCCTGTAATCACAGCACTTTGGGAGGCCAAAGTGGGCAGATCACGAGGTCAGGAGATCACAACCATCCTAACACGGTGAAACCCCGTCTCCACTAAAAAAAAATTAGGCGTGGTGGTGGGCGCCTATAGTCCCAGCTACTCAGGAGGCTGAGGCAGGAGAAGAGCGTGAACCCAGGAGGCAAAGGTTGCAGTGAGCCGAGATTGCGCCACTGCACTCCAGGGTGGGGACAGAGCAAGACTTCCCTCCACAGGAGAGTGGGGGGCATCTGGCACCCTTGTTGCTAATGGGGCTGAGCTGTGTGTTCCCTTCACAACGGGACACCCCCACAAGAAATCACAGAGGCCTTCACTAAGCTGGAGTCATCAGGCAGCTGAGACCTGACATCCTGACTCTGGTGTGTGAACATGGTTTGGTGGCATCGGTGACTCAAAAGGACAAGCTGTATTGTTACGCAAGTCAAACGCCGCCCAAACCATGACACCAAATCAGATATGGGTGCAACCTGGCCGCTGCAGGGGTCACCTCGTCGCCGCAAACGTCGCCTGCGTTCAACCCAGGTCTTACTCTTCTCACAGGCAGACTCCAAGATGCCCCAAATGCTGGAGATTCAAACTTCCTCGATTCCTGTCTCCACCAACAGTGCACGACTGCTTCATACAATACTGAACTTCACGCAAGAGTTCACTGGGTGGCACCCGATTCTAACCCACTTCTATAAAAGCCCATCTGAACATTGATCTGGAACACTGATCTGCATGCAGCCATGAATATGAGGCCCTCCAAATACTCGAAGTTCACTTTAAAATTATAATTTCATGGCCGGGTGCGGTGGCTCATGCCTGTAATCCCTACACTTTGGGAGGCCGAGGAGGGTGGATCACCTCAGGTCAAGAGTTTGAAACCAGCCTGATCAACATGATGAAACCTCATCTCTACCAAAAATACAAAAATTAGCTGGGCGTGGTGGCGCGCGCCTGTAATCCCAGCTACTCGGGAGGCTGAGGTAGGAGAACCGCTTGAACCCACGAAGCGGAGGCTGCAGTGAGCCGAGATCGCACCTCTGCACTCCAGCCTGGGCAACAAGACCAAAACTGTCTCAATAAATAAATAAATAAAACTATAATTTTATATGTAACCCCATCTTTTTCAGGCTCAACACAATACCAAATAGAAACTTGGTAACAGCCGAAACTCCTAACAATTGTTTATACGAAAGTATCAGAAGCAAGCGTTGCAGGAGAGAAGCTCTTGAATCTTATAAGTGTTCACCCATTAATACCTTTAGTTTCTCGTATTAAAAACTGGAGCTGTTAACACGGAGAGAGATTGAGTTACAGTGCAGCAATTCCGTCCCTTCAAGATCATGTGAGCAGGGTCCGTTCTCAGTCCTAGTTTCCCTTGACTTGACCCAGACAAGGCTCCCTCCTCCTCCGAGCCCCGTCTTCACTGGCTGCCCTACACCGAGTGTGCGTTTGGTGCTCTTCTGCACTGACCCTCAGCCCTCAGGGCCGCAAAATGCCAACTCCAAAATACCCAGCTCTGGCCCTGACCATTCCCCTGACCCCAGGCTGCACATCTGGCCGCCTCCCGAGAGGCCATGGGCGCTGTGACTCCTTCATCTTGGCCTAGGAAGCACCAGCCTTCAGCTGCTCAGGCCAGATTCTTGCAGACATTCTAACTCCTTTTTCTCCGCTCTACCTTCCACAAACATCCCCTGCCAATCCCAGGCCCAGGCCCTGGCCCCGGTCCCACCCGGCGCAGCCCATCCCGGCACCGGCTCCTTGCTAGCCCCGACCCTCCCAGCAGCCAAAGGGACTTTTCCACCCAGGCTCAGCCGGGGTCTCCCCAGCCACTCAGCAGGAAGGCAGCAGAGTCGGCTCCGCCCCCAGCCTCACCGGTCTTCCCCGACCCCCGGCTGGGAGCGCGAGCAGCCTCAGGGGTCGGAGGCGCCCCTGACCCGCCCGGGCACGCAGTCGGGTGGGGGTGCGGGGATTCGGGAACACGAGGGGCCCACACCTGAGCGTGGAGGGGGCGACAGGACGCGGGGGAGCGGCGGACCCGGGGCAGGGCAGGGCCCGGTGGGCCGCCCACGGGCCTCAGGCGGGGCTGGGAGCCGCGACCCCGCGCGAGACCCGGGACCGTGCCCCGACGCTGCTCCGAGGACGGCCGCGCGCGTTCCCGAACTTTCCCGCGCCAGCCCCGCTCCGACTTGGTTTCCGGCCCAGCCGCTCAGAGAAATCCCCTCGGACTGGCCCCGCCCCCGCCCCGCGGCCTCTCCCGCCCCCGCTCCCGCTCCGGCTCCGGCCGGGAGTCGCCCTGAGAGGTGCCCGCGCCTGCGCCCGACCCCGCAACCGACCCCGCGCCCGCGCCCGACCTCGCCCCCGACCCCGCACTCGCCTCACCCAACGGTCGCGGCGCGCCCGGAACTAAGGGCCCGCCCAGCCACCGCCCCCAACGCCGCCGCCGCCACCGCTCCGCCGAGGGGGCCTGACGGACGGACACGGGAGCCAACCAGCGAGCCCTCAGGAAGCCGTAGCGGGCGCCGATTGGTCGGCGCTGAGACGGCGTGGGTACCTAAGTCGCCCTCTGCTTCTTCCTCACGGAGCGCGCCGGAGCGCTGGTGCGGGGGGTTGGTCCCGGGAGCTGTTGTAGCGCTGCGCCGTGGGGTCCGCGTCAATTGGGTCCGTTTCCCAGGTGCGGCGAGACAGCGAGGCCCTTGCTTCCCCTCCCGTGGCCCCCGTGCGGAGACCCCTGCCGCACACCCGAGAGGTGAGCCAGGAGCCCAGGCCGGGCGGCACCGGTTCCCACGAGGCGCGCGTCGCGGGACGTGGGGCCCTGGCGGGGCGGCCGCGACCTGCCGGACACCTGCGGGTCCCTCTGCCTCCCCCGGTGCCGGGCTTAGAGCGGGGCCTCAATTTGGGTTACATTTATGAAAAACGACCAAAAGAATACTGCACGCTTAAGTAAGGTATTAAGGATATGGGTCTCCTTTTGGGTTGAGGTAATGCTCTGCAACCAGACAGTGGTGACGGCCGCCCGACATGGCCGGTGTGCTAATCCACTGGGTTGTGCACTGTATTATTATTTTTTTGAGACGGAGTTTCGCTCCGTCGCCCAGGCTGGAGTGCGGTGGAGTGATCTCGACTCACTGCAACCTCCGCTTCCCGGGTTCAAGCGATTCTCCTGTCTCAGCCTCCCTAGTAGCTGGGATTACAGGCGCCCGCCATCACGCCCAGCTAATTTTTGTATTTTTGGTAGAGACGAGGTTTCACCATGTTGGCCAGGCTGGTCTTGAACTCCTGACCTCAAGTGAAAACACAACCTGTGACCTCCAGACACTCAAACGAAAACAGTGGCCTTGGCGGCCAAAACAGGGGCTGCCCTAGGAGTCCTGTGGGCTGCATGGGGCAGGCGGCACCGTCATCTGCTCAGGAGAACGGGAGCTGCAGCAGGTTCTCTCTGGCGGCGCACGGGCTAGCACCGGACACACCACCTCCCCTCCAGCCAGCTTTTGGTGAAATGGAGACCTTTCTCCCCGCTTTGCAGAGAAGGAAACGTTCACAGAGGTAAGTCTACTCCAAGCATTCAGACCCTGAGACCACGGGACTGCTCAAAGATGGAATACACTGCAAAACAGGGCAGGCTCTGAAGTTACATAATTTATTCAGGCCACGCTGTGTCCCCAGGCGCCAATGCCACATTTCATACATGTTACTTGGTTTGTAGTTGGAATTCCCCTCCCCTAAACCCACATTCCTGGGACCGCAAGGCCTTGAGATGGAACTCAGGAAGCCATTGGATTCCATCAACGTCATCACCCCTGAGTTTGCTGCAAGCAGCCATGGAAACGTTCGAAGTTCGCACCTGCAGGGTCAGTGAGGTTGCATTCAAGCCCAGGAACTGGGCTCTGAGATGTGAGGAGGCTTCTCCTCCTGGCTGCACCTGGGAGGCTCAAAGCTGTCCTGAGACTGCAGCAGCCAATTCGGAATGAAAAAGGGTTCACGCGGTGGCTCACGCCTATAATCCCAGCACTTTGGGAGGCTGAGGCGGGAGGACTGCTTGAGCCCATGAGTTCGAAATCAGCATGGGCAGCATGGCGGAACCCCATCTCTACCAATAAAAGGAAAAAAAATTAGCTGGTTGTGGTGCTGCACACCTGTAGTCCCAACTACTTGGAAGGCCAAGACAGGAAGATGACAGAAGCCCAGGAGGTGGAGGTTGCAGTGAGCTGTGGTTGCACCACTGCACTCCAGCCTGTGCGATAGAGTGAGACCCTGTCTTTTTTTTTTTTTTTTTTTTTTTTGAGATGGTGTCTTGCTCTGTCCCCAGGCTGGAGTGCAGTGGCGCAATCTCGGCTCACTGCGACCTTTTCCTCCCGGGTTCAAGCAATTCTCCTGCCTCAGCCTCCGGAGTAGCTGGGACTACAGGCGCACACCGCCACACCCGGCTAATTTTTTTTGTATTTTAGTAGAGACAGGGTTTCACCGTGGTGCCCAGGCTGATCTCAAACTGAGCTCAGGCAATCTGCCTGCCTCAGCCTCCCAAAGTGCTAGGATTACAGGCCTCAACCGCCGCGCCTGGCCGACCCAGTCTCTTTTAAAAAAGAAAAAACAGCCAGGCACAGCGGCTCATACTTAATCCCAGCACTTTGGGAGGCCGAGGCAAGCAGATCGCCTGAGGTCAGGAGTTTGAGACCAGCCCAGCCAACATGGTGAACCCCTGTCTCTACTAAAAGAAATATAAAAAAGGCCCGGCACAGTGGCTCATGTTTGTAATCCCAGCACTTTGGGAGGCTGAGGCAGATGGATCACCAGAGGTCAGGGGTTCAAGACCAGCCTGAACATTGTGAAACTCCCATCTCTACTAAAAAAATTTTTAAAAGGGGCCAGGCATGGTGGCTCACGCTTGTAATCCCAGCACTTTGGGAGGCCGAGGCGGGTGGATCAAGAGGTCAGGAGTTCGAGACCAGCCTGGCCAACACAGTGAAACCCCATCTCTACTAAAAATACAAAAATTAGCAGGGTGTGGTGGCGCTTGCCTGTAATCCCAGCTACTCAGGAGGCTGAGGCAAGAGAATCGTTTGAACCCGGGAGGCAGAGGTTGTAGTGAGCCGAGATCGTGCCATTGCACTCCAGCCTGGGTGACAGAGCTAGACTCCATCTCAAAAAAAAAAAAAAATACAGAAAAGGTCCGGCACACACAGTGGCTCATGTTTGTAATCCCAGCACTTTGGGAGGCTGAGGCGGGTGGATCACCTGAGGTCAAGGGTTCAAGACCAGCCTGGCCAACATGGTGAAACCCTGTCTCTACTAAAAATACAAAAAGTAGCTGGGCGTGGTGGCAGGCACCTGTAATCCCAACTACTCGGGAGGCTGAGGCAGGAAAATCGCTTGAACCCGGAAGGCAGAGGTTGCAGGGAGCTGAGATCGCGCCACTGCACTCCAGCCTGGGTGACAGAGCAAGACTCCATCTCAAAGAAAAAAGAAGGGGTTCACTTGTTTTGGGGAGGGGTTCACCTGTTTTAGGACACTCTACTTCCTTCAGGGTAATGGGAAAGTCATTCTAACAGCTTTCAGACAGTGGCCTCCAACTTGGGGTGACACACCTCACTGGTCCTGGATGATGACAGTGTTGAAGGGCTGAGTCTGAGACCACCTCAGCCCCACCCCAAGTCCAGAAAATGTTTCCCAAGCTTGGCAAATGCCCACAGCCCTCAAGAGCCAGCAGTGACCAGGATGACTGCCCTGTGCCGCCCAGTCTCAGAGGACTTGCCCCAGTGCTGCTCTCATGAAAATGCCTTTGTTTATTTTAGATTGCTCTGTTTCCAGAAGATTGGCACACACATTAAAAAAAAAAAAAACAAAAAAAACAAAAAAAAAAAAACTGGCTGGGTGTGGTGGCTCACACCTGTAATCCCAGCACTTTGGGAGACTGAGGAGGGCAGATCACCTGAGGTCAGGAGTTCAAGGCCAACATGGTGAAACCCCATCTCTACTAAAATACAAAAATTATCTGGGCATGGTGACATGCTTGTAATCCCAGCTACTTGGGAGGCTGAGGCAGGAGAATTGCTTGAACCTGGGAGGCGGAGGTTGCAGTGAGCCAGGAGTGCGCCACTACACTCCAGCCTGGGCAACACAGCAAGACTCTGTCTCAAAAATAATAATAATAATATTGATTGTGATGACAGGCCTGCAAGGCATAGCAAGTTGATACCAGCCTGACTGAGAGGCGGAGGTACACTGATTGGGAAGTGCCTCCCCACCCCGCCCACCAGCTTGGAAGCTGTGACACCTTGGCCTGGGGACTCGCCTCATTTGCTGGCTGGAAAGGGGTGACTCACTCTGGCCATGGCGCAGCTCAGGGGATTCCCACGTGGGCTCCTTCCTGCGGAAAAGAAAGCAAAAGTCAGCCACCCAGGCCTCCAGCAGGGGCAGGGGGAGGAGATGCCCCCGGGCAGTCTCAGGAGAGGCCTTAGCGTCCTCCCACTGCCTGAGGGCTGGGGTTGCAGGAGCAAGAAGGAGAGCAGCAGTTGGAACCTGGAGATGGACACATGCAGCTGTTGTCCTGGTCTCCGTGTCCTGACTAGAGGGTACCAGTGTCCCTGGAGGGGCGGCCTGACCATGGACCAGAGCAGATGCTGCCGTGGACGCCAGCCACTCACTGACCTGGCCAGGGAGGACCCCACAGCTGCTCACTGGGCCTGCAGAGCACGGGGGGTTAGGGGCCACCGTGCCACTGGCATCTGCCCTCTGTGCCCAGCAGGGCTCTGTGGATACATCTGAAAGCCAGTGGCTGCGTGTGCCCTCTGCACCCAGCAGGGCTCTGTGGATGCGTCTGAATGCCAGCAGCTGCCTGGCTTCCCTTGGGCGTGGTTGGCGCCCTCGAAGGCTCACACCTCGTGTCCTTTTACTCAGGTCTTGGGACGACAGAGCCCAGCTTGCAGACAGAGCCAGGAGGCCGAATGTCCGAGCTGGGCCCCCTACAAGACCGTGAACAAGGGACACCCTTGTGTGCCTGGTGATGTCCCCAGGGGAAGTGCCCACCTCAAATAGCCGCAGTCCACTTGCTCACACGAGAGCTTGCCTCTTTTTTTCAGGCGTTTGCAGGTCAGCCTTGTGCTGCAGCCTCTGAGGGAAGCTGGTTTCACTCTCACTCTGTAGTCACCTGACAGGAGTGTTTCCAGGAAGGCAGCCGCAGCTCTGGGCTAGAGTCCCCTGCACCAGCCCCCGCCCTAGCCCTGCCCTCACCCCCTCAGGCCAGTGCACAGGGCACAGAGGCTCCCTCCTCGTCAGCTCCGCAGGGAGCCTCCCCCAGGGCAACCTTTGATAAAAGGAGAAAGGCCTGGGGAGGGGTGGGACCTGGAGGCAGGTTTGCCTCCACGCCAGACAGCGGGGAAGGTCTTGTCCTCCAACTGAATGGCATAGATCCTCGGGGGGAATCTGAAGCCCGCCTGTCCAGGGCAGGCCCAGGGCTGGCTGCAGGCAGGAGACCCTTGAGCACGTGAGCTTGTGCTGTCACACAGCAGAGTCCGTGCCAGCAACCGTGGGGAAGAATGGATTTCTGTCTGCTTGTGTTTTCTGTGAACTTGGGAAGGACACACAAGAAAGTAATAAAAGATTTATGCCTGTAATCCCAGCATTTTCGGAGGCCGAGGCTAGAGATCACTTGAGCTCAGGAATTCAAGACCAGCCTGGGCAATATAGCGAAACCCCCGTCTTTACAAAAAATGCAAAAATTAGGCCAGGTCTGGTGGTTCATGCCTGTAATCCCAGCACTTTGGGAGACCAAGGCAGGCGGATCATCTGAGGTTGGGAGTTTGAGACCAGCCTGACCAACATGGAGAAACCCCGTCTCTACTAAAAATACAAAAATTAGCTGGGCGTGGTGGTGCACACCTGTAATCCCAGCTACTTGGGAGGCTGAGGCAGGAGAATCGCTGGAACCTGGAAGGCAGAGATTGCGGTGAGCTGAGATTGCACCATTGCACTCCAGCCTAGGCAATAAAAGCCAAACTGTCTCAAAAAAAAAAAAAAAAAGCTGGGCATGATGCCATGGCACAATCTCGGCTCACTGCAACCTCTGCCTTCCTGGTTTAAGTGATTCTCCTGCCTCTGCCTCCCAAGTAGGTGGGATTACAGGCACATGCCAGCACACCCGGCTAAGCTCGAACTGGTCTCAAACACCTGACCTCAAGTGATCCTCCCACCTTGGCCTCCCAAAGTGCTGGGATTACAGGCGTGAGCCACCACGCCCTGCTGTAATGGATGTTTTCTAACCAGGTAGTATGCACCTGTAGTCCCAACTACTTGGAAGGGTGAGGCCAGAGGATGGCTTGAGCCCAGGAGTTCAAGGCTATTGTGAGCTATTACTGTGGCACTGTACTCTAGTCTGGGTGACAGAGCGATATTCTGTCCCTATAAAAAAAAAAAAGTAATGGAATTTTTTTTTTTTTTGAGATGGAGTCTTGCTCTGTTGCCCAGGCTGGAGTGTAGTGGCATGACCTCGGCTTGCTGCAACCTCCGCCTCCCAGGTTCAAGCGATTCTCCAGCTTCAGCCTCCTGAGTGGCTGGGACTACAGGTGTGAGCCCTCACGCCTGGCTAATTTTTTGTATTTTTAGTAGAGATGGGTTTTTGCCATGTTGGCCAGGCTGGTCTCAAACTCCTGGCCTCCCACCTCATCCAGCTAATTTTTTTTTTTTTTTCTTTTTTTTAGTTTGCAGTAGAGATGGAGTCTTACTGTGTTGCCCAGGCTGGTCTTGAATTCCTGAGCTCAAGCAGTCCTTCTGCCTTGGCCTGCCAAAGTCCTGGGTTACAAGTGTGAGCCACTGCCTGGCCAACATATTTTGTTGTTGTTGTTATTTTTGTTTGTTTGTTTTTTTGAGACGGAGTTTCGTTCTTGTTGCCCAGGCTGGAGTGCAATGGTGAGATCTCAGCTCACTGCAACCTCCGCCTCCTGGGTTCAAGCGACTCTCTTGCCTCAACCTCCTAAGTAGCTGGGACTACAGGCACCTGCCACCACACCCAGTGATTTTGTATTTTTAGTAGAGATGGAGTTTCACCATGTTGGTCAGGCTGGTCTTAAACTCCTGACCTCAGGTGATCCACCTGCCTCGGCCTCCCAAAGTGCCAGGATTATAGGCGTGAGCCAAACCTATTGGTTTTTCGTATTAATTAACGATAACATTATGGTCCAGTTTCTGGCTTTGAGTTTTAACATCTGCAAGCTTGACAGCTTTGTGAAAATTGATCTTTTTCTTGTTGTCATGATGCTCCAGCTATGTTTATCCACCTGTTTTTCCTCATGGTCAATCAGAAAACACTTTTTATTCAGTTGAATTTTGAAAATTGTTTTTCACTTAAAGCCATAGATACACAAAGTTAGGAAGAACCTCGACCACAGTACATAATGTTTGGTTTATAAAACTTCTACTTCACAGGACATTCTAGATGTTGTGATTCTGTGTCCTTGTTTTTTTTTAAAGGTGATCCTAGTGACATTCAGATCTCTCTGCAGTCAAAATAATTGTAAATTCAAATGGAAACTCCGAAGTGGCCCCACATGGTGATGATTATACAACTAATGTCCTGTTTTGCTGTCAAAGACAGGAGCCAGGCCAGGTGCAGTGGCTCACACCTGTTATCCCAGCACTTTGAGAGGCCAAGGCAGGTGGATCACCTGTGGTCAGGAGTTTAAGACCAGCCTGGCCAACGTGGCGAAACCTCATCTCTGCTAAAAATACAAAAATTACCCAGGTGTGGTGGTGGGCGCCTGTAATCCCAGCTACTTGGGAGGCTGAGGCAGAACTGCTTGAACCCAGGAGGCGGGGGTTGCGGTGGGCCGAGATCGCACCATTGCACTTCACCCTGGGCGACAGAGGGAGCTACTGGAAAGGCTGAGGCATGAGAATTACTTGAACCCAGGAGGCGGAGGAGGTGGTTGCAGCGAGCTGAGATGGCACCACTGCACTCCAGCCTGGGAGACAGAGCGAGACTCCGCCTCAAAAAAAACACAAAAACAAGCTGCGCCGACAGTGGACAGAGAGGCCTTGGGAGCTGCTGCACGGCAGGGCTGCCCACCGGGGCTTCAGCCCCCAGAACCGTCTGGGACCCCCAGAACTGCCCCGCATCAGCCAGCACAGCCAGGCGACTTTCCCATTCTCTCTCCCACAGCAGGCAGGAGACAGTGGATCTGGGGGCTCTCCAGCCTTAGGGGCACCAGGCTCAGCTCCTCAGCCTGTGGTTCGCTGGAGGCTGGCAGCAGGGAGGTTATTTCCCCGTGGGTGGGACCGGGTTGCTCTCTGGGACCCCAGCAGAAGTGGCCCTGTCCCACCCCATCATCCTGCAGTGGAATTAATACTGGAACGTCCCACCGGGCACAGAAGGCTGCTCTGCCTGCAGGTTGACCTCAGCAAGGATTGCCAGACCCACGGGAGAAACAGCCCGAACCAAACAAAGGAGCGGAGAGGGGGTGATACAGGCACCAGAGGAGAATGTGAGAAGAACCAAATTAGTAATCCTAGAAGAAAAAAGAAGAATTTGTGAAATAGAATGCTATAAAATTCAATGCTATAAAAATAATAGAAGAGGAGTTGGATGTAGTAGCGCATGCCTGTAATCCCAGCTACCTGGGAGGCTGAGGCAAGAGGATCACTGGAGCCAAGGGGGTGGAGGCTGCAGTGAGCCGAGATCACACCATTGCACACCAACTGGGCAACAGAGCCAGAGCCTGTATAAAAACAACAAAACAACACAAAAACACGGCCGGGCATGGTGGCTCACGCCTGTAATCCCAACACTTTGGGAGGCCGAGGTGGGCGGATCACAAGGTCAGGAGATCGAGACCATCCTGGCTAACACGGTGAAACCCTGTCTCTACTAAAAATACAGAAAATTATCCGGGCGCGGTGGCGGGCACCTGTAGTCCCAGTTACTCAGGAGGCTGAGGCAGGAGAATGGTGTGAACCCAGGAGGCCGAGTTTGCAGTGAGCCGAGATTGCACCACTGCGCTCCAGCCTGGGCGATAGAGTGAGACTCTGTCTCAAAAAAAAAAAAAAGAAAAAGAAGGAAGAAAAAAAATATAAGAGGGAACCCTTAAAAATCAAAAACGTGATATCAAAATTAAGAAAAATGTTAAGTAGAAAGGTTATACATTGAGATCTCCCAAAATTAGAACAGAAAGAACATGAGTTTAAAAACAGGAAAGACTGGCTAGGCATGGTGGCTCACACCTGTAATCCCAGCACTTTGGGGGGCTGAGGTGGGCGGATCACCTGAGTCAGGAGTTTGAGATTAGCCTGACCAACATGGTGAAACCTCGTCTCTACTAAAAATACAAAAAAATTAGCCAGGCATGATGGCAGTTGCCTATAATCCCAGCTACTTGGGAGGCTGAGGCAGGAGAATCGCTTGAACCCAGGAGGTAGAGGTTGCAGTGAGCCAAGATTGCACACTGCACTCCAGCCTGGGCGATAGAGTGAGACTCCGTCTCAAAAAAAAAAAAAAAAATTGGTTGGGCATGGTGGCATGTGATTGTAGTCCCAGCTACTCCAGAGTCTGAGGCAGGAGGATCACTTGAGCCCAGGAGGTCAAGGCTGCAGTGAGCAACAATTGCCACTGCACTCCAGCCTGGGAAACAGAGCAAGCCTTGTCTCAAAAATAGTAATAATTAAAAAAAAAAAAAGATAAAAATAACAGAACCTGCTACCATCAGACTGGGTGCCAATATTTAATAAGAGGAGGGAACATTTTCTGCCAAAAAGTAGGAAGGACAGATGTCCAGAGAGAGGGCCGCACTGTCCCTGCATGTGATGTCCAGAGAGAGGGCCGCACTGTCCCTGGGTGTGATGTCCATGTGTCTTCATTGTCGAGGAGCCCAGGAGGGTCCCGGAGCCTGATAGTGCTTCTCACTGCAGGTGGTGCAGCAGCTGACGCAGATGGTGGGGAAGAACGTGAACTGAGTAAGTCGAATGGCCCTGGGAAATTAGGCGAAACCTGGTGCAGTTGTGTGGCCTGCTCTTCTCATTTTGTGTATCGGGGTCTCACCTTTTCTTTTTTTTTTTTTTTTTTTTTTTTTTTGCGACGGAGTCTCGCTCTGTCGCCCAAGCTGGAGTGCAGTGGCCGGATCTCAGCTCACTGCAAGCTCCGCCGCCCGAGTTTACACCATTCTCCTGCCTCAGCCTCCCGAGTAGCTGGGACTACAGGCGCCTGCCACCTCGCCCGGCTAGTTTTTTGTATTTTTTAGTAGAGACGGGGTTTCACCGTGTTAGCCAGGATGGTCTTGATCTCCTGACCTCGTGATCCACCCGTCTCGGCCTCCCAAAGTGCTGGGATTACAGGCTTGAGCCACCGCGCCCGGCCGGGGTCTCACCTTTTCTTAGAGGAACTTATCTAGGTACAGCATATAGTATCAGCAGTGACACAGACATTTTCTTATTTAACCAATGACCACTCAAGGATTGCTTAGTTTGGCCGGGCGCGGTGGCTCAAGCCTGTAATCCCAGCACTTTGGGAGGCCGAGACGGGCGGATCACGAGGTCAGGAGATCGAGACCATCCTGGCTAACACGGTGAAACCCCGTCTCTACTAAAAAATACAAAATAAAACTAGCCGGGCGAGGTGGCGGGCGCCTGTAGTCCCAGCTACTCAGGAGGCTGAGGCAGGAGAATGGCGTAAACCCGGGAGGCGGAGCTTGCAGTGAGCCGAGATCGCGCCACTGCACTCCAGCCTGGGTGACAGAGCCAGACTCCGTCTCAAAAAAAAAAAAAAAAAAAAAAAAAGGATTGCTTACTTTAGGTTCAATTAAGCTACCAGCAGAAGGCACTGATTGTGAAATTTCACGGTGTTACCCTGCTAAGTGGAAAGGTAGCATTAAGAGGGATAAAGGTTTCGTTATGATGTGGAGTCTCATTCCTTTTGTCTTGGAAAAGCCATGTACAGTATTTAAACGTCAACTTCTTCTGGTTTGTAGTTTGAATATCTCTGGTCATGGCATCAGGCAGTTTGGATTACAGGCTTGAGCTACTGCGCCCAGCCCCATCAGTTTCTTTATTACAGTTCTGAAAGTTTTAATTTGGTTCATTAACCTTAAAAGTTATCAGAAATCTGTGTTCAAGAGTACTTGTTAGAGTCTTTTCCATGAAAAGCAATTTTGGACTGTACCTTATTCCAAATACTTTTAGAAAACCATTGTGAATGATAAAAACTTAGAATAGCCACAGTTAAAAATCAGATGAAGGTGGGGCACGGTGGCTCACGCCTGTAATCCTAGCACTTTGGGAGCCCGAGGCAGGCGGATCACGAGGTCAGGAGATCGAGACCATCTTGGCTAACACGGTGAAACCCCATCTCCACTAAAAATACAAAAAGTTAGCCGGGCGTGGTGGCGGGTGCCTGTAGTCCCAGCTACTCGGGAGGCTGAGGCAGGAGAATGGCGTGAGCCCAGGAGGCGGAGCTTGCAGTGAGCAAAGATGGCACCACTGCACTCCAGCCTGGGCAACAGAGCAAGACTCCATTTAAAAAAAAAAAAAATCAGATGAAAGTTCCCAAGTGACAAGGAAACTTAGTTACTTCTGTTACATGCAGCATGTTAAGATAGCAACCGGAATGATGACTAACAGTGTCACATCAGGGCCATCAGACTTCTATACATTTCATATAATTTTTAGAATACATGAATAACATATCCAGAGCCAGGTGTGGTGGATCATGTCTGTAATCCCAGTAACCTGGGAGGCTGAGGTGACAGGATCACTTTTGGCCAAGAGTTTGAGACCAGGCTGGGTAACATAGCAAGACCTCACCTATAATAAAAATAAAATAAATTACCTGGGTGGTGGCACATGCCTGTAGTCCTACCTGCTTGGGAGGCTGAGGTGGGAGGATCTCTTGAGTCTAAGATTTTCAGGTGGCAGTGAGCCATAATCATGCCAGTACACTCCATCCAGCCTGGGCAACAGAGACCCTGTCTATAATAAACAAAAACATATCTATACAAATGTAACTTTAGGAAAAGTTCAACATAACCAAAATTATGTCTAACATTAAATTTTGATGAATTTTTATAATTTGTGGAACATTTATACCAATAAATATAAATATAACTGAAAGATTTAGCATTATCATTTGATAACTTATCAAATAAGGCTTATCATTTAATACCTCTACAAGATGAGACTTACATTTTGAGGCTCTTCGTGAACCAAAGTGGAAAATCGCAAAGTTAAATTTAGGTCAAAAAGACTTAACTTAGGATATTGATCCTAGGGAAGCCAGCCAAAGATGTCAAAAGATTCAAAACACTTAATAAAAGTAGAATCATACTAACCAGAGTGATAATCAAAAAACTTTGGGCTGGGTGTGGGGACTCATTCCTGTAATTCCAATACTTTGAGAAGCTGAGGTGGGTGGATCACAAGGTCAGGAGTTCGAGCCTGGCCCTGGCAATATGGTGAAACCTTGTCTCTACTGAAAATACAAAAATTATCTGGGCATGGTGGTGCCCACCTGTAGTCCAAGCTACTCGGGAGGCTGAGGCAGAAGAATCACTTGAACCCAGGAGGCGGAGGTTGCAGTGAGCCAAGGTCATGCCACTGCACTCCAGCCTGGGTAACAGAGACAGACTCTGTCTCAAAAAAAAGAAAAAAAAGAAAAGACTTCAAAAGTAATGTATGACATAGATGACCAATTTTTTTAGTTTTGTATTAGTGTATTTTTAATAGAAAAGATCAATATTTAGAAAGATAATTTCCTTCTAATTACAGCTAACTTAATTACACACAAAATACCTTTCATAAATTCCCTTTTCACAAGTCTTATCAAAACTTACTCAGACAAGACCAGGCGTGGTGGCTCATGCCTATAATCCCAGCACGTTGGGAGGCTGAGGCTCACCTGAGGTCAGGAGTTCAAGACCAGCCTGGCCAACATGGCAAAACCCCTCCCTACTAAAAATACAAAAACTAGCCAGGAATAGTGGTGTGTACCTGTAATCCAAGCCATTCAGGAGGCTGAGGCAGGAGAATTGCTTCAATCTGAGAGGCAGAGGTTGCAGTGAGCCGAGATTGTGCCACCGTACTCCAGCCTGGGCAACAGAGCAAGACTCTGTCTCAAAAAACAAAAACTTAGACTATTGATTACATGCTTCGACTTTCTGTTTTGTGCTATGGTTCTGCTTTCTTTCTGTATCTTTTTCTTTTTTCTTTTTTTTTTTTTCCAGACAAGGCCTGACTCTGTTGCCCAGGCTGGAGTGCAGTGGCTCGATCTTGGCTCACTGTAATCTCCAGCTCCCAGGCTCAGGTGATCTCCCTAATTCAGCCTCCCAATTAGCTGGAACTACAAGCGTGCACCACCATGGGCAGCTACTTTTTGTATTTTTTGTAGAGATGGGGTATCACCCCGTTGCCCAGGCTGGTCTTGATCCGCCTTGCTTCAGCCTTCCAAAGCACTGGGATTACAGGCATGAGCCACCATGCCTGGCCAGTGTCTTTTTCTTAAATAACCAGTCACTTTAGGACAAACATTTACCATATGTGATTCTTTCTCATTTAAAATTATTATCTCTCTTTTTTTTTTTTTTTTTTTTTTGAGATGGAGTCTCGTTCTGTTGCCCAGGCTGGAGTGCAGTAGCACGATCTTGGCTTGCTGCAACCTCTGCCTCCCAGGTTCAAGCGATTCTCCTGTCTCAGCTTCCTGAGTAGCTGGGACTACAGGCGCCCACCACCACGGCTGGCGAAGTTTTGTATTTTCAGTAGAGACGGGGTTTCACCATATTGGCCAGGCTGGCCTCAAACTCATGACCTTGTGATCCACCCGCCTTGGCCTCCCAAAGTGCTGGGATTACAGGCATGAGCCACCGTGCCTGGCCATCTCTCTCTTTTTTTATAGACTTACTTACCAAAATGTATCTTAATATCCATAACTTCACATTTCTCTTTCTTGCTTACTGATTCCTATCTTATTCCATATCTGGAAATAACCTTTAAATAACCTCCAAATTAGACAAAATTATTCTTCAAAAAAAGATCACGGCCGGGCGCGGTGGCTCAAGCCTGTAATCCCAGCACTTTGGGAGGCCGAGACGGGCGGATCACGAGGTCAGGAGATCGAGACCATCCTGGCTAACACGGTGAAACCCCGTCTCTACTAAAAAATACAAAAAACTAGCCGGGCGCGGTGGCGGGCGCCTGTAGTCCCAACTACTCGGGAGGCTGAGGCAGGAGAATGGTGTGAACCCGGGAGGCGGAGCTTGCAGTGAGCTGAGATCCGGCCACTGCACTCCAGCCTGGGCGGCAGAGCGAGACTCCGTCTCAAAAAAAAAAAAAAAAAAAAAAAAAAAAAAAGATCACATTTTATGCCTTTCTTGTATTTTTTCTCATCCGAAGCACATGTTTTTTGGAAATGATCCACACACTTAAAGAACATCTGTTATTTAATTTAACATAACACAACATTAAGATTTAAAGTACATGAAAAGTTAATGTATAAGAAGTAATTGGCTGGGCTCAGTGGCTCACACCTGTAATCCCAGCACTTTGGGAGGCTGAGGTGGTGGATCACCTGAGGTCAGGAGTTCGAAACCAGCCTGGCTGACATGGTGAAACCCCATCTCTACTAAAAATACAAAACTTAGCCAGGTGTGGTGGCGGGCACCTGTAGTCCCAGCTACTCGGGAGGCTGAGGCAGAAGAATCGCTTGAACCCAGGAGATGGAGGTTGCAGTGAGCTGAGATTCCAGCTTGGGCAACAGATGGAGTGAGACTCCATCGCAAAAATAACAATAATAATAATAATAAATAGGCTGGGCGCGGTAGCTCAAGCCTGTAATCCCAGCACTTTGGGAGGCCAAGACGGGCGGATCACGAGGTCAGGAGATCGAGACCATCCTGGCTAACATGGTGAAACCCCGTCTCTACTAAAAATACAAAAAACTAGCCAGGCATGGTGGCGGGCGCCTGTGGGCCCAGCTACTCAGGAGGGTGAGGCAGGAGAATGGAGTGAACCCAAGAGGCGGAGCTTGCATTGAGCTGAGATCTGGCCACTGCACTCCAGCCTGGGCAACAGAGCGAGACTCCGTCTCAAAAAAATAAATGAAAGAAATAATTTATCTGATTTACATTTACTTATTTATTCGGGGCACACTTGCATTGTGTGTACTAATATACTTATTTTTAACAGATTACCTAGATTACTTGTGAAAACTGAGATATTGGCTGGGCACGCCTGTAATCCCAGCACTTTGGGAGGCCGAGTGGGGCAGATCACGAGGTCTAGAGTTCGAGACCATCCTGGCCAATATGGTGAAACCTCATCTCTACTAAAAATACAAAAATTAGCTGGGCGTGGTGGCATGTGCCTGTAGTCCCGGCTACTCAGGAGGCTGAGGCAGGAGACTTGCTTGAACCCACGTGGCAGAGGTTGCAGTGAGCCGAGATCGTGCCACTGCATTCCAGCCTGATGACACAGTAAGACTCCTGCTCAAACAAAACAAAATAACAACAAAAAAAAGAAAACAGATATTAGACAAAGCTAGTCATCATTTCAAGTTATTTCCCTGTAGCAACTTTTTTTTTTTTAGACAGAATCTCCCTCTGTCGCCTAGGCTGCAGTGCAGTGGCCTGATCTTGGCTCACTGCAACCTCCACCTCCTGGGTTCAAGCAGTTATCCTGCCTCAGCCTCCTGAGTAGCTGGGATACAGGCACCCACCACCATGTCTGGCTAATTTTTTGTATTATTAGTAGAGACAAGGTTTTGTCATGTTGGCCAGGCTGCTCTCAAACTCCTGACATCTAGTGATCCGCCCACCTTGGCCTCCCAAAGAGCGGGTATTATAGGCGTGAGCCACTGCACCCAGCCCCCGTTACCTTTCTTTTTTTTGAGACAGAGTCTTGCTCTGTCACCCAGTCTGCAGTGCAGTGGCACCATCTTGGCTCACTGCAACCTCCACCTCCTGAGTTCAAGTGATTCTCCTGCCTCAGCCTCCCGAGTAGCTGGGCCTATAGGCACCTGTGACAATGCCCAGCTAATTTTTTTTTGTATTTTTAGTAGAGATGGGGTTTCACCATGTTAGCCAGGATGGTCTCGATCTCCTAACCTCGTGATTTGCCCGCCTCAGCCTCCCAAAGTGCTGGGATTACAGGTGTGAGCCACCGCGTCCGGCCGCCCCTGTAACCATTTTTATAGCCTGTGAATATCAGGTATTCACCTAAGTGAGAACTTTAAACTTATATATTTGTGTATTTTGCAAATAACTCAGAAGATATAGCTGTTTTCATTAGACCAACAACATTAGTCTTGCTTATCCAGAAATTACACAAATAACCACCATTCTGTCTTAGGCTGCATTTTTTTTTTTTTTTTTTGAGACAGTCTCACTCTGCCATCCAGGCTGGAGTGAGTAGCGCAATCTCGGCTCACTGCAAGCTCCACCTCCTGGGTTCACGCCATTCTGCTGCCTCAGCCTCAGCTGGGACTGCCTCAGCTGGGACTACAGGCGCCCACTACCACGCCCAGCTAATTTTTTTTTTTTTTTTTGTATTTTTTAGTAGAGATGGGGTTTCACTGTGTTAGCCAGAATGGTCTCAATAAATCTCCTGACCTCATAATCCGCCCACCTCGGCCCCCCAAAGTGTTGCGATTACAGGCATGAGCCACTGCTAAATTTAAATTTCTAAAAGGTATTTAGGTTGTTGATTATCACGGAACTATTATAATTTGTAAAGTCAGTACTTTGAAAGCTCTTTAAAACTTCTTAAAAAAAAAAAAAATTGGCTGGGCGCGGTGGCTCACACCTGTAATCCCAGCACTTTGGGAGGCCAAGGCGGGCAGATCATGAGGTCAGGAGATTGAGACCATTCTGGCTAACACAGTGAAACCCCATCTTGACTAGAAGTACAAAAAATTAGCTGGGTGGTGGCGAGCGCCTGTAATCCCAACACTCCCAGCTACTTGGGAGGCCGAGGCTGGAGAATAGCTTGAACCCGGGAGGCTGAGGTTGCAGTGAGCCAAGATCGTGCTACTGCACTCCAGCCTGGGCGACAGCATGAGACTCCATCTCAAAAAAAAAAAAAGAAGAACTAGGGAGAGCGGAGTAAGCGTGTCACTTAAACATGTGGAGGTGAACACCCAAAGGTACAAAGCAGCTGTTAGACGGAAGCAGTAATCTCTGGGGATTGGGAATGTGGTGGGCAGAGGGACAGGGGGTGACCACTGATTTTTTAAAAATCCAAGCAGTCCTGTGAGACTTTTATTATTGATTTATTTACTGAGACAGGGTCTTACTGTTGTCCAGGCTGGAGTGCGATGGCATGCTCACGGCTCACTGTAGGCTTGATCTTCCAGGATCAAGTGATCCTCTTACTGCAGCCTCCTGAGTAGCTGGGACCACAGGCACACATCACCATGCCCAGCTAATTGTTTGTATTTTTTTTTATAGAGACAGGGTTTTACCATGTGCCCAGGCTGGTCTCAAACTCCTGGCCTCAAGCAGTCTTCCCATGTCGGCCTCCCAAAAGGCAGCATTTTGGCAGGAGGCCGAGGTAGGAAGATCACTGAAGCCTGTGAGGTGGGGGCTGCAGTGAGCTGTGATCACGCCACTGCATTCCAGCCTGGATGACAGAGTGAGACCTCGTCTCTAAATAAGTAAGTAGCAGGAAAAAGTTTCCGATGTGGTGAATGTGTGGCACTATAAAGCCCTAAGAAGCTCAGTGGGCCAGGTGCGGTGGCTCATGCCTGTAGTCCCAACACTTTGGGAGGCCGAGGCAGGCAGATCGCCTGAGGTCAAAAGTTTGAGACCAGCCTGGCCAACATGATGAAACTCGTCTCTATTAAAAATACAAAAAATTAGTCGGGTGTGGTGGCAGGCACCTGTAATCCCAGCTACTCGGGAGGCTGAGGCAGGAGAATCACTTGAACCTGGGAGGCAGAGGTTGCAGTGAGCCTAGATCATGTCACTGCAGTCCAGCCTGGGTGACAAGAGTGAAACTCCGTCTCAAAAAAAAAAAAAAAAATTGGTCAGGAGATCGAGACCATCCTGGCTAACGTGGTGAAACCCCGTCTCTACTAAAAAATACAAAAAACTAGCCGGGCGAGGTGGCGGGCGCCTGTAGTCCCAGCTACTCGGGAGGCTGAGGCAGGAGAATGGCGTAAACCCGGGAGGCGGAGCTTGCAGTGAGCTGAGATAGCCCCACTGCACTCCAGCCTGGGTGACAGAGTGAGACTCCCTCTCAAAAAAAAAAAAAAAAAAAAAAAAAAAGCTGGGCATGAACCCACAAGGCGGAGGTTGTAGTGAGCCGAGATTGCGCCACTGCACTCCAGCCTGGGTGACAGAGCAAGATTCCATCTCAAAAAATAAAAATAAAAAAGCAGCTCAGTGAACCCAAGCAAGGTAAATACGAAGGAAAATACGCTTGAACACATGCTAAGAAAACTGAAGATCAGGCTGCGGGTGTCGGAACGTGCCTGCAATTCCAGTATTTTGGGAGGCTGAGGTGGGAGGATCACTTGAGCCCAGGAGGTTGAGGCTGCAGTGAGCCATGATTGTGCCTTGTACTCCAGCCTGGGCAACAGAGTGAGGCCCTGTCTTCAAAAAAAAAAAAAAAAAAAAGAAAGAAAGAAAAGAAAAGAAAAAGAAAACTGAAGACAAAGGGATAGTCTTGAAAGAGCCAGAGGACATGTCACATTGTCACATAACCTGCTAGGGAACCAGGACACAAATGACTGATCACTGATTCTCATTGGCAATGATGGAAGACAGTGGGATGACGTTTATACAATAGTGTATCCTTCAAACACAAGGGCAAAATAGAGACATTTGCAGTTAAATGAAAGATGAAACTACAGCAGATGGTACTAAAAGGAACTAAGAAAGGCTGGAGGAAAATTATGCCAGAGAGACACTAAGATCTACAGATGGAAATGAAGAGACTTTTTTTTCTCCAGAAAGCTTTGGAATTGTTTTTTCTCCATGCACAAAGCTAAATGGATAACTGGTAGACCGACAGTGGTGTGACATCTCCAATGAGGTATGAGAGGCTCGCCAGGCCTCCCAAAGCTGCTTCTCCATACCAGCCGCTTTCCTCCGGGCCCTAAGTTGGAAGAATCCCAGAATAGGAGGGAGTGCGTACAAATGACCCCAGGGTGGGACGAGTGGGCAGTGAGGACAGCCTCACACAGACACCTGTATCCATCGTGCCTTGGTGCAGGGAGTGCCAAGGACAGGGCACAAGTGACTTGTGGCATCAGGCCTGGACTCCTGATGGAGGGCCCGATGGGACAACAGCTGTCCTGGTGGACACCTGCAGAGGACAGCTAGATGTAGCTGTCCCCTGTCTCTCCGCCCAGGCTCACTATGGAGCTAGCTCAGCCCCTCCTGCATGGGTCTCTGAGGCTCTGAGAAGGGCCTCCCAATGCATTCACGAGGTCGGGTGTTGGCTGAGTTTGTCACATAGGAGGACTGAACTGCAGTGTTAACAAGGCTGCCTCTTTCCAGGCCAACTCCGCCTTCACCACACTCTTCCTGGGGGCTGGTGGCACTGGGGTGACTATAAGCATTTTTGGCACACAACGAAGGGGGACTTGAGCGGAGATACATCCAGTCAGGGTTTATGGGATATTTTCTTTTTCTTTCTTTTTTTAGAGACAGTGGAGTCTTACTCTGTCCCTAGGCTGGAGTGCAGTGGCGCAGTCTCGGCTCACTGCAACCTCCACCTCCAGGTTCAAGCGATTCTCCTGCCTTGGCCTCCCGAGTAGGTAGGATTACAGGCACACACCACCATACCCAGCTAATTTTTGTATTTTTAATAGAGACAGGGTTTCACTGTGTTGGCCAGGATGATCTTGATCTCTCAACCTCGTGATCCATCTGCCTCGGCCTCCCAAAGTGCTGGGATTACAGGCGTGAGCCACCACACCCGGCCACAAGGGATATTTTCATTCAGTTGAGTCACATCCTTGCTGGATGTCTGAGGCTGTTGAGTCCTTAGCTGAACGGAGCTTGGTGCTGGAAGTTGGTGAGAAGCAGAGAAGCAAGGTTTGTATGCACGGAGCCATCAGTGGGTCCGCAAGACTCTTCCAGTCATCCAGTGTGAAAAACGGTAAGCAGAAGACTCAACTTGCCACTGCCTGGTTAGAATTACAGTTGTCTCCTCTCTGGAGTGCATTTGGTAATGCAGCATTTCCAGTTTAACACAGCATTTATTTATGTTGTCTTTTTGGATGGAGACTGCACTTACCAGGATCCTTGTTTGTGGAGCATAACCTGCAGCAGTGCTACAGGAAGCTCATCCATTCAAAGCCCAGAAGTCAATACTATGATTAGGGCCAGCGGTGGCTCAAGCCTGTAATCCCAGACTTTGGGAGGCCGAGGCAGGAGGATCACACGAGCTCAGGAGTTCCAGACCAACAAGCCAGGGCAGCATGGGGACCCCACCTCTACCCTACAAAATACAAAAATTAGCCAGGCGCGGGGGCTGCGCCTATAGTCCCATCACTTGAGCCCAAGACGTCGAGGCTGCAGTGGGCGCTGCCGTGCTCCAGCGTGGGCCACAGAGTGAGACCCTGTCTATAAAAATAAAAATCTTGGCCAGGCGCGGTGGCTCACGCCTATAATCCCAGCACTTTGGGAGGCCGAGGCGGGCGGATCACGAGGTCAGGAGATCGAGACCATCCTTGCTAACACGGTGAAACCCCGTCTCTACTAAAAATATACAAAAAAAATTAGCTGGGCGTGGTGGCGGGCACCTGTAGTCCCAGCTACTAGGGAGGTTAAGGCAGGAGAATGGCGTGAACCCGGGAGGCGGATCTTGCAGGAAGCCGAGATGGTGCCACTGCACTCCAGCCTGGGCAACAGAGCGAGACTATCTTAAAAAAAACAAAACAAAACAAAAAAAATCCTAAAAATCTTGTTCAATAATAATGTATAACGACCTTTCTCATTATACAAAACAACTGTAAAATAGCTGTAAAATAGGGTATTACATAATTATTGTCGTACAACATATACACTTTATACGTTACAGAAAATAAACATATGCAAAACCATTCATTTTTGCCACCCATGTTTTCATAGTTTTCCATTCCTTTTTTTTGAAATGCAGTTTCGTTCTTCTTGCCCAGGTTGGAGTACAATAGCGCGATCTCGCCTCACCGCAACCTCCGCCTCCTGGGTTCAACCGATTCTCCTGCCTCAGCCTCCCGAGTAGCTGGGACTACAGGCATCCGCCACCACGCCCAGCTAATTTTGTATTTTTAGTAGAAACGGGGTTTCTCCATGTTGGTCAGGCTGGTCTCGAACTCCCGACCTCAGGTGATCCTCCCGCCTCGGCCTCCCAAAGTGCTGGGATTGCAGGCGCGAACCACCGCGCCCGGCCTGCATTCTTTTTCTTAAAAAGAATCCCACCCCACGCTGCGTTTCGGGCCCCACAGCCCTGGTCCTCGAGCGCAGGTCCCAGCCGCGCAGGCGGCAAAACAAAGGGGGGCGGCCGGGGAGAGAGCGGAGACCCCGCGCCCCCTCCGCCCGCGTGGCCCGGCCGGGGTGCGGGGCCCGGGGAGGCGCAGCCGCCGCCCGCGTGTGCTGGGAGGCCGCGGGGCCCGGGTTCAGGGGTCCTCCCGACCTGCGCCCCCAGCGGCCGCCGCGCCTCGCCAGGCCAGGCCCCAACGTTGCCCTCCCCACGTCAGCCGCGCGCGGCCGCGGCGTCCCTCAGACGAGCCGAACGCCGAATGGCCCCGAGCACGGGAAGTGCCCGCCCCCCGCGTGCCGCCAGCCAATGGGACGCCGGAAGCGGGGAGGCGCCGAAGGGACGTCGCGTCGCCGCGCGGGGTCTCTAGCAGCTGCCGCCGAGCCGCCGGACTGACGCCCGCCTTCGCCCGCCATGGCCGAGAGCGACTGGGACACGGTGACGGTGCTGCGCAAGAAGGGCCCCACGGCCGCCCAGGCCAAGTCCAAGCAGGTGCTTTGCTGACGGAGGAGCGGCCGGGCCGGGCGGGGCGGACGCTGGGCCGGGGCCACGGACCGTGGGGCAGGGGGCTCGGGGAAGGCCAGGCGGGGCCCGGGACGGGGCGCGGGGGGCGGGGACAAGGCTCGGGTGCCGGGGGGAGGATGGGGTTCGAGGGGCGGGGAGCATCGCAGTGGCAGGAGGACCGGGCCAGAACAGGGGTGGGAAGGTGGGGGGCGGACCCAGGTGGGGATAGACGAACCCAGGAGGTAGGGGGCGGGCGACTGCGGGAGGAGAGGAGCAGGGAACGGGACAGGGCAAGGGGCAGGTGATAGGACGGGGATCAGTGCCAGGGTGGGGCGGGAAGGGGATAGGGGGAGGGACTGTTGGTGGGGACAGGTGTGAGGACAGAGGCAGGAGGTGGGGACGGGGGCGGGGACAAGGCTGGGGCCTTGTGTGAGGATAGGGGTCAGAGAACCAGGGTGGGCACTGGGAACGGGGGGCAGGGATGGAGTTGGGGACAGGGCTTGGGAGGACAGGGACTAGAGTCGGGGACAGGGCTTAGGACAGGGGTGGGGACTGGGGCAAGCAGCAGGAACCAGCGATGAGGGTGGGGAATTGGGGTTGGGATAGGGCTGGGGGCCAGTGGACAGCAGTTGAGGGCCTGGGGCGGGAGACCGGGTGACTGGGACAGAGGTTAGTGACCTGAGTGGGAGTTGGGGACAGAGGGTAGGCTCCTCCTTGAGCCTTTTCTCTTTGCTTGGGGCCTGCTTGGTTCTACTGGTCTCCGCTAGTCAGATACTGCCCAAGGAGCCTACCTGGTCCATCACAGGCTGTAGGGAGTGCCTGCATCAGGGAACCCCATGAGCAGGTGGACCTTGCCTCCCCCTGTTGCACGGGTGGAACATGGGTGTGTCCTGAGCAGTACTTGTGGAAGGAGATTACCAGTGTGGCTGATGTTTCCGAGGGTCAGTTGTGAGTCTGATGTAATAGGGAGGACGGTTTAGTCACCACCTCTGCCTCATTCGTACTCTCAGGTGGCCTAGGGCTGAAGCCTTTGAGGCCAGTTGGGCCAGGATGTGCTGGGGCTCTGGTGACAGGGATTCATTGGTCTGCCCTGCCCTTGCTGGTTGTATGGTCAAAACCAAATTCATTCTCCTTTCCTTTTAAAGGAAACTTAATGGCCATAAGCTAGGAGTCACGGGGAATAATTGGGTGGCAGCATCTGTGAGTACATCACACTTAGGATGCTCCACAAGTCACTTCTCTGAAGTGGTAGAAATGTTAGCCAGGCACAGTGGCTGAAGCCTGTAATCCCAGCACTCTGGGAGGCCAAGGCGGGTGGATCATGAGGTCAGGAGTTCAAGACCAGCCTGGCCAAGATGGTGAAACCCTGTCTCTACTAAAAATACACAAAATTAGCCAAGCGTGGTGGCAGGTGCCTGTAATCCTAGCTACTGGGGAGGCTGAGGCAGGAAAATCGCTTCAACTCGGAGTGTGAAGGTTGCAATGAGCTGAGATCGTGCCACTGCATTTCAGCCTGGGCGACAGAGTGAGACTGTCTCAAAAAAAAAAAAAAGTCAAGAAATACATTATATTAATATTCAGCGACTGTAGATGAGATACCATCACTGTAATTGGTGATGTTTCTGGGGAGCCTGCAGGCTTCCATGAAATGTGTCATCTTTGTGTTACTAGGAGCCAGATTCAGGGAGGAAGGCCACACCAGGCCAGCATTTGGTGTTCCTTACTACTTTTGCAGTAGAGTCCAGCAGAGAAGTAAATCTATGCTAAATATGATTTCTCAAAAAGAATCCACTAGCGCATACTAGCTATTCAGGAGGGAGGCTGAGCCCAGGAGTTCCAGACCAGCCTGGGCAACATAGCAAGACCCCAACTCAAAAAAAAAAAAAATCCCTAGTGCGTCTTTCTCAACAGCAAAGGAAGTGGTGTTCCCTTAGCAGTTTATTGTGAATTTCCTAGACATCTGATTGTAGAGGTTTTTATATAACGAGTTTGGGGTTTTGTTGTGTTTTGTTTTTTTAGACAGTATCTCATTCTGTTGCCCAGGCTGGAGTGCAGTGGCATTATCATAGCCCACCACACCCTCAAACTCCTGGGCTCAAGTGATCCTCCTGCCCTAGCCTCCCTGTACAGGCATGCACTACAATGTCTGACAATTTTTTATTATTTTGTTTTTTTGTAGAGACAGGATCTCGCTGTGTTGCCCAGGCTGGTCTCGAACTCGTGGCCTCAAGTGATTTTGCTACTTCGGTTTCCCAAAGTGCTGGGATTACAGACATGAGCTGCAGTACCTAGTTGAGCTTGGGTAATTGAACCCAGCACTGCGTATCAGTCATTGGGCACCACTAGTCCTTAGCAGTGTGCTTAACTGGCTAACAGCAGGCCTGAATTGGTGTGTGCTGGACACTGCCGAAGCTACTTTAGATCTACTGATGTTTTCTAATTTTCTAGGCTATCTTAGCAGCACAGAGACGAGGAGAAGATGTGGAGACTTCCAAGAAATGTAGGTCCTTGTGTTTCCACTTGCAAAGTGAGGCTGTGCTGTGGGTCCATGTGCTGGTGGGTGTGGTGTGGACGGTGCCCACAGGGAGGTTGTCAGCTGAGTGCCTGCCTGCACCGGTGCTGGCTGGAGCCCTGGGAGGCAGCCATCTTCCCAGAGCAGCTCTGGTCGGCATGAGTGCAAACTGAGAGAAAACTCTGGAAGTCCATGCCCTGAGGTGTGTGAACCTGGGACAGCCTGGGTTCCCATGTCCCCTTGGGCTCAGGCAGCCTCTGGGGTCTGGTTACCACTCTGAAACGGTTTTCCATCAGGTTAATTCCAAACCCTCTTCTCTGCTTTTGCCTCACACCGATTCCAGGGGCTGCTGGCCAGAACAAACAACATTCTATCACCAAGAACACAGCCAAGCTGGACCGGGAAACGGAGGAGCTGCACCATGACAGGGTGACCCTGGAAGTGGGCAAGGTGATCCAGCAGGGTCGGCAGAGCAAGGGGCTTACACAGAAGGACCTGGCCACGGTGAGGCTGCGCCGGCTCTCACTTCTCCTGGGGTTGTGGGCTTGGGCGGGGGTGGCCGGAGTTCAGATAGCACGGGGAGGGCAGGCTCCACCCCCCGGTGCCCTTGCAGGGAATGCCTGGGGAAGCCAGGTCAACCCGGCTCTCACTGCCTCTTGCACAAAATGCAGCTGTGTGTGGGTGCGTACCCCAGGGGCCCCAGAAGCTGGTGTTCTCAGGCGACGCTCCGCGCCTGGTTTCGTAGCAGTGCTAGTGGAGCTGATGTGTATAAAGCACATGTTCTCTTTAGAAAATCAATGAGAAGCCACAGGTGATCGCGGACTATGAGAGCGGACGGGCCATACCCAATAACCAGGTGCTGGGCAAAATCGAGCGGGCCATTGGTGAGTGTCCCTCCACCTTCGCCGGGTCCGCTGGACAGGGAGGCCACCACTCCTGGCTGGGGTTGGTGAGAGTGGGACTCGGGAGACGAAGATGGCCCTGAGGGTCCCCTGTTCTCTGAATTCTGGAGCTTTGCTTCTCCAGGCAATAGAGACTGAGGAGTGGTGGGGGCTCTGCAGGCCTCAGGAAACCCCCAAGAGCAGTGGAATCCCACTCCCTTCCCCTTGCCAGTTCCCGTCAGCCCGTGCTGTTGGCCATGGTTCTCTGAGCCTGAGCACAGCGGTCCAGGCCCTGTCAGCATGGGGCCGGAAGCCAGTTCCGCAGAGGACCCCTGGCTCCAGTTCTTCCGGAGACGGGTATTCATGCTCTGCTGTCTAAGATGATCAGACTCATCCTTTTGAAAATTAGATGTGAGGTCCAGGAGTGCCTGTGTGTTGAGAGCCCAGTGAGGAATGGGAGCGGCGTGGCCCCCCTTCCCTGGGAAGATGGTGAAGAGGGGCAGCGTGGGGGGCAGGAGGGAGCTGGCGCTGCAGTGGCCAGTGGCTGTGGCTCATTTCAGGCCTCAAGCTCCGGGGAAAGGACATTGGAAAGCCCATCGAGAAGGGGCCTAGGGCGAAATGAACACAAAGCCTCGAAATCAGTGCGCTCCAGCTGATCTCGTTCTGCCGGTTCCCCTTGACCGCCAGCACCGCCGTGGGTCTCCTCACGGCCAAACGGAACAAGGGGTCCAGCTCGTGGGGGACCCTCCCCAGCCCATTCCTGCTGTCAAACAAACAAAACCTTGCAAAGCGTTGGGTTCTGCTGACTGTTTTTCTCCCTACGTCGCGTTCCTCAGCTGAGGGTGCAGAACTCCGCCTTCCTGTTCTGGGGGTGTCTGCCCAGTAGCAGTTGTGGCTCAGAGGCCTCAGGGAGCTCTGAGCACCACCTTATATAAGGGTGAGGGGTGGAGGCCAGAGGCGCGGAAGGAAGAGGAGCGGTGTCACTGGGAGCTGCTTTCTCTGATGTAGCTCTAAAGAGAAGCTGGGAAAATTTCCTGCCTTTGGCGCCGGGGCCAGATTATTCGGTCCTGCTCTCAGCTCCCAGGCCCCTAGTTGTGGGAAAGGCCGGTGAATTTTCATGACTGATGCCCGGGAGTGGGCTGCCAGGGGGCTCTGAAGGTCTCTCTGCAGGGCCATTTCCTTTCGCCCATCTGTGTGGACAGCGGGCACTGGTCAGCCCCACAGCACCTGAAGACGAGGGACGGTGCTAGCCATGCCTGACTGCCACCCTCTGCTGGGACTTAGTCCCCAGGGCGGACAGGAGCCCAATGGCTGGCGAGGGTGCCGTGCTGTGCCCTCCAGCACCGCATGGCTCCTGGGGGCAGATGTGAGTTCATGAGGCAGGGTAGGGCTTTCCTATGGGCAGGAGGGGGCTTGGCTGCACAGGTCTGGGTATCGCCACCCTCCCAGGGGATAGCCACCCACAGCCAGGCCTCAGAGGCCACAAGACTGGGCCCTCACCATGGGGTTGTGCCCGAGTCACCCACGTGGAGGACCAGAGCTCTGGGAGCTGAGGTTAGTGACGTTGACCCTGCGTTAGGACGGGAGTCCTCTGCTTGTGCCCCAGGCCAGGTCACAGCTTCACAGGGTCACCCTCCTGCTCAGGCGCAGGAGCCAAAGGGAAGGGCTCAGCTGCAGTCCTGGGGCACCTGGTGACCTGGGCACTGTGACCCATAGTCCCTGGGGCAGCTCAGGCCTGTACCACAGAGAGTGGGCCCAGCTGAGGCACTTCTTCCCTCCGGGCCTGCCCCGTGCACCGTGTCCCCTAAGGGTCATCTCCTTTGCACGCTCCTGATGCTGTGGGTCAGTTTGATGTTGTCCTCATTAGACACAGAGCCCCTGCCCTGGCCCTTGTCCTGGTGGGTCTGTGTCCTCGTGGGAGAGGGTCCCCTTGTCTCTGGTTCCTGAGCTGCATCCAGAAGCAAGCAGGCACCCCTAGCATGTTCTCCTATCATGTCACTTAACACTGCAGCCCCCACCCTCACTGGCTGGTGAAGTGTGGACACACTGACTTCAGCCTGGGAGCTTGGGCCGCCCTCATGGGCCGGGGTGTTTATTCACAGAGCAACAGTCAGCACAGGGCAGGGAACGCCCAGGCCTCGGCATGTCCTGAGACCTGCAGCCTGTCCCAGCCTGGGCAGGGCAGGTGTCCGGTCCCCGGCTAGGGTCTGACCAAGTGCTGGATGTTACGTGAGGAAGCGGGGCCTTGTCTGAGGTGGTCTACGGATCGCTGGTGACAGATGCCGGGAGGGTGACACCATCCTAGGAGGAGGAAGAGGAGTGTTTTTTTTCTTTCTTTCCTGAGACGGAGTTTCGCTCTTGTCACCCAAGATGGAGTGCAATGGCATGATCTCAGCTCACTGACTGCAACCCCTGCCTCCCGAGTAGCTGGGATTACAGGCACCTGCCACCACACCCAGCTAATTTTTTGTATTTTTAGTAGAGAAGAGGTTTCACCATGTTGGGCAGGCTGGTCTCAGACTCCTGACCTCAGGAGATCCACCTGCCTCGACCTCCCAAAGTGCTGGGATTACAGGTGTGAGCCACCCCGGAAGGAGGAGGAGCTTTGACAGTGGTGGCTGGGAGAGGGAGGGCAAGGATGGGCCTTGTGCAGGTGGGGGCTCCTCCCTGGGGGGTTGTGTCCTGCCAGTGCCTACCCTCCAGGGTCACAGCTGAGCACAGAGGCTCCTGCCCACCCATCCCTGGGGGCTCCTACCGCATTGAAAAGGATGTTGTCAAAGCCGGGGGCTGTGGCCTCTGTGTTGCTCTGGAAGGGGCAGCTCCCCCTCTTCTGTAGCCAGCGCCGTCCCCCAAGTCCCAGCAGCACCAGGAGCATGAGCAATAGGAGGGCACTGCCAACTGCAGTTGGCACAGACACGGGTGCGGCTGTGTCCCCTGTGGGCCATAGGGACACGTGAGCCCTCCAAAGCAGCCCCCAGTTCTGGTGTCCGGGTGTAGCGCCTACATCTGAGGCTGAGGAGGAAGCCTGGGGCTGCCTGGTCCCCTCAGCCTCTGCTGGCTCCTGGGGTTCACCCCTATTTCAAAGGCAGAGGGTATTTTTTCTGCCACCACAAGGAGGGGGCCTGGCAGGCAGGCAGCTGCTGTCTGCAGACTTGGTGGGGCTCATGGCCCCAGGTGAGATCCTTTCCCTCACCAAGTGAGAGCAGTCAGTGGTTGCCCTGAACCGACTGGCAGCTCCTCCAGGATGGACCTTGCCCTGGGTGTGGGCACAGGGAGCACAGAGGCCACAGCCAGGCAGGGCAGGCCCCAGAGACTGCACCCCAGGGACAGCCCAGCTCGGGCAGTGGCCCCAGGGATGAGTGGGGCAGAGAGTGGGGAGGGCACAGGGTGTGGGCCTGGCAGCTCTCCTGTCCTGTCTGGGTGCAGCATGCTCGCAGCTCCTGGGGCCACACGCTGGTAAGCCTGGCAAGCCCTGAGCTGGGCTGGCCCCCTGGGCCCTCTTCCGTGCCTCCACTGCAGCCCAGGGCTCACCTGGGCTGGGGGCAGGCTGCTGGCAACGCTGCCCGGCCAGATATTCCACGTCATCCAGGGCAATGGGTCCCAGGGCTGGCTGGCCACCCAGAGTGGCTTCAAACACAACCTGATGGAGAAGGAAAGGAGTCTGTGTGGGCCCTGGGTGGAGGAGGAGACAGCTCCTGGCCTGGACAGCCGGCCTCACCTGGAACTCCTTGGTGCTGGCCACCTCCACCTGGGCCTCCAGCCACTGGTGCCGCCGGTGCCCGCCTGTGCCCCACACGGCCAGCTGGCCCTGGGTACTGCGCAGCAGCACTCTCAGCTCCCCCTTGTCTGAGAGCAGGGCCAGGGCGTGTCAGGCCTGGGGTCCCGGGACTCCTGCACACCTAACCAGGGGTGGGGTGGGAGGCCACCTCCCCACCTCTGCTCCTGGACCCCTGCTGCCCCCATTGCCCAGGCCCCCATTGGCCCAGCCGGACTCACAGAAGTGCTCGGGAAAGCCCATGTGGTACCAGAAGCGGAGGCAGGAGGCCGGGGTGGCCGGCAGAGGCTCGCTGCGCAGCCAGGCGGCCCGGCCCCCGGGGCCCAGCACGCCAGTTTCAAAGAAAGCAAAGTGGCCTGGGAACAAGAGGAGGTTGATGCCCGGCTGATGGGCAGAGCCAGCCCTCAGGGCCCTAGCAGAGGCTGGGTGGGCAGGGCCTCCTCTGGATGGGGCGTGTACTCGGTGGGCAGCAGGAAGCCAGGTGGCTGTGTGTGGCCTCTGGGTCGCCTCCCCACCTGGCTCCAGTGGGCACGTACCTGCCTTTGTGCCCAGGGTGTGGTCCACAGGGGGCTGGGGGTAACGAGAGGGGGTGGCTCCCCCGCCCCAGTCCCAGCTGTATCCGCCCAGGCTGGGCCAGGCCAGGTGGCTCCAGCCGCACAGGCCAGACTCAAAATCACAGGAACCTGCAGGACATGGGTGGGTGAGTGGTGCTGCGGCCCAAGCCCTAGGCACCACTACCATGAAGGGAGAGGGCTAGGCAGGCGCCCCAGAGCAGGGCTGAGGCCACAGCAGGGTTCCCACCTGGCCGAGGGCAGGGCCCATCCTGGAGGAGCAGGTCATCCAGAGCCACGTAGGAGTGTGCCACGCCTGCGGCCACTGCCTCAAACACCACCTGGTGGGTGCAGGGCAGGGCAGCCGCAGTGGGTCCAGGCAGCTCTCGGGGAGGGGGAGGGGCACCCCACCGTGCACTCACCCTCCAGGCTTGCTCAGCCTGCACGTCCACGCTGCCTAGGCGCCAGGCCAGCCCACCGTGGGCACTGAGGCTGAGCACCTGGTGCTTCCTGCCCTTCTCCAGGTGGACCCGCAGGGTGCCTGCCAGCAGGGGCGGCCCCGGTCAGCAGTGTGGGGAGAGCGCCTGCAGGCCCCGGTCTGAGCTCCCAGGCTCCCGGCCTCGCGGGCGCAAGAGGCTCCCAGTGGCCTCAGCACAAGGCTGGTGGGGACACCAGGCCAAGCTTCCCTGAGCCCACTGGGGTGGGCTCCCTAAGCCCCTCACCTGGGTTATGGAGGCTCCCGTGGTACCAGAAGGTCAGGCAAGCAGGCTGGGCAGGGGGCCTATACTCCTTGGAGGTCAGGGAGGCCGTCTGGCCCCTGGGCAGTGCGTCTGGGCTGGTGTCCACCACCATGTAGTGCCCTGGAGGTGCCAGCATCAGCCTGCCAGCCCCTGGCCAGCCCCCCAATCCCTGCCCCTGCCAGGCCCCCATACCTTGGGCTGTCTCAGTGGTGTGGTCTGTTGGGGGGCCCCAGGCTGTGTGGCCCGAGGCATTGGCCTGGCGCCTCCAAAGACCCCGGCCTCCCGAGGAGAAGCCGCAGTCCGAATCCTCAAAGGAGCAGTGATGAGGGGCCCAGCAGGGGCCTGGCCGCACGGCCACGTCGTCTAGCGCCATGGTGCCGTGGTATCCGTCCCGGAGGCCCTCGAACAGCAGCTGGGGGTGGAGGGTGTCAGCTGGCGGGGGGTCCTGCCCTGTCCTCCCACCCGGGCGCCAGGCCTCACCTGGTACTGGGCACGGGAGCCAGGCTGGTGGGAAAGGGTGGCCCAGGCCTCATGCCAGCGGTTGCCCTGGGTGCCCGACCGTGACCACAGGTGTGTCTCCTCCCCTTCCCGTCTCATGGCCAGGCGCAGAGTCCCTGCAGGGAGGGAACCAGTCCATAACTGACCTCTGCCCTGTGCCTCGATGGGTGTCAGAGGGGGGCTCTGAACCTCCGGGGGCCTCCCCACAGGCCCTGCCCCACTCCCAGGTCCACTCACCAATCTGGGGTCCATGGAGGTAGTACCAGAAGCTTAGACACTCCGTGGGCGCTGCTGGCACCTGCGGCCTGGAGAGCAGGTGGGCGCTGTGGCCCCAGGCCAGGGGGTCTGTGGGGTCCAGGAGCACAAAGTGGCCTGTAGGGGGCATGGGGCTGAGCTGCAGAGATGCTCCACTCCTGTCTGAAAGCCACCCCCGGTCTGAGCGCCCGTCCTACCTTGGCCTGTGGTGTGGTCGTGGTCAGGGCCACGGCTCTCCACCCAGCGCCAGTGTGTGTCTGAGAGGTGGCCTGGGTACCAGCTGCATGTGTCCCGCTCAAAGTTACAGGAGACCTCTGGGGGTGGGGCCAGGTGGGGTCACAGACCTTTCCCCCTCCCCCTCCAGAGCCCTGAGAAGGTGGAAGCTCCGGGGTCTCTGGAGGGGTGTGGGGGGAGCACCCAGGTGGGAATGAGGATGGGCAGCAGGAACCTCTGTCTCTCTTGGTGGTCACTGTGGGGCTACAGTCCCTCAGGGTCACGTTGTCCACCCCAGCTCCCTGCTGGTCAGGGCCGTCCAAGTCCACCAAACCGACAAACTCCAGCTTCATGGGGTAGGGGGATGAGGAGGATCATTAAGTCAGGGCCCGCTCCAGTGGAACCCCCACTCTGGGCTGCCCTCCTCACCTGGAAGGGCCGGCGGCGGGCCCCTAGAAGGACCTTGTCCACCTTCCAGCCACCTGCACTGCTGCTCAGGGCCTGCCATGCCAGCTCCCGGGAGCCGTTGTCTACCACAACTAGTGCCAGGAAACCTGGCCAGCGGGGCAGGGGGCACTGTGGGTCACCCGACCCCAGATCCCTCCCACCGTGCAGGGAGCACCCAGGGGCTGGCCAGGGAGCTTGTGGAGGGCGGCGGTACCTCGGGGCTGGCTCTGTAAATAGTAAGCCAAGTGGAGTTCACAGCTGGGGCCAGAAGGGCCAAGGAGGGGTGTAAGGACCCGGGCCTCAGTGCTCAGCTGCCCCCAGGCCCTCTGCAGAGACAGGAAGTGCCCTAGGGGAAGAGCAAGGTACTCAAAGCCTCGTCCAGGGCCCCACTCTGTCCCTCAGGGATCCCCAATCCAGAGACCATCTGTAGTGCAGAGAGAGAGCAGAGACTCCTCCAAGGATGCTGCTCACACCCGGGTGGGGGCTTGAGCGTTGGGCCTTGGGCCTCACCAGCAGCAGCTGCACTGGACCCCTGGCTCTCCTGGGCTGAGAGACGCCGCCACTGCAGCCGCCCCACGCTGGCGTCCTCCCAGCCCCCGGCCTCGAGGGACTCAAAGTCTGTGGTGCCTGAAATAGCAATGGGCACTGAATGGCAGAGTCCTCAGCCCGCCCCGGCACCTACCCCCTTGGCTCCTCAGCAGGAGGTCTGCGGGAGGCTGAGCCCCTTTACCGCAGGCCTGCTCGTCCTCGCCCCCTGCGCACTGCTCCTCGAAGTCACACAGCTGTTCCGGGGGCACACACAGGTCCCCGCAGGCAAAATGCCCCTGCTTGCAGGAATCCTGGAGCCGTGAGCTGGGCGGCAGGGGCTGGGGGACTGGGGCCCAGGGCCCAGGAGGCAGTGGTTGCAGGGTGGACACCTCTGTGGGGGCAGAACTGGGTCAGGTGGCAGGAATGGGGAGTGCTGTGCCTCTCCAGGGCAAGGCAGGGTAGGGCAGATTCAGCAGGCTCACCCGGGACTGGTCTGCAGTGGTCAGACAGGATGAGGTCATCCAGACCCACGACGCCCCCCGGGCCTGTCTGCCCGGCCAGGAGGATCTGAGGGCAGAGGGGCTCAGGGGGTGCCCAGCCTATTTTCCCCCGGGGTCTGGTCCCTGTCCACCCACAGCAGGTACCTTGTGGGTTCCCCTCCCCTGCCCCCAGCCTGGCTCCCCAGACCCCACCCTCTTGCTGTTCCCTACCTGGAAGGGGTGGGCGCTCTGGATGTCAACACGGTCTCGGACCCACGCAGTCCCCAGCTCCCCTCGGCGCCTCCGCAGCAGGACGGGAGCCTGGGGGGCACTGGACCCCAGAGTCTGCAGGAACAGCTGGAGGCAGCCAGCCTCAGAGCCATGCAGGTAGTGATAGAAGATCAGCTGTGGAACCAAGAGCTGGCTGGGGGCCCTGCACCTGGGCAGCCAGCACGGAGGCCCTGTGAGCCCCACCCATCTCACCGAGCAGTTGGAGGCGCCTGAGGCTTGGAATTCCGGGCTGGAGAGTATAGCAGGGGTGCCAGGCTCGGCCACAGAGACCAGGAAGGAGCCTGCGGGAAAGAGCGGGAGTGGGCCACAGCCGCTGGGCTGTGGCCACGTGGACGGGGCCTGGGCCGGGTCCCCTGTGGGCCTCACCCTGTGCACTGTTCCGGCTGTGGTCACGGCGTGGCCAGGAGGGGCGCTCAGGACCACCAGCGCTGTGGTTCCGGGACCAGCCTTCCGAGCGGTTCCATGGGCCCAGGCCTGTCTCAAAGTCGGTGGCTGTGTGGCGGCCTAGGGCGGGAGGTGGCGGTGTCGGGGCCACTAGGCAGTGCTTCCCGCAGCCGTATGGCCCCAGCTCCAGGGTGGCCCTGGCAACCACACCCCCAGAAGGATCATCCCAAGGATCCAAGGTGCCCCCTCCTGGATGAGTGCTAGGGCCCCCACCAAGGTGTCCAGTGTCCCTGCCTCACCCTGGGCCCCCACCCTGGCCTCACCACAGGTGAGTGGGTCCTCATCAGACAGGTCCCCGCAGTTGTCTTCCCCGTCGCACAGCTGCTGGGGCTCCACGCAGACCTTGTTCTGGCAGTGGTGGTGTCCCAGGGGGCAGCTGGCCTGGGGGGCTGGGTGGGGCAGGGTTAACCCTTCACCGAGGCCCCGGGAGTGGGAGAGCACTCGGGGGCAGACAGGGTCTGGGCAGGGGAGTGGGCAGGCGGGGCCCTCCCGGGGGTGGAACAGGAAGAGGCGGTGCCTTACTGGGCAGACCACAGTCCCAGAACGCTAGGTCATCTAGAGCCACAGCGCCCCTGTGGGTGGCATTTCGGGTGGCAGAGAAGGTCACCTGAAGAGAACAGGCCCTCAGGACCTAAGTCAGGGCCCAGACCCCCCAAGGCTCCCACTCGTCCAGACCCTCCCAGCTCACTCGGAAGTCACCCCGGATGCGGCCTGTGGTCACTGCCAACTCCTGCCAGCCGGGGTCCCAGGGCCCTGTGCTCTGCCACAGGATCAGGGTCTCTGAGCCATGGGTCACCTCCAGCCGCAGCTCAGCCACATCTGCAATGTCAGGGGTCCCAGGGCAGCTGCGGCCCTGCTTGTCCCCACCCGCCCTCCCCTTGGGCACCCCCCATGAGCCTTGGGGGTCCAGGGTGCACCTCCAGAGGCCGCATGGTACCAGAGCCTCAGCTTGCAGGAAGGGGCTGCCTCTCGCAGGGTTGGCGAGCGCAGGGCTGCGGTGGACGCCTCTTTCCCTCGGTGGGTTCCGACGGCCATGTACCAGCCTGGCCCAGGTGAGAGGTCAGGAGACAGGGCAGGGAGCAAGGAGGGTGTTGAGACAGGGGCGCGCAGAGACTCGCCCTGGCCTTACCCAGGTCGGTGCCCAGCGTGTGGTCTGAGTGAGGCCCAGGACCCTCCAGTGCGGCCCCCGCCCTGTCTCGGAGCCAGCTGTAGCCTGAGGTGCTAATGTCCCGCCAGCCGCAGGAGTCCTGCTCAAAGTCGCAGGCGAAGGGGGTGCCCAGGGCGGGCGAGGCCCCACGATAACCTGGGAGAGTGGGTGGTCAGGTGTGCGCCAGACCTGCTCACACTGGCCCTGCCCGCCCATCTGGCCTTGGCTTACCACATTGGGCCTCATCTGAGCAGTCCCTGCAGTCACACACGAAGTTGCACGCAGCCTGGCCGGGGCTCCTGCAGTGGCTGGGGACCCAGGCCCAGCCTGGGGATCTTGCTGCGGGGAGGGTGACAGCCAGGGGGCCTGGGTGCAGAGTGATCAGCCATCCCAGCCTGCCTAGGACTATTCAGTTTTGGCACTGGACGTCTTTTGTCCAGGGAAGCCTCTCAGACCAGGAGATGGGGCAGGGAGGGACCAGGACCCATCAGAGAACTCCCACCCAGCTCCGGACCAAGCAGAGCATGCTCCTGTTTCCAGCCCTGAAGAGGCTGGGGAGGAGGGCCTGGGCCTGTGTGGGGATGAGCACCCTGCCATGGGCACCCCCAGAAAGGTAGCAGGAACCCAGCGTGCCCAGCAGTGAACTGGGCACTGGGAGGGTGACCCGCAATGGGAGGCACCGATGGGTGGCCCAGGGGCTTCCACAGGCTCCGCCCAGTCCAAGGGTGGCAGACAAAGGCTGACAGAGCTGGGGGGCACCTCCTGAACCCTCTTGTCCCAGACTGGGAGGGGAGTCTTGTCTCTTCCTTTGCTTGGCAGGCCTGAGGACCCCATGGGCTGATTCCAGGTCACCCCCATTGCAGACCGGCCAAGGCAGTGCCTGGCAAACCACCTTCCCTTTGGGGCTCAGGCGTCAGCCCTGGTGCCCATCACTGCCACACAGATGGTAGGCTCAGAAGCCAGAGCCCCTTGTCCTGCTTCAGGAGTGAGACAAACGACTTACCCAGTAACAGGACCAGGGCGGGCAGCAGGTGGCTGGGCAGAGGCATGGTTGGGCCAGAGGAAGCAGGGCCAGTGCGGCCACACAGGGTGCCTGGGAAGTTCTGTGCGGTTACGAGCCTGCACTGGCCCCACGCGCTGACTCTGCTGTTTAAGTGGAGGGCCCCTCGGCCTGGCCCCACCCAGTGCTGACGGTGCCAAGCATAGGCCGGGATAGCGGCCCCAGGAGGGGGCCTCTGACCCAGGGTCAGCTCCCACCTGCTCGGCTCCCTCAGACACAAGGTCAGGCCCTTCCACCCTGCCCTGCCCTGCCTGGTGGAGGGGAAGTTCCCACTGGAATGGGGAGGGACCCAGGCACCCCACTAGGACTCTGCTCGGCAGTGTGGGGTGGGCAGAGGCCGCCGTGGCCTCTCACTGTGCCTTTGGCACTAGCCTGGTGGTCAGGACTCAACCAGTCCAGTAGCTGCAGGAGTCCAGCATGTGCACCAGAGCCGGCCCCTGTGGTCGCAGCTGTGGGGCACCTGCCTCTGAAGGATCACCCCCTCATTCATTCACCCTGAGCATCCAGGTGCCATCTGGTGCCAGGCACAGGGTCCCTAGGAGCCCAGAAACTTCTGGTCCTCATGAAACAGACCCACACTTGGGGCAGGGCTCTTTGAGGCTGGGGAAGGAGTGTGGCATTTGGAGCCAGGCCGTTTGTGATTTCCCACGGTGTGACCTCGGAGCTTGTGTCACTGAGCCTCGGTGTCCTGGTCTGTAAAATGTGGTCACGACAGTGCCCGTCTGGAGAGGCTGGCCGGAGGACCAGTGAGCTGACAAAGGTGGGGATGCTCTGTGTACAACCAGCCCTGGCCCCCAGGGTGCCCCTGCACCACCCCACGGAGTGCCACTGTGTCTGGGGCTTCCCAGGGCAAGGCCTGAACCCATGCTGTGCCCACAGCCCTGCCGGATGCAGGAGGCACCTGGGAGGGGCCCCCAGAGTCAACGTGAACCTGCAGGGTAGGTGCAGCTGTGGGACCTGACCCTGGATACTGGCAGGCCCCATGGGGCTAGTCATGGAAGGAGCCTGCAGGCCAAGCCTCAGGGCAGACGGCAGACAGGACACTGGGGAGCCCTTGGATGGGTTCACAGGAGGGAGCACTGGTGGGTGCCCCAGGTCTTGGCCAGCCCGAGGGATCAGGCCCTGACTCCAAGATGCCCTGGAGGACAGTGACCGTGGGAAGAGCAATCAGGCCATCACCAGGGCCCCCTTATCAGACCCCAAAGGGCTGAGTGTGCACGGCCACTCCCTGGGGCCACTCCTGTGCTCCCCCACCCACCTGCTTTAGTTAGGGTCTGGGGGGCCCTGGAGGTGGTGATGCACGGTGCGGAAGCCAAGGACAGAGTTCAGAGACTGGGAGGCGTGGCAACACGTTTAATTCTGTGGTCAAGCTAGCCTGTCTGCAAAGCCTGGCAGACGGCAGGTCACCAGGGGCTGCCGCAGAAGCAGGCAGGGCCAGCCCCGAAAGGGGTGCAGGCAAAGGCGGGGGCTCTGACATGGCTGCTGGAGGTAGCAGGCCCCAGGCTGGGAGTGCTCAGTAGCCATCGTTAGCCCAGGTAACCTCGTAGTCGGGGTACTTGGCTTTGATTTTCTCAGTTGAAATGGCGTGCTGGGCAGGACCATAGGCCTGGAGAGAGAAGACGCCTGCTGGCACCACCTGGACCCTTCGACCCCATGCCCTGGCTCTGGGCATCCAGCCACCAGCCACACCAGAAGCGAGTGTGGGAAAGGGAGAGACAGTGCCTGGGGGTGCCAAACCCACCATCCCGACTGCCCTTGGGGGCTCCCCTGGGGAGAGGCGACCTCCACAGGCAAGCAAACCTTGAGGGTGGATCCTGGGGCTTGAGGCACCCAGAGGGACGCACGTGGCTCTCATCTGCTGGTGGTTTTTGTGAAGAGCACGGGCGGGGACTCTGAACTCCACCCAGGTACTGACTGCCTCTGGGGGCCCAGGGCGCAAAGTGCTGGAGGACAGCTAGAGCCCAGCAAGGCCTCCGGGGGCAGGGAGAGGGAACGGCAGGCCATGTCTGGGGGTCTCCCTCCCGCCCCTCAGGTCTGGCATGTGCTCCATGGGGGAATGCAGGAACACAACTGGCCCTGGAAGGAGGGCTCTGCCGCCCACCCTGGGAGAACCCCGGGAAGCCTGCGTGCTCATCTGGGGCCACGGGTCAGGGCAGCAGACTCAGGTGGGCCTCGAAGCTGGAACCGGGGCCTCCAGCAGGGCGGGACGGGGCTGCGGCTCACCATGGAGTAGCCGTACACGTGAATCTTCTTGTCCTGGCTCTGGTGGGAGATGCGCCCGCCGCCCAGACACTCACAGTCACAGCCCTGCTTCTGCATGTCGCCCGACACTTTGTCGTAGATGTCCGCTGGGATGGGAGGGCGACCTCAGGACGTGCCCTGGCCGCCCTTGGAGGCCGCGGGAGGAACTCCCGGCCGAAGAGGTCTAAAATCCCAGCTCTGAACAGCCTCTTCCCCAGAGGAGACGAAGCCCCTTGAGGCTGGGACAGGGATGAATGAGAGGAGGGTGGAACCGGGGCGAGCTCGGGGACTGGGAGACTGTCGTGAGGCGGGGGGTGTCAGGCTGGGTCACGCCTTTCCCGCCCAGGACCTGAGCCTGGCTCAAACCTAGCAGGGGCAGGGCTGGGAGCAGAACGCAGTCGGTGGCCCGCAGCACCCACCCCGGCCCGCCAAGCCCCGCCCCCGCCTCGCCAGCCCCGCCCCTCGCACGCCGGCAGGCCCCGCCCTCACCATGGTACTCGGCCCACTTGTAGCCGCGCACGATCTCCTTGCTCTCCGCAGCCGGAGCGCCGGAGCGCGGAGCCGAGTGGACTCGGATCAGCACATACTTGAAGACGCCGTCGGAGTCGATGTCCACATCAGGAATGTGAGCGAGGTCCGCCGCCGCCATGTTCTTCGTCCCGGAGGCCCCTCCTCCCACCCGACCCGGGGACCGCTTGTACTGCGGAAGGCGGGCTCTGGGAAAGCAACGACCAATCCCGTCGGGGAATGCTGCCCAAGACCCAGCGCCTCAGCCAATTGTACCGCCGACCGAGGCACGCGCTAACCAATCGCAATCCAGTTCCTTGCCGCCTTGCGGCCCTGTCAGCCCCACTAGCCCCACTTAAAGGAAACGTGGAACCGGGAATGGGGGGTGATTAAATCCAGCCAACGGAAAAGTTCCTCTCCAGCGGGGTCCGGTGGCACCCTTGGAGCGGGGCAGTTAGGCGGCCCGTGAAGCTGGGGCAAGGAGGGAGGCCTGAGGGACGTCCCAGCCCTGATCTCCCGTCCCGCACGTAGTCCGAAGACCACCCTCCCCGTGGCCCCCACCGCCCGAAGGCCTCCTCCTCCCCTCTCCACCGTCCGAAGGCCTCCCCCTCCCCCTTCCACCGCCCGAAGGCCTCCTCCTCCCCTCTCCACCGTCCGAAGGCCTCCCCCTCCCCCCTTCCACCGCCCGAAGGCCTCCCCCTCCCCCATCCACTGCCCGAAGGCCTCCCCCTCTCCCCTCTCTATCGCCCGAAGGCCTCCCCATCCCCCCCTCCACCGCCCGAAGGCCTCCCCCTCTCCCCTCTCCATTGCCCGAAGGCCTCTTCCCTCCAGCCCCCACCGCCCGAAGGCCTCCCCCTCCCCCCTCCAAAGCCCGAAGGCCTCCCCCTCCCCTCTCCACCGCCCGAAGGCCTCCTCCTCTCAGCCTCCATCGCCCGAAGGCCTCCCCCTCCCCTCTCCATCGCCCGAAGGCCTCCCCCTCCCCTCTCCATGGCCCGAAGGCCTCCCCCTCCTCCCTCCACCGCCCGAACGCCTCCCTCTCTCCCCTCTCCACCGCCCGAACGCCTCCCTCTCTCCCCTCTCCACCGCCCGAACGCCTCCGTCCCCAACCCCGCTACCCGCACAAGGAGGCAACAGCAGCCACTACATTCAAGTTCTATTTTACTTGGTTCGAAAGCTCTTGCCTCCTGGAAATTATTTCGGTCCAGGGGCGTTCCTGGCCGGCCCTCTGGGGTAGGGCCGAATGCAGAGGCCCTGGGGCAGGGGGCGCGGGGCGCGGCGGCGGGTGGGCAAGCGGGACGCCTGGCCGGTGCAGACGCGCGGGGACGAGGTGGGCGCGCCGGGTGCGGGAGCGGGGGCGGGGGTGCCCAGTTTCTCTCACTTGGTGTCCCCTTCCCTGGCTTCGAAGTAGGGCTAGGGACTCCAGGAGGGCCCTTGCGTTTGGCCTCCACCCCTCTCCCAGACACCCCACCCTCCAGAGAGCCCCGGGCGCGGACCAGCGTGCGCTTGGGGGGCAGGTGGAGGCCAGGCCCCCGGGCTTGCCCCTCCACGCCCGCAGGACGGAGTGCGGCCAGAGCGGGTGTGCGGGGACCTCTCGGGACAGGTCAAGCCCCTTCGGGTGGGTTTCTGTGCTTACCGACTAGCTCGCTCCCTCACCTGCTCGCACCACGCTTTCCCCTCCAGGCTCCCACCTGGGAACGCCCCCTGTCCCTTGGTCCTTCCTCTCCTAGCCAGGTGTCAGCTCTGGCCAGGCCGACATGCTCTGCTTCCCCTGCCCAAGTCCCGTGCCCTTTCGGCTGGGAGACTCGCATATCGGCCTGAAGACCTCCCTGCGGCTTTTCCCAGCTCCTGCAGGGCCCAGACTGCAGCGACTGGAGGCGAGGGGACGGCAGGGCGCGTGGCGTGGTCGGCGTAACGGATCCGACTAGCGGGAACGCACCGCGCACCCTCAGCCCTGCCCACTGCCTCGCCGGGACGCGCTCGCGCACACCGACGCGCGAAGGTCGACCAGGGTGTTCTCCAGAGAGGAGGCACCCCAGCTGCGGGAGGCGGGGCGGGGCGTGTTTAAAGTGACAGACTGGGCTTTGGTTACGTCGGGCTTCCGGACGAGGGGAAACCGGAGTCGGGGAGGCTCCAGCGAGAGCCCCGCGGATCGACGGGGACCGGATCTGTACGGGTGGGGTCTGTGCAGTAGTGACCCCTCCGAGTGAAGGCAGAGCTGGGCGGTCCTCAGGCCCACCCCGCCTCCCAGCGGGGAGCACCGAGGGCGAGGACCGGCTTCTGGGGATCCTCGAGGGCGAGCTGGGAGAGGGAGGAGACCCGGGAGAAGGGAGAGGAGTTACTGGGGGTGGGAAGGCGAAGAGCCCGTGAGGAACACTACAGGGGCGGAGGGCAGGGGGGTGGAGGCCTGGGCGGAGCTGGAGGCAGTACTGAGCGGAGCTTGGAGGGCCAGGGAATTAGTGGCGGGCCTAGGAGAAGCCGGGGTGGGGCCCTGGCGGGGCTCGGGGAAGGCCCTGGGTGGGCCGGGCGGGGCCTGAGTGGGCAGGGCAGGGTTCGGGCCAGCGCCTGAGCTGGGCCTGGTGGGCCCCGCGCCTCACATGATGTCGTCCAGCAGGTTGGCGCTGGCCACCCAGTCGAGCGCGCGCGGCTCGGAGGCGGCCATGATCATGCACATGAAGGGGCGGCCGGTGCGCCGGTCCGTGGGGTAGATGGTGGTGGGCGTGAAGCGCCTGTTGGCCTCGACGAACTCGCAAAGCTGCTCGTAGACGCGCGGGAACTCGTGGCGGAGGAAGACACCGCGAAGCCGCAGCTCGCGCTGGATGTGGATGAAGGCCACCTCGCGCGCGCGCCGGCCCGCCTCGCCGTCCTGATCCAGGCCCGCCGTGCCAGGCGGCGGCGTCAGGATCAGCGTCTCCATGTCGGGCTCGCGGCTCCGCGCCGGGGGCGGCCGCGCGGGGCTGCCGGCAGCCAGCGCTACCTTGGCGAACTTGCGCACTGTCGGCCCGTGGCTGCGTGGCGCGGGCGCGGGCAGAGCGGGTGTCCCCGGGGGCGCGGCGCTGGGTCCCACGGCCACGGATACGCTGAGCAGGAAGCACTCTGCCGGCTCGTAGAGGCGCCCAGCAGCCGCCAGCTCGCGGGCGTAGCTGCCCAGGGGCGCCGCGTGTGTGGCCAGCTCACGCAGCGATAGGTAGGTGGGGGACAGCAGCAGCCCCTCCAGGCCAAAGCGCAGGAAGTTGTCGGCGGAGCCTGGACTTGGGAAGCCCAGGAAGAGCACGCCGCGGCCGCGCGACAGGAAGCCGACACGCGCGATGCGCGAGAAGGCGCGGTGTACCGGGCCGCTGTCGCGGCAAAACTGCAGCACGTGGCGGCACACGCTGCCCACGCGGCCGTACACGCAGCGCGCCTTGTGGGCGTCCCAGTCCTCGCGGCGGCACAGGCGCGAGCAGTAGTAGGTGTAGCAGCTGTGGCAGGACTTGAAATAGAGGCAGGCGTTGAACATGGTCTCCGTGCGCCGGCAGCGCGCATTGGAGCAGGTCATCAGGTCGTCCTCGTCGGCGCTGGGCTCGGGGGACGCGTCGGCCGCCTCTCCCCGGGCCGCGGGCTCCTCGGCGCTGCCGGCCGAGGCGGGGGGCGAGCGTGGCGGTGCCAGCGCGGGGGCCCCAGAGCCCGCGGGCCGCGAGTCCAGCAGTCGGCGCAGCTGGGGGCCCAGGCAGTCGGCCGCGGGCTCTGAGGCCTGGCCGGCGGGGGGCCGCGAGTCGATGACTAGGTCCGTAATGAGCTCGTCTAGCTGCTCTAGGCTGCGCTGGCGGCCAGGGGTGGGGCCCTCGGGGGCCGCGTGGGGAGGTGGCCGCGTGCGGCCCCCGGGCAACTCCCAGGCCCTGGCGCTCGGGCGCTCGGTGGCGCGCAGGTCGTTGTCGGTGATGGTGATCTCGGGCGTCACGTACCAGTTGCGGCCCAGGCCCTCGCCCGCGCGGCCCTTCTCCGTCAGCGACGTCTCGGACAGGGACAGTGCGGCGTAGCGTCTGGGCGAGGTGGACAGGTTCACGACGACGGGCGGGCGACGGCCTTCCGGGGACACGCCTCGCGGCTCCTGCACTTCGCGCCCCAGCAGGTTCTCGTAGCTGCGGCCGCGGCCCAGCGGGTCTTCTCGGCGCGGCCCCGGTGCCAGAATGTTGTCCCAGGAGCGCGAGTAGTGGCGGCTGTCGGTGACCAGCCGGGGCGGACTGGTGCCGGTGCCGCCGTGCCAGGAGGCGAGCAACGGGTCGGGGTCAGAGGGCGGCGCCACTTGCAGGGTGCGGTAGGGTCGCGGGCCCCAGTCCGCCCAGGCCGCGCTGCTGCGCGGGTGCGGGTACGTCCTAGCCAGGACGTCGCGCTCGCGGTAGCGTCCGAAGTCCTCCGTGTAAAAGGGGCGGGCGGTGGAGTGGGTCCGGGGCTCCTCGGAGACATAGCGGGGCCCGTAGGGCAGGCCGTAGGCTCGGGGAGCCTCACCATAGTAGGAGCGGGAGGGCGGTTCCTGGATTGGGAAGGTGCGCACCTCTCCTGCGTAGTAGCCGCCCATGCGCCTTGGACTGGGCCCTGGGAACTCCTCTGACCGGTAGGGCCTGGGGCAGTAGGCATCGAATGTTGGGCCGGGACTGGCCGCAAAGCTGCCCCGGAAGCCTTCGGGCTCCTCTGTGTAGAAGAACTGGGTGGGGCCCGGCGGGGTGGCGAAGGGCAGACTGCGGCGCTCAGCGTAGTCCCGGGGCCCAGGCAGGGGCCCGTCGCAGTAGAGCGCCCGGGGGTCCGCACAGTATAAGTCGCTGGGCGTCGGGGTGCGCGACAGCGCCATGTGGCGGGGCCCTGGTACCGTGAGGCCGTGGAACTGCGGGGTGGGGCGGGCCCAGGGCGCGGCCTCGGCGGGCCCGCAGGACCGCGAGCCCCGGGCGGCGTGCTGGAGCACTGCGTCGTCCGGCTTGATGTCCAGGCGGCAGCGCACGTGGGGTGCGGGACCCGCGGGTGGCTCGGAAGGTGCGCAGCGGCCGCCGGCGGCGCACAGGGGCGCCATGCGGCCGGGGCCGCCCCGCTGCGGCTGCAACTTGATGGGGTGCAGCTCATTGGCGAGGGCGCGGAGCGCCGGGTACGCGGGCTCCCGGCGCGGCGATGCCTCGGCCCGTGCCGCACGCTGGGCCTCCCGCCCTCGGCGAGGCAACACCGGCGGCGAGGCGGGCGCGGGCGTCAGGCCCGGGGGCGCGCGGGGCGCGCTCTTGGAGCGGGCGCGGCGGCGTGGCTCGGCCTCGCGGGTCCGGGCGCGCGGCACAGCGGACTCCGGGGGCGGTGGCTCCGGCAGGGTCTCCATGGCCGGCCCGTCCAGCGCCTCTAGGAAGTCGAAGCTGCGGCAGTGGCGCTTGTTGAAAGGCGCGGGCTCAGCAGGCCGGGCCACGGATTGCTCACATGGCGGGCGCCTGGATGCGGGTCCCGGGGCCGCCACCTTGATGTCCTGGTACACAGTTGACACCAGCAGGTCCGGAGGGTCCGTACGGGTCATCTTAAAAGAGGTCCCCAGGCTGGCGGCTCCAGCTCACACTGCCTTGCGGGGCTTTTGCCCTGGGGGGAGACGCGGGTCAGGGCGGCCCCCTCCGCAGCCCAGGCCCCGCTACTCCCCCACGCTGGCCCGGCTTACCTGGGGCGCAGCGGGCGGAGTAGCCCTGGCTGCAGGCCTGGGCCGAGAATGCGGGCGCTTCCTCCATGCCGGGGTCAGAAGCACCTGCGGGAGGAACCCAGCTGTCCAGGCGCCCAGGTCCTGCCCCTCCCCCGTCCTCTCCCGGCGATGGGGCGGGCGGGCCAGAAAGGCTTAGCCGTGGCTGTGGTTCCCGCGGCGGGAGCTCCTGCGTGAAGCTCCAGGGCCTCCCCTCCCCCGACTAGTGACGGCGGGGCCGGCTCGGGTGGACCCCTTTCCGGGTGGGGTGAGTGAGTGGGGGCGTGGTCCTGGGGGCTGCGCCCTCTGGTGTCCGCAGCTGGAAGGACGGGGCGCATTTGGGCCTTATTTATAGGTGTTGCCCCACGAGACATTAGTGACTGTGCCCCCGTCACAGCGCCCACCGCAGAGCGACCCCTCCGATCGCGCACAGTCGAAGGCGAGTCGCTGGGTCTCAGCCTTAGCTAGCTCTGCACCAAGCGGGTGACACCAACCACCCCACCTGCTGGCCAGGCCGAGCACAGAGCCCCTCCCCCAGCACTGCAAGGACCCACGCCTAGGTGCCCTCAACTTCCCGTGAGCTCCAGGCCAGAAAAAAGCCCCCAGAGAGCATACCTGGGCCCTAAATCTCCCTTTCCTTTGCCGACACCTCTTCTGACCCCAAGTATCTTTGGGTGGTTGAAGCAAGGCCCCAGCTTTGTGTAAATGCACAGGACACCCCCCCCTAGGGTGTGCACGGCAGTCCCAAGTCATCGAGCCATGAGCTCGTGGCAGCCCCTGTCCCCTGAGCTGCGCACCAGGCCCGGAAGCTGCCCACTGGGGGTGGGCAGGGCGGAGGGTGGGGGAAGACCCACTGCTTTGCAGGAGAGAGCCCTCCCCACTTTGCTGAGAAGGTTCCATGGAAACCTGTGTTTCTTAGGCCCCCACGCTGCAGGCTGGCCAGGGTTCAGATGTGGACTGCCAGCCCCTCTGTGGTCCCAGAGCCAGCTGGGGGGTGCGTCAGAGAGTGGCCACAGGCCTGGCCTCTGCACATCCAACACCTGGTCTGGAGGGGTCTACCCCAGAGTGAGCTGGGGGAAGCGGGTACCTAGCCAGGCCCCTCGCGCGGCAGAACCTCAGGTGGATGGGCCTCTCGGGGTCTGGCCGGGTCCCCCCTCTGTGTCCCAGGTGCGCAGGGGCTTCCTGCTAGCTGGGCTGTTTTTCTGGGTCAGGGCCACAAGTCCCAGGTCTTGTCCCCATCCCAGCCTCCCGCCCACCCCATCTCCCCCCTCCACCCCACCCGTGGCAGGACTGTCCACCCTCCTGCTCCCTCTTTCATGCTAAGCTCAAGGCCAGGCCGGAATCCAGCTGGATGACAGGGTGTGAGGCTCCACCCCAGGGAGGTGACAGTGGGCTTTGCTGGCTGAAGCTGTGGGTGACACCCTCTCCCGTGGGGATGGGGGTGGGGTCGGCCCCCTCGTGGGCCCAGGGCCTTCTGGAGCCCACCGAGATGGCTGGAGGCCTTCCCCACCTCCCAGCCCTGCTCTGGCTGGGAGCGGCCCTTCAAGGGATACAGCCGGTGTTGCCTGGGGGCGGGGACTCCCCATCCTTGCGGCCGCCCTAAGGCAGCCTCCCCCGCCCATGACAGTGACACACTCAGCAACTCGGCCCCCAGCCCCTTACCTGGGTGCTGCTCCAGCTGTGCCCCGGTGGGCTGTGCCACCCCCAGGTCGGCTCCTGTGTGTCCCCGGCACTGCTGCGTCCCCGGCACCGGCAGAAGCTTCCAGGCAGCAGCGCGGATCCTGGCCTGGCTGCTCAGTGCTGCCCCCAATGGCAGCTGAAAGAGCTGTACTTAAAGGGGCCGCGCCCAGTGGGGGCTGCACCGTGGAGCTGGGGATCGTGACTGCACAGGCTCCAATTTGGGGCTGTGCGGAGCACAGGGTCCCTGCAGCATCCCCAAGACGCAGACCTCAGCGTCTAAACAGGAGCCCTGTGGCCCGGAGCAGCCTGCCAGTCCCGCCAGTGTCACCCCCACACACTTGCCTGAGAGGAGGGGCCCAAGCCCTGGCCTGGGCTGCAGAGATTGGTTAGGGCCATCTTGGAATGTGCATCTCCTGTTGGGCGAGGCAGGGGCAGATGGGCTTCTCCCTGCCCCACTGGCCTTTCCCCAGGCCCTATCTGCTTTGAGGCTGCCAGTGCCAAAATCTCGGTGGGTACCTGGGGCCAGATGGCCCCTGCAGCCTCCTGTGTCCCCAGGATGCCATCCTCTCTGGGTGAGGCCACTCCTGCATCCGGTGTCTCTGCCAGCCTGGGAAGGCCTGCACGTGACCTACCGTACCTGCCTGGTAATGTCCTCGTCCCACTCTGCCAGCCCCTCCCCAAGGCATTGGGCCTGGAAACGTTCTAGGTTGGCAGAGGAGTGGGTAGCCGATGCCCTTGGCTCCGAAGGGCAGGACCTACGCCATTCTGCGTTGTTCAAAGCAGGGCCCACTGAAACCCCAACATAGCTGTCCATGGTGTGATCCTGGCAAGTTCACGTACTGTTGACCCATTCCACACCAGGGGAACCTCTGAAGCCGACCCTGACCTCATGGGCTGTGGGCTCAGGGGCCAGGCTCCTAAGCTTGCTGTGGGCCACAGCACCTGTTCAGGGACCACAGTGACTGCCTCACACCCTGGGGTCACAAAGCTCCCAGGCACAGGAGCCTCCAGCTTGGCCATCCCCTCCCCTTCACTGGCGCACTCTTCCTGCCCGCCCTGCAGGGTTCTCATGGCAACAGTAGCTGTGGGGGTGGAGGCTGGGCGCTGCTGACAGCTGGAGGGGGCAGGGGCCTGAAGGGGGGGCAGTGCCGCAGGCGGCTGCCTGGGAGCCGTGCAGACTGGACTTCCACCGCATGGGGCTGCGGACCCCCAAGCGTGCTGGCTGCAGCTGCTGAGCCCTGGCACAGGTGGGCTGGGATGTACCCAGGGTGTGGCCAGGGTTGGTGGGATGTCCTCACAGCATTGCTGGGCAGCCTCCTGCCTCAGAGGACTTCCCTGACAACCCATGGCAGCCTGGGCCCGAGGCAGCGGGAGCAGGTGCAGGGAGAAGAACAGACACACGCAGAGTGAAACAGGAGTGCTTTATGGTCTGAGTGGAGGGTTTGGGAGGCGTGCCTCCCAGATCCCGCCTGTGGGCTCACCTGAGCGGGGGCGCAGCTGAGGCCGCTGTGGGAAACAGCCCCCATCCCCAAGAGAGGCCCTGCATGCTGCCTTCGGTCTCTCGCCAGCCGTGCCTAGCGTGGGGCCTGGGCTGCCCTTTAGGGTGGGTCTGCACACCCGTGTTCAGGGCTCCCAGCCGGAAGCGGAGCCATAGGCATGCTGCGGCCCTGGGTGAGCGCGGAGGGCAAGCAGGTGCCGGGGCAGCGTGCACCCCGCAGCCAAGCGGCCCCTGCCCAGCCTCTGTAAACAGACCCTCATGCCCCTGGGCCTCAGTCACATCCCTGAGAAACACTGGGGACTGGCGGCTCTGCCCCGAGAGGGCCAGGGTGTCCACCGAGCCTGGCCAAAGCCAGCTGTCCCCTCCCTCCTTGCAGAGCAGGCTCACACCGGGTCTGGAGGCCCAGTCCGGGGACACCAACGCCCAGCCTCTTCCAGCTCAGAAGTGCACACGGCAGCCACTGGGCAGCGGCAAAGGCGATGGTGCAGAGGCAAATGCCTCCCCAGGCAGTGACAGGCACGCCCCCCACCCCAGGGCGGCCACTGCCCCGGTTGGCCTAGAGCTCCTCATAATCGCCACCCCCAGGGTGGCGGCCGCCCAGGGCCCCGCCCCCCAGGAAAGCCTCCAGCTCATCAGCAGCCGTCCTCTCCCTGCTGCGTGGGGGCCGCTGCTGCCGCCGCCGCCGCTCCTCCTTGCCCTCCTCCTTGTCCTTGCTCTTCTTATGTTTGCTCTTCTTCTTGGCAGCCTTTTCTTCCTGCTGAGGAGCACAAGGAGGGGGGCGCCATGGAGTCACAGGAGGCCAGAGCCCCAGTCCCAGGACCACACACCGCCCAGCCCTGGCCTGTCAGGAAGGGGAGTAGCTGGTACCTCTTTGCCTTTCTTCTTCTTCTTCTTCTCCTTAGAGGGGGTTTTGCCCTCCTTACCTGCACAGACAGGACAGTGGCTCAAACACAAAGCAGTGAGCCCCAGCCCTCCAGGAGGCCCTGCTGAGGGACAGGACCACACTCCTGCAGGGGGCTGCCAGGAGCATGGCACTGCCTCCTGGACTCAGGAAAGGCCCCTGGCCAGTGGCCAGCAGCTGGCAGGAGGCCCACGTTCTACCCAGACTCCAGCAGGCTGACCGCACTCCGCTGCCCCCGCCCACCTTCCTCGCTGCTCTCCTTGGGCCCAGCCTCCTCCAGCCCCAGCCCGAAGAGGTCCGAGTCATTCTTCAGTCTGAAGGTGGGGAGAGGGAGCTTGGGGGGCGGGGGCGGCTGAGCAAGGGCCTCGTCCTCGTCAGTCACATCGGAGGGGTCATCTCGCACGGGAAACTCATCCTGCAGCAGGGAGAGCAGCTGGTCAGGCCGTCGTCCCTCCCACACCCTCAGGGGTTGTGGGGTCTCGAACCCAGCCGGAAGGCCCAAGTGTGGGGACATGAGACGCCTTTTCAGAGGCCTTTTTCAGAGGCCTCCTCCCACTGCACCCACCCACCGAGAGGCTCTGGCCTCCTGGCTGACCTCTGCCCGGGGAGGACCCGTCTCACCACCCTGCGCTGTGTGTCTGACGCCTCGCTCTCAAAGTCGGGGTCATCCATGACAAAGGACAGCATCTGTGCAGCGATGGGCCCCTCGGGGTCACTCTCGGATGAGGACGCCTGCTCACCCTTCCCCGGCTCAATCTCAGCAGGGGGCCTGGTGCTGCTGTGCTTTTCCGGACCTGTGCGAACAGAGGCACCGCCTGGCCGGGGCAGTGCTGCGGCCCTCGTGGGAGCTGTCCCCCTCCGTGGCTTTGAAGCTGGTGTGGAGGACCTTTGTGGACAAGCAGAGGGTCAGTCAGGGTCCTCCGGAGGTGTCCTGAGCTGCCCCACCCCGGTCTCCAGGCCACACCCCTGGGGACACCTGCCCTTACCACTTGGTCTCTGGCTCTGAGCACTGCTGGGGAGCCGGGGCAGGGCCTTTTGGGGGATCCACCACTTCTGCTTCCTCCTCACTTGAAAGAGTGATGTTCTGACTGGGGACGGGACCAGCGGGTGGTGGGGAACTCCCACGTGGCTGGTCTTCGAGGTCCACATCGTCCTGGAACCCTGCCACCATCGGGTTGCTGCCCAGGGCCTCCGCATCACTGCAAAGCAGGGGGCAAAGTGGTCAAGAGGCCACAGGGTAGGGATGGCCGGCCGGGCTCACAGGCCTTGGTTCCAGGCACCCTGGTACCCGGCACACCCTGGCCGTGGGGCCACCCCGCCCCAGGTGCTGTGTTCTAGGGGAAGCCTCCTCGTGGCTGTCACAGGGCTGCTGAGAAAGGGGTCAGCGGCTCAAGGTCGGACACAGTGTTGCCCTGTGGTCGGTCCATGGGCGAAGGATGTGGGGCCGCGCAGGTGGGCGCTCATGGAGGAGGCGGGCCCAGCTCAGGGCCACCAGGCTTTCCATCCTTTGTGTATTTCTGGAGGAAGCTGCCGCCCCACAGCAATGAGTGAGGCTGAGGTGCTGAGGCCACCGGGGGTGGACTATGTCCAATGGTGTCCACACCTGGGACCAAACGCAGGGCTTTGCTGCAGGCAGAGTTCGGAGAAACTTGGCAGAGTGGTGGGAGAGGGGCTGGCAGACAGATGGGGAGGCAGCTCTAGCTTCCAGCTCTAGGACCTGCAGGAAGCCGCCCCCAGCTCTGCAGCACCCAGGCCCTGGCCCTGCGGAGACAACATCTGGTGGCCTGAACCTCCTGTATCACCTGGAGTGGCCTTGCCAGTGGCCTCCGTGTGGAATCTGCCCACAGAAGACTCCAAGGTGCCCCTGTCCTCTCCAGGGTGTGGGCAGAGCAGGTGGCCAGGCCTTTCTGAGGTCTGGAAGCCCCGTCTAAGCTCTTCCCTCATCTGCTCCAGCCACAGATCTGCTCTGTCCTCAGTCAACAGAGACCCCAGGAAGCCAACCCCACCTGCTGCTCGGGCGCCCTAGAGGCTGGGGGCAATGGGAGAGGAGGTCCAGGCCCACCCCTCACCTGTCGCTGTCCTGCTGGGCAGCCTTGGCCCCCACCTTCTTCTCGTCCCTGGCGGGGGTTGCATCTTCCAGGAAGCTGCGGTCCAGGCGGTCGTCGGGAACGAAGTCCTCCACGCTCTGCACTGCTGCTGGGGCCTCGGCGGCCAGGACTGGCTCTGTAAACAGTGATGCCGGGTCCTCTCCTCAGCACCAGAACCCTCACTGCACCCAACCCCAAGCCAGGCCCACCAGGGACGTGCCCACGGGACTGGGACAAGCAGGAAGAAGTACGGAGCGCTCGGAGACCCAGAGCCCCACCTGTGAGGGCGTGAGGGACCGGGACCGCTTTGGGAGGGGCAGCTCCAGGGCCTACCTGGAGGTGGAGGGGCTGCCTCGGCGGCAGGTGACGTCCCAAACAGCCTCGAGATGATGCTGCGCCGCGGGGCGGGGGCTGAGGGGCACGCAGGTGGCGGCAGGGCCTCTGAGGGTGGTGCAGGGGACACAGAGGATGGTGGGGCGGCATTGAGGGGCAGCTGTGGGGCGGGCTGGGGTGTGCCGGGGCTGGAGCTCCCCGTGGACACAGCGCCTGGAGGCACCACCGGTGACTGGGAGCCCGAGGATGGGCTCTGCCCGTTGGCCACCAGTGGGGACGCATGGCCGCGGCTGCGAGCCTCCATCATCTCCAGGAAGCTGGAAGGCAGAAGGCAGGTGAGAAGCCTGGCTCCCCCGCCTCACTGAGGCCCGCAGGTGACAGGGGCTCTCTGCTGCTGCGGATAGGGCAGGGAAGAGCCGCCGTGTTCTGGGCCATCATCCCCACCCACTGCCAAGAGCAGCAGCGCTGGCCGGGCGGGGGCTCACGCCTGTCATCCGAACACTGTGGGAGGCCGAGGCGGGCAGATCACAAGGTCAGGAAATAAGACCATCCTGGCTAACACAGTGAAACCCCGTCTCTACTAAAAATACAAAAAAATTAGCCGGGCATGGTGGTGGGCGCCTGTAGCCTCAGCTACTCGGGAGGCTGAGGCAGGAGAATGGAGTGAACCTGGGAGGCGGAGCTTGCAGTGAGCCGAGATCACGCCACTGCACTCCGGCCTGGGCAACACAGCACGACCCTGTCTCAGAAAAAAAGAGCAGCAGCCCCGAAGGGCGGGGACAGCAGGCACCAGCATACCTGTGTTCAGCTCCCCGGAAAGTCATTTCGGATCTGTTCTGAGGCACAGCCTTTGGGGGCTCCATGCAGAGGTGGCCAGATGGCAGCAAGTGGAGCTTCCCGTGAGGGGGGATTCTGGGAAGAGGAGGGGCTGGGGCTTGGCGGAGCACGTGCGGCCATCGCAGCATCCAGCTGGCCCAACTCTCAGTCCCAGGAAATGCCAGGATGGGTTCAACAGAGAAGCGCCCATGCCGGGGGGTCCATTCTGGGCCCCTCTCCAGGCATCAGACTGCCTTCCCTCTCAGTCTCTTGCTGTGTCTCAACCAACAGCCAGATCCGAGGTGACCCACAGGCTCTCCCTCTGCAAACAGAGACCTGCTGGGGCCTCAGGAGGGCCGCTGATTCCGCGGTCCCTGCCTGGGGAGGCACCAGGGGAGGCACCAAGCCCCCAGCTGTGCAGGAGCCTGAGGCAGAGAACGGCCAGCTGTCCCACTGCCTGCAACCCCCGGGGCTGCGCGTGCTGCCCAGGCCCACTCGGGAGGATGCTCTGAGCCGCCCTCTGCTATCAAGGACCAGAGACCTTCATGTCCTGGTCCGTATGCCTCTTCAGCACAGGGAGCTTCCCAAAGTCAAGGAGCTGACCAGAAAGCACACCCCACACTGGCATCAACGTGGGAAGCTAAGCCCCTGACGGGCAGGCAGCCCCAGCACGACTCCACCAGCATCAGCACCTGGCCATGGTCAGCGGTGCTCAGAGCGGCAGGCACGGCATGACCTGCACGAGGAGTCTATGCCAGGTGTGACTGAGGGGGCTGCTGGGGGCAGTGCCAACCTGAGCCCTCCTCCACCTGTGCCCCAAGAGAACTAATTTACCCCAAACGGGGGGCACTCCAAATGGGTTCCTCTCCTTGGTGCAGCCCATGGCCCGGCACCACGGCCGTGCCTGCAGCCCCCACACTGACCCCGCGGGCGGACGCAGCCACATACATGCCGTAGTTCTGGTCCTCCGTCTCCTGCTGCACCGACAGCTCCTCCAGTGTGGCGTCCATGTCCAGCTGGTTTGTCTCCAGCTGCCGCAGCAGCGTCTCCCTCTGCAGAAGGGGAGCACACAGGCCTGAGCAGGGGCCCTTCCTGCTGCGACTGCCCCAGCCCGACAGCAGCTGAGTACACGGGGGACGCCTCCTGCTGACTAAACCAGGAGATGCTGCAGGGATGGGTGCTTAGTAACTCATGGAGCTCTGGGCTGGGCCTCACTGGAACCACAGAAGCCCACATGATTCCTCTGCAGCGACCGGCACAACACCTACAGGCTGCCAGCATGGCTTAGGGGACAGCTCTGCCACAGGCATAAACCTCAAAGCACCCCACCCACACGCACCTCCAAGGGTGAAGAAGCCTCACCTTCACCTGGAAAACAAAGCCTCTCTGCTCCCCGCCGTGCACACCTCTGGTGGCAGGACACAGCCCCGGCCACGCATCGCCACCGTCCCCACACCCACAGGCAGCTGGCTCTGGAGCAAACTGCTGCCCTCCTGGCCTGGAGCCCCAGGCTGGTCTGAGGCCAGTCCATGTCACTGCTCACTTTAGATTCAAATTAAATACAAACGCCAGAGCCTCACGAACCCCTGATCTCAGGTGAGCCACTGCGCCTGGCCCCTTCTCTCTTTTTTAATAGAGATGGGGTCTCGCTATATTGCCTAGACTGGTTTCGAATTCCTGAGCTCAAGTGATCCTCCCACCGTGGCCTCTGCTGAAATTACAGGCCTCAGCTACCTGCCTGGCCTCTTTTTTTTTTTTTTTAAATCAGCTTTTTCAGGTTGAAGAGATTTTTTTTTTTTTTAGAACAGGGTCTTGCTATATTTATTGCCCAGGCAGATCTTGAACTCCTGGGCTCAAGCTATCCTCCCGCCTCTACCTCCCTAAGAGCTGAGATTATAGGCGTGAGCCACCGTGCCCAGCCTGGAGGGGTTTTTAAAATAAAAATGTGGGCCGGGCGCGGTGGCTCACGCCGGCAATCCCAGCACATTGGGAGGCCGAGACGGGCGGATCACGAGATCAGGAGATCGAGACCATCCTGGCTAACCCGGTGAAACCCCGTTTCTACTAAAAATACAAAAAACTAGCCAGGTGCAGTGGCAGGCGCCTGTAGTCACAGCTACTCGGGAGGCTGAGGCAGGAGAATGACGGGAACCCGGGAGGCGGAGCTTGCAGTGAGCCGAGATCGCACCACTGCACTCCAGCCTGGGTGACAGAGCGAGACTGTCTCAAAAAAATAAAAATAAAAATAAAAAAATTAAATAAAATAAATAAAAACGTGAGGCCGGGCGCGGTGGCTCACACCTGTAATCCCAGCACTTTGGGAGGCCAAGGCGGGCAGATCATGAGGTCAAGAGATCGAGACCATCCTGGCCAATATGGCAAAACCCCATCTCTACTAAAAATACAAAAATTAACCAGGCGTGGTGGCACGTGCCTGTAATCCCAGCTACTTGGGAGGCTGAGGCAGAAGAATCGCTTGAACCCAGGAGGCGGAGGTTGCAGTGAGGTGAGGTCGCACCACTGTACTCCAGCCTAAGTGACAGACTGAGACTCCATCTCCCACCCCCCAAAAAAAGGATATTAAAGTCAGTAAGGTCGCCGAAAATGGCTACAACAACAACAAAATGTGATTTTAACCAAATGTGTGAACTCTGGATCCTACTCTGGATACTGACTAAATACCTGATGATCTGAAGAACTCTTTGAAATCTTTGGAAATTTTAGTTTTAAAATTTGTTATTGTGGCTTATTTCTCCAAGAAAAACCTGTGACTTTAATGTGAGGTATTACATTAGGTATTATGGTCAGGTTAAAAAAAACAGAACGGATTTTTTAGAGATGTGTTTGAAATATTTTTAGGTGACACAAAGGCCTGAAATTTGCTTCCAGGCCATCCAGGGGCAAGACAAAGAGGAAATGGGGGTCCCGCTGCTGAGACGGGTGAGGACATTAGATCTGCTTGAGCACATCCATAGCAAAAGGAGAGTGACACACAGCTCAGCCCTACGCTTCCAGCTCAAGACTGTCCAGGGCCCCGTGCTCTCCCTGGGAGGCTCTGGAAGCGTTTGGAGGGTAAACCGTCAGGGAATGGAGCAGCGAGCAGTGGGGAGCTCTCCAAGGAGTAACCAACCCAGTGATGAGGGGATGGCTCTGCAGGAAGGACGGGCCTCCCCAGGAGTGCCGGCACCGCACAAGTCTGACTGCCGGCCTTCCTTCCCACCGAAACGTCCCCAGCAGCAGTCCCAGCCTGTAGGCGTCCTCACTTCTTCTGACACCAGGAGGACAGCACAGCCCCTTCCCTGGGCAAGCCTGACATCCTTCTGGAGAAAGACCAAGGCTGCTACAGCTGCGGCTGGGCCCCAGGTCCCCCAGACCCAGTCAGGGCAGCCCAGGGCAAGGAGGTTCAAGCCTCGTCGTTTACTGGGCTCTTTTGCAGCCACAGCTGGCCTGGCCCCTTGTTTCTACAAGGGAAGTTGAGTTTAGTCCACAGACCAAAGTTGGTTCCCTGGTTTTGACACAAGCACCAGGGAAATGTGAGATGTGAACAGCGAGTACCTTGGTGGCTCACGCCTGACATCCCAGCACTTTGGGAGACTGAGGTGGGAGGATTGCCTGAGCCCAGGAGTTTGAGGCTGCAGTGAGCCATGACTGCGCCACTGCACTCCAGCCTGGGTCACACAGCAAGACCTTATCTCAACAAACAAAAGCAACCAGAAACACTGGGGGAAACTGAGCAAGGGGTCTCCGCAGAGGTGGAGGGGCTCCTGGAACTAGGTCTAGCCCTCAGGACCCTGCACCCTCTGCCACCCAGAGCAGGCAGGCGCAGTAGAACGTTGGGCCCTTGCCAGCAGCCAACCTCTGAGCAGGCCCACAGCTTTCTCAGGCATTAGGAGGGAGGCCTGTCCAGGGAGACGCCTGGAAAGAGGTGAGAGACCAGCATCCACTCCACCCCACACGGTGAGTGCTTACCTGAAGCTGCAAAAATGGGATATTGAAGAACTTATGAAGATACTTTAGGCCAAAGCTGTTCTTCATGGAAGACTCAGCGTAGCGGAAGTAGGAGGAACCTGGAGGTCTGCTTTCAGAAAGGAAGAAAGATGCAAGAGAAAGACCCTTGCCCCGGTGCCAAGGACCACCCCTGGGCCCACGGCTGCCGGTCCGCACTGCCCTCCCTCCTCCTGCAGGCTCCTGAGGCCACAGGACCCTGCTGAGCCCTGCTAACCAGCTAAGCTGAGTGCCCTTCTGCAGGTGACCCCCACGGTGCCAGCACCTCACCCCGGCACACAGTTCCCAGCACAGTTCCTGGCAATGCCATTGGGGAGACCCAGGCTTCAGTGAGCCCCATGCCGCGGCGTGACCTGACATCCCCTGGCCCCCGTGCTAACGCTAACCCCTCCCCCGGCCTCTGCCTCAGCACCCTCCCCCACGCACCAGAGCACCAGGCAGGGTCCCTTGGGAGCAGGGCCACTGCACTCACCTGTCCAGGTTGTCGATGAAGTCACGCACGTCGTCCGGCAGGATGACTCGGTGCTCGCCCATGTCCCGGTAGTTCCCCAGCACGCACACTGGCACATGGGTGGGCACTTTCGGAAGCTCCCGGAGAATATAATTGAAGGTCCTCAGGGAACAGGTGAGGACCTGGCTTAGTTTCAGCTCTGCGACGCCCTGTCCCTCCCTGGGAAGCTACTGTGTGCCCAGGCCTGAGGACGGTGGCTGCTTCTCATTTCCAACATCCCACCCACCGGAAGCACGCCTCGAGTGCAGAGCGAGAAGGAAGTGCCTCGAGGGCCTTCGCACCCCTCCCAGCCTGCAGCCCCCTCCCATCCCTCTCCCTGAGGGACATACTTGACCGCACCCCACACTGGAATGCCCCTGTCTGTCCCTGCCTTCCCTCAGAGCGCCCCGCATCCACATCCCTACAAAACCACCTCTGGCTTTGCCTGCGTCCACCCTCATCCCACACTGTCCTCTGTGCCCCTCGGCATTGACCCTGTGGCTGCTTGTCCAGGCTCCCTGCCCACCGGGGAGGCCAAGGACACCCTGGGGTGCCCCTGCTACTGCCGGTCAAGCGGCTGTTTGGAGAGCCTTGTCTTAAGCAGACATCTCCGGGAACGGATGGCAAGTCTCCAGAATCTGCCTGGCGCGGAGCTGCCAGTTTCTCAGCTGCACAGTTTTCCAAAAGGCTTGTGAAGAAATAACTAGCGCTTCAAGTGACAAAACTTCCCGACTGAGAGAAAGCCAACACAAGTGGGTGAAAAACGCAGCATCCTAAGTTTGTAACTCCGTTTTCTTTCATTTGCACAGTCATTTAAACCGGTCCCTCACCAAGGCCGGCCCAGGGGCACCTCTGGTCCTAAGCAGGCGGCCCTCTGGCGTCTCCTGCTCCTTGCAGCTGTGAAGGGCCTGCGTGGCGTTAGAAGCCGCTGTCTGAGCCAGTGGTGTTTTCCATCCTTCATGTTGGGCAGCAGGGGCGCCAAAGCATTGCTACCACAGGCATCGCCCACCCAGGCTGGTGCTGCCAACAGGGTCTCTGGGCCCATAGGTGAGTGCCTTTGCCACGTCTTCCCAGGCTGGCTGGAGTCTCGCTGTCCCTCCTGCCCGCTCCTCACATGGCAGCCCAGGCGGATGCAGCTCCCTCCAGGCCGTTCCCGCGGCAGCAGTGGGAGGTGTCCTGGAGGCCACTCTGCGTCCACACTCAGCTTCGCTTGGGAAAAGCCACTTCCCACCCACCAGGACAGCAGGCTGGCCTAGACAGGAGAGGCTGGAGGGAGAGCGGCACCACTGCTCGCCCAGGGGAGGCTGGCGTGTGTGCACCCGAGCTGGACTCGTGCCCCGGGTGGGTCCACCAGCCCCGTGCGTAGTTCTCCTGCCATCCGTGTGCCACACCCCCACCAAGGGCTCTCCCGAGGGTGCCTGCAGTCAGTCCTTGGCGGTGGTGCTGCAGGCTGGGAGGGCAGGCAGGGTTCCCAGCATTAGCAAAGGTTGGCAGAGGCCCAGAGCATGGCCGGCCAGGCGCTGCAAGCCGCCCTCAGGCCTGGGCTGCTGATGCGTGCTAAGTGTGCGGCCCCGTGACAGGCGGTGTGCTTAACCCTGGTGTGGGGGTCTTCCCAAGTAAGAGAAGCTGCTAACCAGGCCCCCAGGCCAGACCCACTGCTGGGAAGAGCAGATGCCTGGACGCGTCGAATGCGCTGCTCCTAGTGCTCCAGGCACTGGCTGTGGGTAGGAGGGGCCCCGCGCCAGGAGGCTGGTCTCCACAAGGCCCTCATTCTTCTAGGAGCCTTGCACCAAGTGTGTGTCTGCAGCACCCCCACGCTGGGGCTCCAGTGCGTCCCGGGGGACACTGCACTTCTGAGGAGCTGAGTGGATCCCACGTGACTCCACACAGTGGCCTCTGGGCGCTTGTGCCTAGTCCCCCAGAGATAGTCCTGAGTGCCACTGCCCTTAGCAGATTTTGCTGTCATCTTCTTGCTAGAATGAATCTTGGCGTGGGTTCTCCTGAGTCATGGAAGACGGAGGTCTCGGGGAGCCCTCAACACAAGCAGCCACTTGCTTCTGCCAAATCCCAGATGGTTTCTCAGGAAGAATAATGGGGCTATGGAAGGTACATGCCTTGCCCCAGACACCTTTCGCAGCCGGCCGCGCCATCCCGCCCCATATGCACAGACATAGCTGTTGCCTAGTCCGACATCCAGGCCACTGCCCCTCGTGGCTGAGCCGCCACAGCTGCCCAGCAAGAGTCCCTTGGCCCTGCAGAATGATGCCACTCTAACCGTTATCTGCTGCACAGAGAGGGCGCCCAAGGGGCTAGGGGGTGACAGTTACCGGCGGCCGCCCCGCCAGCTCCCGCTTACCACTGCTTGGTGATGTCAAACATCATGACCACGCCGTTGCAGCTCTTGTACACGTCCAGGAACTCGGCATCCAGGGCCATGTCAGACTCCGCCTGGGGACGGAGGGAATAGTAATGAGACTGGCCCAGGATGGGCCCCACCCATGTGGCCCACAGTCCTGGAAAAGGCTGGATAGTTTTCTAATCTGGAAAGATAACGGCCAGTTCCATTTGGAAACGATGCGCTGAAGAGATGGGATAGCTAAACACAGGTTTGCCCCAAAGGGTCTGACAGTCAACCCCAGCCTCGCTGGCAGCTCCCTGAACAAGCCCCCTACTCAGGACCTCACATTAATCACAGCAGTGTCTGCCCCAGGCCTCACGGATGACCAAACCACCACTCGAAAATAGAGGCAGGCGCCGGACTACCAGCCGCCCTCGGCTAGATGTACATTCCGGAAGCTTCCAGTGCCCACAAACAGGGCTGGCTGCAGTGCTGTGGGCAGAGTCACTCCACCCCATGCTCTAAAGGGAGTGGGATGCACTGCACGGAGGGTGCGAGGCCCCGGGTGCGTCAGGCTCAGGTTGGGTTGGCCCCAGGTGGCTCCAGGGAGAGAAACACGCCCACAGCCACCACTGCAAGATGTGTCCTGTGCTTTGAAGGGCCGAGCCCACTGTGACTGGGATAAAAGTTTGGCGAATTCACTTAAATACTTCTCAGATCACTCAAATGCCAGTAGGGGGTCAGTCCAACACAATGTCTAGTACAGGTGAGCCAGCCACCAGCCACCCCCAAATGCAGCCATGGCAGTGTGGGGTTTGCGGAGCAGGTGGGAAGCCCAGCGGCCCCCGTGGCCACAGCATAACTGGGGTGCTTGGGGTCAAAGGCGTGTGAAGTGTTGGGCACCGGCTCACGCACCCCAGGGCACTGAGCCACTGCTACCCGCTGTGCACCGGACACTCACCTCCTGGGGGTCGTTCTCCATCTTTAAGCCGTCGCCTCGCTTTTTGCATTTTCCTTATTTAAAAACAAACAAAAATTACGAGGTGGAATCCCTGGGCCACAGGAGGAGCATGGGTCCCCCTTGGCCACTCAGCCCCCAGCTCTGGCAGGTGCCCTGCTCCACCACCCCAAGCAGCCTGCAGTGCGGGCACCCACGAACTCTGGAGCAGCGGGACCTGGGCAAGGCCCTGCTGTCGGCTTTGGGGGCAGGGCTGGGCTGGGCATGGACAGAAGGTGCTAGATGGGGCCCATGGCTCAGCAGCTGCTGGACAGGCTGCGGTGGGATGGCCCACAGCCCTGCACCAGGAGGGTTTGCTGCTGAAGGAAGGGCCCCTCCCCAGCTCCCCCAAGTCCAGGGCGGGAGGAAGTACAAGGGATATGGTGGGAAAGTGAGGGGCTCCCCCTGGGGTGAAAGTAGGGAGATGAGCGCACAGATTCTCAAGGCAACAACCAACACGGGAGAAAAGGAGAGGAGGGCAGGGATCCCAGCCCTGAAGAGGCCTGGGGAGGCAGAAGGGCAGCTGTGTGGTGTCCACGGTCTGGGTCCCCCTGAGCCTCTGCCATCAAGGTCACCATGGCTCTCCTGACCAGTGAGGGGCCATGGCCCCTCCCTCTATCTCCACAATGCTGACCTGAGGAGAAAGGGCTCCAGACCATCCTGGGAACTCTGGGGATCCCAGTCTTGAAGTCAAGGACTGGGACAACAAACAAAACCCCTAAGAACAGATGGGGCTCATGTGTTTAAAACGCCACCTCCACTTTATTCCACAGTTTGTTTCTGAACTGCTCACCACGATGTGACCCGGTAGGGGGGTCAGCCCCTCCCTCACAGGTACAGGAGACAGAACCAGCCCAGAGGAGCCTGCCTAGTCCAGCCACAAAGGGCTCAGCACAGCACTGCTGGCTGTCTGGGGCCTGTACCCAGGAAGGATGCCCACAGCCTAACCAGCACCCCCCTGGGCTAGCCACTGAGGCCGGTCGGATCTGCTCTGGGGAGAGCAGGCAGAGCTGGAGGGGAGCCGGGCCCTGGCTGTCCAGGCGGAGGTGAGGGATGTCGGCTCACCTTGAGGCTCCTCCATCCTCCATTCAGCCTCCCTCCGGGCAGCCTGCCCCGTGCAGCCCCCGCTGAGCCTGATGGCCTCACCTTCCCCTTCCCCTCGAGAACTCACCAGGTGACCATGAGGCCTCAGCACCCTCCACTGCGCTCCCCACTGGCCGCCCCGGCTGCTGTGGGCGGTGCTCACACCTTGCACAGTGGGCACGGAGTCAGGGTGGCAGTGGAAGGCATGCCAGGCCCCGTCATGGAGCTGGGGGGACCTTTCCCTCCCGAGGGGCCCTGGTTTAGGCTGAGTGAGACTCCCCGGTGGGTGCTAACAGGTGATGCAAGGGTACACATGCAACCCCAGAGGAAGCCCAGCACTGGGCCGGGCGGCCTCTGCACCCAAAGGCCTCCACGGCAGCCCCAGGCACGACAGGCCACCAGGAGGGGGTCCCATCCTAAGCCATGGAGACCACACCCATCACAGTGCCCAGATACGAACCCCTGTCTACGGGAAGCCTGTGCCCGCTCCACACATGGGCAAAGCCAGGGGGCCACAGCCACGGAGCCAGAGCTGGAGGGAGGCACAGGAAATCTCTGCAGCTCCGGAAGGGACCCTGCCCCGGATGGGGGAAGCATCCCAGGATGCGAGTCAGGGCAGCCCCGCCTGAGACACCTGGGGGCCACAGGCAGATCTAATAGCTTCCCCTCACAGTGCGGACGGGGACAATGACGGGGCAGTGGGTGGCCACCTCTAACGCCAGAGACCACGCAGAGCTCTGCAGACACAGCATCTGGAACACCAGGTCAGCATGGGCCACACAGAGTCCAGCGCAGCATGGTGGGAGCCGCAGGGGCCCAGCACCCCTGCAGGAACTGCATGAGAACCCGTCTCTGAACCCCCATGGCCAAACCCACCCCAACAAAACACAGGTGGAGGAAGGGGAGCATGCGCCATCCAAACAGACACCATCACACAGAGACCGCGACCGCCTTTCCAGCAGAACCTCGTAACGAGGCCACAGCCAGGCCTGCGAGGCTGGGGCGTGCATGTGGCCAGCCCCGCACACACCACACATGCCCACAGACCACGATTCCGGGGAGGGCCGTGAGCTCCACTCTGAGGACTTAGAGGAACTTGTGACCTTGTGGCTGAGGAGGAGACCAACGATGTCGAGGACACCCCGGGGGCTGCTGCAGCCCTCCCATGGCCCCCAGAGCGCGGGTCTGTGTGGCTGGGGATCCCTGGCGGGAACACATCCCTCTAGACAGCCTGTCTCCGGAGCGCAGGAGCTGGGTCCTCGGCTGTGGGCATGGGGCCACCTGGTGCTGGATCGCTCTGCCAGGCAGTGCAGGAGGGCTCCCAAAATAGCACCCCAGGCCTTGGGGCTCAAAGCACACCCCCGGCCGCACCTGCCACCGCCGTGCATGCCGTCACTCAGAGGCGGGAGGGATGCTAACTAAAGCAGCAAAGCATGTGGCGCCACAGGAGGGCTGTGCTGTGCCGCGGGGTCACCACTGGATGTGGAGGGGAGCAGAGCAGCAAGACCCTGGGCACCATCCACGAGGACAGTGGGTGATGCGTGGGCACCGGGGGAAAGAAAGGAAGCCTCTCTGCACAGAGCACACAGTCCCAGAGAGAAGCAGACACAGAACACAGACGCCTCACCTTTGTCCACCACATCCCAGACTTCAACCTTCACGATGTCATCCGTGGCTGAAACAGGGAGAATCCTAAGATTAGTGCCCAATATGAAGTTCCCAGGGTGGCACAAAGCGGTCAGGCTGGTGTGGTTGTCTGTGCGCCGCAGGCACCAGCTCCCACCAGGACTTCCGAGTGTCCAGAAACCCAGGATGTGCTCCCTCAAGATGACCACACAGGGAGCGGCTCCTTCAGGCCTCCGCTCAGACACAGCTTCAGCGACAAACCGAACGCACAGTATCTCCCTCCACAGCCCCAGTCCCGGGCATGGCTCCCTATCTCCTCGGCCCTGATCCTGGGCACGGCCCCTCCCTCCCAGGCCCCGATCCTGGGCACGGCCCCTCCCTCCCGGGCCCCGATCCTGGGCACGGCCCCTCCCTCCAGGGCCCCGATCCTGGGCACGGCCCCTCCCTCCTGGGCCCCGATCCTGGGCATGGCCCCTCCCTCCTGGGCCCCGATCCTGGGCACGACTCCCTATGTCCTCGGCCCCGATCCTGGGCACGGCCCCCTCCCTCCTCAATCCTGGGCACGGCCCCTCCCTCCTGGGCCCCGATCCTGGGCACGGCCCCTCCCTCCTGGGCCCCGATCCTGGGCACGGCTCCCTACCTCCTCGGCCCCGATCCTGGGCATGGCCCCTCCCTCCCGGGCCCCGATCCTGAGCATGGTCCCCTCCCTCCCGGGCCCCGATCCTGGGCACGGCCCCCTCCGTCCCCGATCCTGGGCATGACCCCCTCACTCCTCGGTCCCGATCCTGGGCACGACCCCCTCACTCCTCGGCCCCGATCCTGGGCATGGCCCCTCTCTCCCCGGCCCTGATCCTGGGCACGGCCCCCTCCCTCCCTGGCCCCGATCCTGAGCACGACCCCCTCACTCCTCGGTCCCGATCCTGGGCATGACCCCCTCAGACCCCCTCACTCCTCGGCCCCGATCCTGGGCACGGCTTCCTCCCTCCCTGGCCCCAATCCTGGGCATGGCCCCCTCCCTCCCAGGCCCTGATCCTGGGCATGGCCCCTCTCTCCCCGGCCCTGATCCTGGGCATGGCCCCTCTCTCCCCGGCCCTGATCCTTGGCACGGCCCCCTCCCTCCTGGGCCCCGATCCTGGGCACAACCCCCTCACTCCTCGGCCCCGATCCTGGGCACGGCCCCCTCCCTCCCGGGCCCTGATCCTGGGCATGGCCCCTCTCTCCCCGGCCCTGATCCTTGGCACGACCCCCTCCCTCCTGGGCCCCGATCCTGGGCACAACCCCCTCACTCCTCGGCCCCGATCCTGGGCACGGCCCCCTCCCTCCCGGGCCCTGATCCTGGGCATGGCCCCTCTCTCCCCGGCCCTGATCCTGGGCACGGCCCCCTCCCTCCTGGGCCCCGATCCTGAGCACGGCTCCCTCCCTCCGGGGCCCTGATCCTGGGCACGGCCCCCTCCCTCCCTGGCCCCAAACCTGGGTCCCTCCCTGCAGGGCCCTGATCCTGGGCACAGCCCCTCCTGGCCTCAGCATACTGGAAGGTGACCCTCCTGGCTGGGTGGGTGTCTTTGTTTTGCCCATAGTCTCCATGAGAGCAGGTGGGCTCCTGCTGACGGCTGTGAACAAACGGGCCCACCTGTGTCACCTTCTCCTGACCCTGTTTCTGCATCCAGTGACTGGCCTCTGGTTCACTTTGAGGGAGTGGGATGTAAGTAACCACTTGAGGGCAGAGGCCATACCCTCCCTTCGGAGCCACCTGACAGGCCCCAGGCCTGCCCCATGCTGCACCATCACGGCTGGGCCTGCTGGTGCTGCCTGCTCCTCCTGAGCACCCACGACTGTGCCCTATTGTGGGGCATGTTGGGGTCTAGGGGAGCCAATGGATGGAGCCTCCCGCCCACCCAAGGATTCCAAGGGGAAGGGAGAACCAGAGGGGAGGCACACCCAGGCCCCTCACACCGCCAGGCACCTGCACACCAACCGCATCTGCACACCAACCACATCCACGTCGCCTGAGCAGAGGGGCATAAACGCTGCCATCAGCCTCACCCCAAACCAGGAAGAGAGTGCGGTGGCAGGTAGAGCTTCTGCGTGCCGGCCCTGTGGGCTCTGTGTCCTGTCAGCCCAGCACCACCTTCCCAGGCCCTAGAGAGCAGCAGATGCCCAGCAACTCCACGGCTGTTCTGCACAGCAGTCCAGGCGTCAGCTGTCACCATGTGGTAGCTGAAACTCATCTTTGCCTCCCACTAGTAACCCACTAGGTTTTATTTTTTTTTTCAGTGAAAAGGAATGGTGTTTAAAACAGCCCTGGCTAAGCGCAATGGCTCATGCCTGTAATCCCAGCGCTTTGGGAACCCAAGGCGGGTGAATCACATGGTCAGAGTTCAAGGCCAGCCTGGCCAAGATGGTGAGACCCGTCTCTACTAAAAATATAAAAAATTAGCCGGGTGTGGTGGCGGACGCCTGTAATCCCAGCTACTCAGGAGGCTGAGGCAGAGAATTGCTTGAACCCAGTTCCAGTGAGCTGAGATCTTGCCGCTGCACTGCAGCCTGTGCACCAGAGCGAGATTGTCTCAAAAATAAACAAACAAAAAACAGACCAACAAACAAAAAAAACAGCCCCAAGGCTTTTTACTGTCAGGATTCTGAACACACAGGGCAGCTGCTCTGCCTCCCACAGCACGAGCCTTGGAGCCGCCACAGCTATCACCTCCCCCACCTTCCTGCATCTACCCAGGCACCAGCACCCAACTGAGACCCTGGGGAGGGGTCTACCCCACCATCCAGCCCACCTCACCGAATCTTTTAAGTGACACAAACTTTCCGCAGGAGCAAGGCTCAAAGGTCTTATTACTGTTTCTGGTGCTGGCGCAGATGTGGGGCTGGGCCCAAGAAAAAACACCACGTGCTCCAAGAGGGCACAGGCCCGGGAGTGCTCCTCAGAAGACACCTCCTTTCAGTCCCCCAGGCGCCCGCGTGCCCACTCACCTGCGGCCACTGCTGTCCCAAGCTAAGCCTCCCAGCTCAGCGGGGCTTCATGAAGCTCACTCAGGCAGCAGGGTGATCCACCCCAAAAGAGCCCCCAGAGTTCACTCCGGGACCCCCACGCAAGCAGGGTCCCTCACAGACAAGAACTCTTTGGGGAGACCCCCTCTGGGGAACGCATCTCCCAAGAACCAGGGCCAAGGAAGTGGAGGCCTGGAGCCCGAACCCCCGAGGCGCCCGCCACACTCACTCTTGTAGCTCCAGTGGATGCTGGTGACCTGGATCTCCTGCGTGGGGATGTACTCCTCCACGAACGGCCGGCCCTGCAGGCGGTGCCACAGCGCTGTCTTGCCCGTGTTCCTGTCTCCCCGGATCACTATCTTCACTGCGGGCACGAAGAGTAAAAGAAAAGGCCAATCAAACGAACCGAATCCAAGTTGCAGATTTAAGAGCAATTACAAAGAGAGCCGGTTCTGCTGCCACCTGTTTATCTTTCTTGCCAGAGTCAGACTCAGGAGACCCGCAGGCAGGGAAGGAAGACCATGGGTGGGAACCATGGTGACCTCTCCCATCAGGAGGACACCTGGCGGTCCACAGAGCATCGATGGCAACCGGGGCCCAAGGGGCAGCTAGGGGTCCTCCTGGGCTGCTGGAGGCCACAACCCGGGTCAGGCTTTCTACTTGGAGGACATGGTTCTGCCCTAGAGCCCACCCCGGGACCCCTGGGGACCCTCAGGGTCAGAGGCCGCCGCCTGCGGAGCTCGCCACAGCACCCCAGGCTTCCGCGGATTGCTCCTAACCAAGTTTTCTGCAGCCCTGGTGTCTTCAATGCACAATTCTGCAGAGCGTGGGGCCTGCATCCCAGCTCACGCACAACATGTGTGTGCCGGGTAGCCCCGGGCCTGGGCCTCCTTGCTCCGGGGCTGGGTTGGAGAGACCACTGCCCAGCTTGTTTGGAAAATGTGACGGGGGGGGGGGGGGGGGAGGGAGGGCAGCTGGGAGGGGAGTGCGAGGTTAGCAAAGGCAGGAGGTGGCTCAGAATGGGTGGACAGGGGGATGGACCTGGCACCCGACTGGACTAAGAACAGACAGCCTGCGGAGGTGTTGGAAGAACAGGATGGAGAAGGACCGAGAAGCTGTGTGGACACAGCAGCCAGCAATGAGACAGCTGCCCTCGGACCTGGGCAGACCCCGAGCTTCTCACACGGGTCTCGGTGAGCCCACCGCAGCCATGGGGGAGAGCAGAAGCCCTGGCCGTCCTCCGCGTTTCCATGAGGGGAGAGCCAGGGAAGACGTCGGGAAGGGAGCCGGTGGCGGGGAGCAAAGGAAACCGAGGAGCAGGTCTGCAGGCTCCTCCCACTTCCCCACGTCTCAGGTCTCCCGCCGGCTCCCCGCATCTTCGGTCAGGTCTGCAGGCCGCTCTCGCTCCCGCAACTCCCCACCAGGTTTTCTGTCAGGGGGACCCCACGCTCCCAACACAGAGGGCGCCCGGCCTCGGAGCTCCGAGGGGCCCTGGGCTGTCCCTGTGGCCCACCCGGCTCCTCTCTCCTGGCCCCGTTCCCTCCTCCTGCCTCAAGGCACCGTTTCCACAATCGTTTCTTTTCCCCCGAAGCTTATTCATTTCCTCACCCATTCTAGGTACCTCAACGTGCCAGCTTGCAACACCTCTGGCCAGATTTCACGTGCCGGCCTGCCCTGTGACAAAGCCACCAGAGGGGACCCGGGAGCCCTCACGGCCACGGCGGCCGCACACGCCGGGGCAGCCAGGCGGCTCCGCGCTCCTCCCGGCCAAGCCCACCCCGCGAAGGCGGGGCCCTGTTCCCCTCCCTCCCGGCGGCGGACCTGGAGACCGAGGCCGCCCGCAGCGCCCCCAGCCCGGCGGCCCAGCCTGTGGTGAGCAGCAGCCACAAGCGGAGCCGCAGGCGCTCAGCGCAGCCGGGAGGGAGTCAGGCCCCCGCGAGACGGCAGCGGCGCCCTCCCTCCTCCGTCCCGAGGCAGGAACCCGGGGGCAGCCCACAGCTCTAGGCTCAGCCTGGCGGCCGCCGCCCCCCACACGAGCAGCAGCCCAGGCTCGCAGGGACTGCCCGGGCCGCGCATGCACAGCCTCGCTGGGCCCGCCAGAGAACGGCGGCGCCATCCACGTCCGTCCAGCGGCCCCGAGGCCCACGGCCTGAGCGGCGGCCCACGGGCTCTGCTTCCCGGTGCGTCCACATGCGGTGGTCCCCTCCGAGTCCTTCCCGGGGTGGGGCGTTAGCGACGCGGAGAGCTGAGACGTCCCAGCGACCGCCCGTCTTCCCGCCGCCAGAACCAACGCGCTCACGTCCCCGGGTCCCGGCATCTTGGCTCCTCCACCCTACGCATCAGAAAATCCCCTCCCTTCATTCTGTAAAACTGGCACATGCTCTTTGTAAGGAACTTAAACAAGGTAGACAAGCACAGAGATTCATGTGAACAAAGCCTCCCGATGCCACTGCCGGAAACCTGCCCTCATGAACGTGGGAGCTCATTCCACGCATCTGGTCCGTTTTGCTTCTCCAGGATGTCGGAGTTAGGGTCGCACCGAATAATTTCTCTCGCTCAGCGATACGCACTTAAGGCTCCTGCAGGCCTCTTCAAGGCTTGAGAACATCTTTTCAGGACTAAATAATGTTCCACCATCTGGATGCACGGAGTTTATCTAGTGAAGTTCATCTAGTGAAGGACGTCTTTCTTTGGCCGCACTTTTCCTTGAATTTCCATTGATATTTTTCTCTTTTCGTAATTTACATTATTTGAATACTGCAACACTCACACTCAGCCTCTATTTTTTTTTTTTTTCGTATCATTACCTGTCATTTTGCTGTGAGATTTTCCCTTTATTTTCTAAACTTTCCTTTGATTTTATTTTTGCTTTTCAAAAATTATTATTGGCCAGGCACGGTGGTGACTCACGCCTCTAATCCCAGCACTTTGGGAGGCCGAGGCGGGCGATCACTTGACGTCAGGAGTTCCAGACCAGCCTGGCCAACATGGAGAAACCCTGTCTTTACTAAAAATACAAAATTACCCGGGCATGGTGGTGGGCACCTGTAATCCCAGCTACTCGGGAGGCTGAGACAGGAGAATTGCTTAACCCCAGGAGGTGGAGGTTGCAGTGAGCTGAGATTATGACACTGCATGCCAACCTGGGCAAGAGAGCAAGACTCTGTCTCAAAAAAAAAAAAAAAAAAAAAAAAGTATTGTTTTTACAAACAGGGTCTCGCTGTCACCTAGGCTAGAGCCAGACCAGTGGCACGATCCTAGCTCACTGCAGCCTCAATCTCCTGGGCTCAAGTGATCCTCCCACCTTAGCCTCCCAAGTAGCTCGGACTACAGACACCTGCCAGTTAGTTTTTTTTTTTCTTTTTTTTTTTGAAGACAGAGTCTCACTCTGTCGCACAGGCTGGAGTGCAGTGGTGTGATCTTGGCTCACTGCAACCTCCACCTCCTGGATTCAAGTGATTCTCCCGCCTCAGCCTCCCAAGTAGCTGGGACTACAGGCACATGCCGTCATGCCTAATTTTTTGTATTTTAGTAGAGCCGGGGATTCACCATGTTGCCCGGGCTGGTCTCCAACTCCTGAGCTCAGGCAATCCGCCTGCCTTGCCCTCCCAAAGTGCTAGGATTACAGGTGTGAGCCACTGCGCCAGGCCTAGTTTTTTTTACTATGTTTTTCTTAGAGAGACGGGGTCTTGCTTTTTGTCCAAGCTGGTCTCAACCTCCTGGGCTCAAGCAATCCTCCTGCCTCAGCCTCCCAAAATGCTGGGATTACAGGCATAAGCCATGGCACCAGTGAGGATGGTCCACTTTAATCTACGTTCCTTGAGCCTTTAGGTCCAGAGAATTTCTGTGAGTCTGCGGTAACCCTTCACATTTCTACCTGTTCTCTTTCATCTTGAAGTATATTCTGCATAGCATCACTGTAGCTGCGGCAGGTAGGACTATAGCTAGAGCGGCTTTCTTAGTTTACCTAGGGTCTGGTTTACCTAGTGTCTTGTTTCCAACTCCTAACTTTCAACACCATTGTTTTGGATGTGTCTCTTATACACCACATAGCCAAATTAAAGAAAAAAATCCCTCGAATCTCACATTCTTTTGAGCTGGTGAGTTCTGTTTACTGACAACTGCTGCTGCCATGTTATTTTATGATTTTTAGTTCCTGCTCTGGTTTACTCGCACCTCCCCCAGCCTTCTATGCCTTTGATTAAAGCAGGAAAAGGTGGTTTTCAGAAAGTATTCTTTCTGCCTGGTATTTATTTGGAAGGTTTGCAACCTGTTTCTACATTTTGAATGGTAACCTTAAATTTTCAACACTCACATCTGCTGCAATAAAGTCTGAAGTTAACACATCTCTTTACTTTCTTCTTAATATAGAGATTTCAATGCCTTGACTGTCTAGCTTCACCCTGGGCTGTGTTATTTCTGGTAGTTTCTATTCCCTATATAAATAATGATTACCACTGATTTAACATAACCAATGCTGCTTTTCTTTTCTTTTGAGATGAAGTCTTACTCCGTTGCCCAAGGTGGAATGCAGTGATGCAATCTTGGCTCACTGCAACCTCCACCTCCCGGGTTCAGGCAATTCTCCTGTCTCAGCCTCTCAATTACCTGACCCTACAGGTACATGCCACCACGCCCGGCTAATTTTTGTAATTTTTTTAGTAGAGATAGGGTCTCACTATGTTGGCCAGGCTGGTCTTGAACTCCTGACCTCATGATCCACCTACCTCGGCCTCCCAAAGTGTTGGGATTACAGGTGTGAGCCACCACGCCTGGCCCACCAAATGTATGTTAATGTATGAAAATGAAATGTACTTCATTTTCACCACATATTTACCAGTTTGTTTACCTTTGCTTTTTTTTTTTTTTTTTTTTTTTGAGATGGAGTCTTGCTCTGTTGCCCAGGCTGGAGTGCAGTGGCGCAGTCTCAGCTCATTCCAACTTCTACCTCCTGGGTTCAAGCAATCTTGTGCATCAGCCTCCTGAGTAGCTGGGATTACAGGTGCCTGCCCTCACACCCGGCTAATTTTTGTATTTTCAGTAGAGACAGGGTTTCATCATGTTGGCCAGGCTGGACTCAAACTCCTGACCTCAAGTGATCCACCTGCCTCGGCCTCCCACAGTGCTGGGATTAGAAGTGTGAGCCGGCACCCACCCCTCTTTGCTTTTTGAATCCCTCTCCTGTCTTTCAAGCTCAACTCCACCTCTCTGAAGAATAACCTTCAGTATTTATTTCTACAAGAGCCTTTGCACAGTGAGCCTCAAACTGCGGCTGAAATGGAGCCAGTCACATTGCTCTGAAGTGCTCATCAGGCAGAGACCTCAGCCCGCATCAGCCCTCCCACAGCCCGCATCAGCCCCCCTCAGCCCGCGTCGGCCCCCCACAGCCCGCGTCGGCCCCCCCAGCCACAGGTTTGCTGTGAGCTGGTCACCAGTTCACCACATGTTCCTCTCAGGGAAGTCTTTTTGTTCTGGTTGCATCTAAGATGTTTACTTTTTAATGTTTTGAAAATTTCCAATGATGTATCTAGCTGTGGATGTTTTTTAAACTCTGGACTTCTTGGAGTTTCCTGTATTTCATGAACTCAGGAAAATCCTCAGTTTTCCCTTTCTCCTTTCCTGCTCTCTTCTCCTGGAACTTGTACTGGATACGTGCTGGCATCGCCTCCTCCCAGGGCCGTACATCTCCTCCCGACACTACTGCTCCTCCTCTCTTCAGCTGGGTTAGTGCTGCTTCTCCTGTCTGCCAACTTATTTAACTGTTGTTTTCATTTTTTATTTTTTTTGTTTTTGAGACGGAGTCTCGCTCTGCCGCCCAGGCTGGAACGCAGTGGCCAGATCTCAGCTCACTGCAAGCTCCACCTCCCAGGTTTACGCCATTCTCCTCCCTCAGCCTCCCGAGTAGCTGGGACTACAGGCGCTCGCCATATTGCCCGGCTAGTTTTTTTTTTTTTTTGTATTTTTTAGTAGAGACGGGGTTTCACCGTGTTAGCCAGGATGGTCTCGATCTCCTGACCTCGTGATCTGCCCGTCTTGGCCTCCCAAAGTGCTGGGATTACAGGCGTGAGCCACTGCGCCCAGCCTGATTTAACTATTAATGACTATGTTTTTCATTTCTAGAGGTTTTTATTCTCTTTGTTTCTTTTTCAAACACAAATTGTCTACTCATGGTTTTTTCTATGTTTAATTTATAATTGACATAATAACCGCACATATTATGGGCATCAGACTTGACTAGTCTTAAGGTTGCTTCCTTTTACGTCGTTATCAATTTTAACATACATTTGTTTTCTATTATCTTCAGATTTTGAGAATGAAGTGTCTTATTTTCTCTCCCTTGAAATGAAATTTACTCCTTTTAAAAGCTAATTACCCATATACACATCTACTATATAGCCACAAACTCTTTTTTAAAAAAGCTAATTACAAGAAATCCTGTAACATCAGAAATAAAACAAGTAAAATAGTCTGGCTTAATTATTCTAAAAAATTAATCCCCCCCCCCTTTTTTTTTTTTGAGACGGAGTCTCACTGTCACCCAGGCTGGAGTGCAGTGGCGCAATCTCGGCTCACTGCAATGTCCGCCTCCCGGGCTCAAGCAATTCTCCTGCCTCAGCCTCCCGAGTAGGTGGGATTACAGGCATGTGCTCACCACACCCAGCTAATTTCTATTATTTTTAGTAGAGATAGGGTTTTGCCATGTTAGCCAGACTGGTCTCAGACTCCTGATCTCAAGTGATCCACTCACCACAGCCTCCCAAAGTGCTGGGATGACAGGCGTGAGGCACCATGCCCAGCTTAACCTCTACTTTTAAGTTAAAAGGTTAGGCTGGGCCGGGCGCGGTGGCTCACGCCTGTCATCCCAGCACTTTGGGAGGCCGATGTGGGCGGATCATAAGGTCAGGAGATCGAGACCATCCTGATTAACACGGTGAAACCCCGTCTCTACTAAAAATACAAAAAAATTAGCCAGGCGAGGTGGCAGGCGCCTGTAGTCCCAGCTACTCGAGAGGCTGAGGCACGAGAATGGCGCGAACCTGGGAGGCGGAGCTTGCAGCGAGCTGAGATCTGGCCACTGCACTCCAGCCTGGGCGACAGAGCGAGACTCTGTCTCAAAAAGAAAAAAATTAGGCTGGTTCAAGTGGCTCTCTCCTGTCATTCCAGCACTTTGGGAGGCCAAGGCAGGTGGATCGCTTGGGCCCAGGAGTTTGAGACCAGCCTGGGCAACGTGGTGAAACACTGTCTGTACAAAAATTACAAAACTCAGCCAGGCACGGTCGTGTGCACCTGTAGTCCCAGCTACTCGGGAGGCTGAGGTACCAGGATTGCTTGAGCCAGGGGGGTGAAGGCTGCATTGAAAAGACTGCGCCACTGCACTCCAGTTTAGATGAAAGGGCAAGGCCCTATATCCAAAAAAAAAAAAAAAAAAATCAAATCAACTTCAGAATCTTTTTTTTCTCCTGCTGGTCCCTTGATCTTGGGTTTTGTTTTCTTTTTTTTCTGCTTAATTTCAGAATCTTAAATGTTGGCTGGAATAAGCTGACTAAGTGATTCACCTGGAAAACCTTTCGGATTCATCTAAGAAACGCTAAGAAGCCCTGCACTTAACCTCACGGTAAACCTCCTCTTTTACTAAATGGGATGTGAACACGATCTCTGTCTTAAGCTTCTTTTAGAAACTACTATGCAGAAAACAGAGCTCTATTTGAGGCCCTGAGCCCTTCTTACCCTGATTCAATTTGACTCCTTCACTTTCCTGCAGGTTTCCTGCAAAATATGGAATCATTTTCTTACATTTCCATACCAAGAAGAGCTTATGATTTATCTCAGATGCACGAAGGTTTAACTCCTAAGCCGGCCCTCTCACGGTGCCAGCACATCTCCTACGGGGCCCACTACAAGGTCCCGGCCGCCTCCCCACCCTGACAGCCTGTGCTGCAGCTGGTATCAGCCACGCCCTGCCCCTCTCCCACTCTGCACCCTGCAAAGATTTCCTATCCTCAGCCGCTTCAGACTACCTGGTGGCGAGGCAGGTAAAAACCAAAGTGACCCCAAGAAAATGGCTGCTCCCCCAAAGGAGGCGGAAGGAGGAAGTGAAGATGAGGAAATGTCAGAAGATGAAGAAGATGGCGGCTGTGGAGAAGAGGCTGTCACACCTCAGGAGAAAGGCAAGAAGGCTGCTGCAACCCCAGCCAAGAAGGTGGCAGTTTCCCCAACAAAAAGGCTGCAGGTGCCACACCCACCAAGAAAGCAACTGTCACTCCAGGCAGAGCAGTCGCCACACCTGGCAAGAAGGGAGCCATACCAGGCAAAGCATTGGCAGCAGCTCCTGGCAAGAAGGGGGCACCCCAGCTGAGGGGGCAAACAACAGCAAGAACACCAAGAAGGAAGACAGTGATGAGGAGGAGGATGACTCTGAACCAGCAGTAGTGAAGGCAGCAGCGGGTGCCCCTGCCTCAGGGGATGACAACGAGGACGATGAGGAGGATGCTGAGGAAGATGGCTCTGAAGCAGCAGTTATGGAGACAGCAGCAGCCAAGGGAAAGAAAAGCTTCTACGAAAGCTGTTCCTGTGAAAGCCAGGAGGATGGCTGAGAATGAAGGTGAAGAGGATGATGAGGACAAGGACGAGGGTGACGATGACCGAGAGGATGAAGTGATGAAGATGACGAAGAGGAGGAAGTGTCTGTCAAAGAAGCACCTGGAAAACGAAGGGAATGACCAAACAGCAGCTTCTGAAGCCAAGAAACAGAAAGTGGAAAGTGCAAAGCATAGAACCAACCTCGTCTTTTTTTTTTTTTTTTGAGACAGGGTCTCACTCTCTCGCCCAGGTTGGAGTGCAGCGGCACGATCTCGGCTCACCGCAACCTTCACCTCCCAGGCTCAAGTGATTCTCCTGCCTTAGCCTCCTGAGTAGCTGGGATTACAGGCGGTTATCACTACCACCTGGCTACTTTTTGTATTTCTAGTAGAGACGGGATTTCACCTGTGGCCAGGCTGGAGCATCTTTCAATCTTTGTTGGAAACCTCAACTTTAACAAGTCTGTCCTGAGTTAGAAACTAGTATCTACGGGCCAGGCCCAGTGGCTCACGCCTGGAATCCCAGCACTTTGGGAGGCCGCAGTGGGCGGATCACAAGGTCAGGAATTTGAGACCAGCCTGGCCAACATGGTGAAACCCCGTCTCTACTAAAAACACAAAAAATTAGCTGGGCGTGGTGGCAGGCGCCTGTAGTCCCAGCTACTCAGGAGGCTGAGGCAGGAGAATGGCGTGAACCCAGAAGGCGGAGCTGGTGCTGTGGATGATCAGATTAGTTAGCAAGGATGGGAAGAGTAAAGGGACTGCTTATACTGAGGTTAAGACAGAAGCTGATGCAGAGAAAACTTCTGAAGAAACGCAGGGAACAGAGATTGATGGCCGATCTATTTCCCTGCGCTATGATGGAGAGAAAGGTCAGAATCGAGACTCTACAGTGATGGAGAGCACAGCGCTTGGAGTGGTGAATCAGAAACTCTGGTTTAAGCAACCTCTCCTACAGTGCAACAGAAGACACTCTTCAGGAAGTATCTGAGAAGACAGCTTTTATGAAAATGCCTCAGAACCAAAACAGCAAATCTAAAGGGTGTGCTTGCATTGATAGAGTCTGCTTCATTTGAAGATGATAAAGAAGCTTTACATTCCTATAATAAAAGGGAAATTGGGGGCAGAGCAAACAGGCTGGAGTTGCAAGGATCACCTACTGCCAGAAGCCGGCCATCTAAAACTGTCTGTCAAAGGTCTGAAGAGACTTCAGTCATTCGACAGCTTTGTTGGGCAAGGGTAGTCACCAACTAGGAAACCGGATGCTCCAAAGGCTTTGGCTCTATAAATGTCAACAGTGAGGAGGATGCCAAAGCTGCCAAGGAGGCCACGGAAGATGGTGAAATTGAGGGAAGCAAAGGTAACTTGGACTAGGCCAAACCTAAGGGCAAAGGTGGCTTTGGGGGTTGTGATGGAGCTAGAGGAGGCTTTGGAGGATGAGGTAGGGGCAGAAGCCGGGAAGGCTTTGGAGGGCGAGGCAGCTTCTGAGGACGCAGAGGTGACCACAAGCCACAAAGAAAGAAGACAAAGTTTGAACAGCTTCTGTCCCTCTGTCTTTCCCCCTCCCATTTGAAAGAAAGGATGCTGGGGTTTTTACTCTGTTACCTGATCAGTGACAGAGCCTTCTGAGGACATTCCAAGACAGTCTACAGTCCTGTGGTCTCCTTGGAAATTCGTACAGATAACATTTCAAGGGTAATACTTTCCATGTTGGTTTTGACTGGATATTCATATAAACTTTTTTTTTTTTTTTTTTTTTGAGACGGAGTCTTGCTCTGTCGCCCAGGCTGGAGTGCAGTGGCCGGATCTCAGCTCACTGCAAGCTCCGCCTCCCGGGTTCACGCCATTCTCCTGCCTCAGCCTCCCGAGTAGCTGGGACTACAGGCGCCCGCCACCTCGCCCAGCTAATTTTTTGTATTTTTTAGTAGAGACGGGGTTTCACCGTATTAGCCAGCATGGTCTCAATCTCCTGACCTCGTGATCCGCCCATCTCAGCCTCCCAAAGTGCTGGGATTACAGGCTTGAGCCACCGCGCCCGGCCTTCTTTTTGTTTTTTAAGACGAAGTCCCACTCTGTCGCCCAGGCTGGAGTGCAGTGGTGCAATCTTCACTCACGGCAATCTCCGCCTCCCGGGTTCAAGTGATTCTCCTGCCTCAGTCTCCCGAGTAGCTGGAGATTACAGGCATGCGCCACCACGCCCGGCTAATTTTGTATTTTTAGTAGAGATGAGTTTCACCATGTTGGCCAGGCTGGTCTTGAACTCCTGACCTCATGTAATCCGCCTGCCTCAGCCTCCCAAAGCGCTGGGATTACAGGTGTGAGCCACCGCGCTCGGCCTGCTAAGTCCCATTTCTAAATTTGCACCAATGTCTACTTGGAGAGGACTCTGGCTTTCGAGCTCCTGGGCCCGGCCGGTATCAGAGTTGCGCAATAATGCTCACTCAGGAGCAACACCACAGAAAAATTCTGCACCAAATAAGCTGATCTTTTGTGTTCAATCACAGTAGAAAGGGACAGACCAATTCAGGCAACAATCTTTCTTCCAAATAATTTCAAATAATTTTCCAAATAATTTTATATGCAAATAATTTCAAAATTGTGTAAACCAAAATTAAAATCCCAAGGCCTGCCAACCATCTGAATGGACTTCCTCTTCTAGGCCAGGGCCATCCAAATTTCATCTGAAAGACTGGTTCAGGCCATTATGGGAAGAGGGGAGTCAGACACGCCTCATTATGGCCTCCTCCCTTCTGGAATTCAGGAAAAGCTCACCAGCATTTAACATCAACGCTGACTGTAAGTCTGATAAGAAACATAATCTGGCCGGGCGCAGAGGCTCACACTTGTAATCCCAGCACTTTGGGAGGCCAGGGGGTTCAGATTGCTTGAGCAGAGGAGTTTGAGCCTAGCTGGGCAATGTGGTGAAACCCTGTCTCTCTAAAAAATACCAAAACTAGCTAGGTGCGACGGTGCAAATTTTTTTTTTTTTTTTTTTGAGACGGAGTCTCGCTGTGTCTCCCAGGCTGGAGTGCAGTGGCGTGATCTCGGCTCACTGCAAGCTCCGCCTCCCGGGTTCACGCCATTCTCCGGCCTCAGCCTCCCAAGTAGCTGAGACTACAGGCGCCCGCCACCACGCCCGGCTAGTTTTTTGTATTTTTAGTAGAGACGGGGTTTCACCATGTTAGCCAGGATAGTCTCGATCTCCTGACCTCGTGATCCACCTGCCTCGGCCTCCCAAAGTGCTGGGATTACAGGCTTGAGCCACCGCGCCCGGCCTTTTTTTTTTTTTTTTGAGACAGGGTCTAACTCGGTCACCCAGACTGGAGTGCAGTGGCGTAATCTCGGCTTGCTATAACCTCCGCCTCTTGGGCTCAAGCGATTCTCCCGCCTCAGCCTCCTGAGTAGCTGGGATTACAGGCACCCACCATCACCCCCGGTTAATTTTTATAGTTTTAGTAGAGACGGGGTTTCGACATGTTGGCCAGGCTGGTCTTGAACTCCTGACCTCAGGTAGTCCACCTGCCTCGGCCTCCTAATGTGCTGAAATTACAGGCGTGAGCCACTGCGCCCAGCAAAAAAAAATTTTTTTAAACCTACCTCTGACCTGGAGGCCCCCACTTCAAGTTGTCCCGCCTTTGTGGACCAAATCATTGTATATCTTAAATGTATTTGATCAATGCCTCACATCTAAAATGCATAAAACCAAGCTGTGCCCTCCAACGTGGGCACATGTCCTCAGGGTCACCTGAGGGCTGTGTCATGGGCCATGGTCACTCATGTGCGGCTCAAAAATAAATCTCTTCAAATATTAGACAGAGTTTGACTTTTTTTTTTAATCAACTATAGCCCAATGTCTCATTCGAGTTTTCATTCTAAAACCGATGGGTGTCCTGGGCCTCTGCCGGGCCGCTAGTGACTCTGAGCAAACGCAGGGCCCAGGAGGAGGGCCCAGACTCCTGGAAACCAGCAGCAGTTCCTGGAAACTCTCATCCCTAAAAACCCTCATCTCTGTCTTGGTCACACTGCTGGTCTGTTACCCTCTGTAAAATATTTGAGAAAATAAATATTAGAAGGCCAGGCGCGGTGGCTCACGCCTATAATCCCAGCACTTTGGGAGGCCGAGGCAGGAGGATCACGAGGTCAGGAAATCAAGACCATCCTGGCTAACACGGTGAAACCCCGTCTCTACTAAAAATACAAAAAATTAGCCGGGCAAGGTGGTGGCGCCTGTAGTCCCAGCTACTCGGGAGGCTGGGGCAGGAGAATGGCATGAACCCGGGAGGCGGAGCTTGCAGTGAGCCGAGATCACACCACTGCACTCCAGCCTGGGCGACAGAGCGAGACTCCGTCTCAAAAAAAAAAAAAGAGATAAGAAAATAAATACTAGACACTTTCTATTTTAACACAGAAACTCAAAAGTTAAAAAACTGCATATTATTCAACTATAAAAACGACATCTTTCTAAAATGTAATTTAGGTACAAATCCGAATTTCTCTCAGTCTCACCACCTTTCATTCAGTTCTAGGAGATCATAACCTGTCCTCCAAGTACTGGAGACTGGCTTTTCTCCTCTGGAAGGACCCTATTGCCCTTTTTAGTCACACTCGCAGGGGTGGTCCTGGTGCGTAAGGTGGACCTCGCCCAGGACCCTTGGGGAGCCTTTTCAGAAGGTGAACAGTTTCCAGGTCCAGGCCTAATTTCCCAGGGACTAATACTGAGCTTAGCCAATATTATAAGCAATAAAATTAAATAAAGGATCCAAATGCAGAGTCTAAAGACTTGCGTAAACTCAGTATTTTAACTCAATATTCTCTTCTCCGAATGCCAGATATACATAAAGTTTCAATTATAACACATTTAAAATGAGCTTTTATTTTTATTCAAAATGTACCGCTTTATTTTCCTTACCACACAGCAGAGCACTAAGCAGGTTCCAGTCACGTGACTTCTTCAGCGAGCCCCCAGGCTTCCACAGGAGTCCGGGAGCTCCGGCCAGAGGAATCCTGAGATTGCAAATAGTCAAGCCTTCTCCCCAGCCACAAGTTCCTTTGATGCTTGGGTTACTGAACACAAACACAATGGATAATTTGTCTTCAACATAATCCATTTCTGTTCCTAAACGTGTTAGCTGCGCTTTCTTTCCGATGAGCACTCTGACTCCAATTTGAACTTCATCAAAATGTCCTTTGTCTTCGTATGCTCTAGAGTATAAGAAAGGCCAATACGGCCCCTGGTTCGGACACGAACTTTTTTTTTTAATTTTTTTTTTTTGTATCTTTAGTAGAGACGGGGTTTCACTATGTTGGCTAAGCTAGTCTCGAACTCCTGACCTCGTGATCCGCCCGCCTCGGCCTCCCAAAGTGCTGGGATTACAGGCATGAGCCACCATGCCCGGCCCGGACACCAACTTTCATACCTAGATGCTCAGACTTATCTTTAAGAAGTTGTTTTATCTTGCTTACTGCTGAAGGTGTCAGGGTGAGGGCGGCCCAAGTGGTCTGCAGCTTCCTCTTGCTCACAGGCCAGACGGTGGCCGGGACTAAGGAAGGCGACATCTTCACTGTCCTCCTGGACTAGCTCCAGTCCAGTCCCTACGGCCAAGAACTATGGCCCATCTCCGTGGACACGGCAGGCGAATTCATGAACTTGTTTTTAAACCTGCACAAGAGTCTTTCTGATTATTAGTTCTTAAAATCGTATATTACCATAGAAACATCGCGCAGACTATAAGGCTCCCCTTAAGGTGACCAAAAAACTGGACAGGCGTAGCGTCCTAATATCAGAAACATACGGAAATGGCTAAGAGGGAAACAATGCCAAAGCAGGGAACCACATAAAACCGTTTAAAAACTACTGGGAAAGAGCCTGCAAAACGGAAAAACTCAAAAGAGGTCGAGGACAATTTACATAATTTATAACAAAGGAATGGAGCGTCCCAGGCGCTCAGGAGTCCGTAAATAACTCCTCCTCAGGAGGAATGGGCTGTCTCCTACAATCGCAAGTCAGTCCGTGCCTTCTGGAGCTTTTCTAGATACGTCCCTTACAAATGCTTCTTTAAAAAAAACAAACAAAAAGACGAGAATGTGTGGCGTAGCTAATATTCTGCCTTCGAACTCAGTAGGAAGTCAACAAAGAAAAATCCCGTTGAAAGCGCCAAGGCCGGCAGGTTTCCCCGCACCTCCTCCAGGTGAGAGGTGCCCGGGGCTGGCCACCGTGGAGCGTCGGGGACGCGGCGCCCCGGGTCGGCGGGCCCTGCTTGGCGTTATGTAATCACCCCCGGGCCGGCAGCCGGGCCAATCCCGGCACCGCCGACCCGCTCCACTGCACAGCGCGGCGGGAGCGACACGCGGCAGGCGAACGCGGTTGGGAAACGACCCCCGGCTCCGGTGATGCGAGGACCCAGCCCCGGCCCGGCCTCTCCTAGCGTCCCCTGGCCCGCGCCCCAGCTCCCGGAGCGCCCGGCGGGTCCAGCGCACCCCACAACCGGCAAGCAGGCGAGACCGACAGCCACCACCGCGCGGCGCTCCGGGCAGGGCCTGGGCTCGCAGACCCGCGCGGCGCTCCCGCGCCCACCCCGGCCCGCCGCACTCACTGTTGTACTGCACCCCCTTGGCGAAGCGCCTCTGCAACGCCTGGTTCATGGACTGCAGCCCGGCGGGGATGTTCTTGTCCCGGCCCGGGGCCTGCTCCGACCCCACTAGCTTCTTCAGGGCGGAAAACATCTTCCCGCTTGGACGTCCCAGCCCGGGCGCGGCCGGCGAGCTCAGCGGCGGCGGGGAAGGGGTGCGACTCGCACCATCTCCCGGCGGCCCCGGTCCCCCCGGAGGCCGGAGCCGGCGCGGTCAGAGACCGGGGCGCAGCCTCGAGCGGTGACTCGGGAACCTCAGCGGCTGCTGCTCCGCTCGGGCCCCCGCGGCCTCCGGCGCGGCCGCTCTCCAGGCGTCAGCGCCGCCATCTTGGCGCCGGCTCGGCGGGACGCGAGGGGCGCGCGGCTACAGGGCGTCGCGAGGGCCATGGGGCGCGGCGCCCGCGGCCGGCGCATGCGCAGGCCGTTCTGGCGCGCAGTTCCCGGCCCGGGCCGCCTCCCCGCTTAGAACTTCTCCGAGAATCCTGCGTGCCCGGTGCTCCTCTCCGAGAGCCCGGTCGCCCCAGCGTCCGCAGCAGTCCTGGAAAAATGTTTATTTGTGTAACAAAGCAGGGAGCGGGGCGGCGGGGCTACTTCTTCTTCTTCTTGGCCGCCTTGAGCTTCGCCTCGATCAGCCGCTGCGCCTGCTTCTTGATCTCGGCGCGCGAAGGGACGTAGCTGTGGTCCACGTCGGCGAACTGGAAGGTGTCTGCGGGCGGAGGCAGCGGCTCGCACCCGGGGCTAGCCCACCCAGGCACAGCCGCCCGACCCGCCTATCACCCCCGCCCTCTACAGACCCGAGCCAGGTGCCTTGCCCCAGGGACAGCCCCAGTGTGCCGGGAGGACTCAGCCCAGCCCATCCTCAGCGGCTCACACTGCCCTGCTTAGCCTTTCCCGCGGAAACCCCAGTGGAGGCTCTGGCCCAGGCCTTCCCCGCCCTCCTCCCTGCTCCAGCCCTGGTGCCTCTCCTGCGGGCCTGTCTGGCATGTCATGCCTCCTCCTTTCGGAGAAATTAATAAGGTATTTCAGTGGCTTTAGCCTCCCCATGGCATCACTAAGTCACCTCCATCAATTGAAGTCCTGCAGCTACAACTGATGCACCCTGTAGCCCCGCTGTGCCTCCAGGATATCCCGGTGGGATGGGAGTCAGCGCCACCCCCACCTCTGTTCCAGCCACCCGCCTGCAGCCCGAGCCCCAGCTCCGGAGCCTGTACCGATCATATCCTCCTCGCGGTCCTCAAAGCTGATCCTGGTGTTGTACTTCTCCTTCAGAGTCGAGGACTCCAGGGCATTCCTCACCTTTGTGTCACCCTGCAGGGCAAAGCCCCCTTCAGCCGTGCAGACACTGTGAACGGGGGGCTGTCAGCTTTGAGGGGATGTGGGCTGTGCAGGTTCCTCCCAGCCCGGGGCTACCTCCTCGGTCCTGGACATCGTCTGCACTCTGTCAGCCAGGTATGTGAGCTTCCCCTCGCAGTACGCCAGCTTGCTGTTCAAATCGAGGGTGTCGGAGGGCACTTCTTCTTTCTGTAGGCCGGGAGGAGGGTCTCATCTCCCCTCTGGCCCTGCCCAGGGACCCCATGTGTGGCAGCTCCGCCTCACTCCCGGTACCTGGGTTGCAGGCAAGGTGATGCCCATTAGCCGGACATAGAGGTTGTCGATGCCCGTCTGGATGGTTAGCAGCAGCTTCTGGCCCTTGGTCATGTTGCTCTGCGCGAGCTGGAGCCTCTCTTCTTCCTCTTTTAACATGTCTGTCATCTTCTTCTCAATGGACTTGAAGCTGCAGAAGGCAATAGGGACACAGCAGTGAGGGGCACAGGCCCGAGGGCCATGGTGGGCCACCCAGGAGCCCGGTCTTGAGTTGGGTTCCGTGTTAGAGTCAGGGACTCAGAAGCTCAGGTGTGTGCAAGTCCCCCGGCCCCTCTGTGGGACACACAGGCTTGTTGGCAGTGGGTACACTCCCAGCTCCCAGCCTGGCTGCAGCCCAGGGGCCTTCATGAGACCATGGTGGGTGACCCACAGCCCCGGAAGCCCGGGGCACCTGATGGAGCTAGGCTGCTGGCGGAACTTGAGCACAGCCTCCTCCAGCTCCAGCTGCTTCACCAGGGCCTTCAGCTGCAGCCGCCGCTCCTCACAGTCCTCCATCTGCAGCTCCAGGTTCTCCTCCGTGTTCCTCTGGGCCAGGAAGCGGCCAGCGATGTCCTGGCCATTCCAGGGGAGAGACAAGCAGGTGTGGGCCAGGAAGGTGGGCAGAGGGGGCTTCACAGAACTGGTTTCTTCTGGGCCCCTCCCAGAGGCTAGTGCACTTTCTTTTTTTTTTTTTTTTGAGACAGAGTCTCACTCAGTCGCCCAGGCTGGAGTGAAGTGGCGCTATCTCGGCTCACTGCAAGCTCCGCCTCCCGGGTTTACGCCATTCTCTCGCCTCAGCCTCCCGAGTAGCTGGGACTAGAGGTGCCCGCCACCGCGCCCGGCTAATTTTTTGTATTTTTAGTAGAGACGGGGTTTCACCGTGTTAGCCAGGATGGTCTTGATCTCCTGACCTCGTGATCCGCCCGTCTCGGCCTCCCAAAGTGCTGGGATTACAGGCTTGAGCCACCGTGCCCGGCCAAGTGCACTTTCTCTGCACTCATTCACAAGTGTGATCACAGCTCACTGCAGCCTCAACCTCCCAGACTCAAGCGACCCTCCCACCTCAGCCTTCTGAGTAGCTGGGACCACAGGTGTGCACTACCACACTCAGCAGGGGTGAAACGCTTTGTGGGTGTCATTGCACACGACCCTCATGGCAGGCAGAGAGAGTAGATAACCCCGTGTAGAGATAAGGGGATCATCACTGAGGGGCACTGTGTCACTCGAGTCACTTGTCTGACAGTGGACAAGCTTGTGTCAGGGCAGTGGCTGGGAACTCAAGGCCTGATAATAATAAATGCAGATGGGATTAAGATAAAAGAATTTGGGGCGGCCGAGGGAGCTGCCACTTTGTGTGTCCATTCCAGAGCAACTGCAGACCCCAGCCCAGCTCAGCCACCCTCCTGCCATGCTCCGGGAGCGCCAGGGGCATTACCCAGATGTGAGAGGCTCAGCCACCCTCCTGCCATGCCCTGGGAGTGCCAGGGAGCATTACCCAGATGTGAGAGGCTCAGCCACCCTCCTGCCATGCTCCGGGAGCGCCAGGGGCATTACCCAGATGTGAGAGGCTCAGCCACCCTCCTGCCATGCCCTGGGAGTGCCAGGGAGCATTACCCAGATGTGAGAGGCTCAGCCACCCTCCTGCCATGCTCCGGGAGCGCCAGGGGCATTACCCAGACGTGAGAGCACCGTACAGCGCTCTTGACCTTCTCCACCACAGCAGTCACGCCCGCCTGGTATTCCATTTCCGCTGTGGAGGTCTCTTGTTTCCTTACTGGCAGAGCAGAGGGGAGGGGCAGTCAGCATGCAGGGATGGCTCAGGGGCTCTGTGTAAGACCACCGGACACCTCTGTACCTGCCCAGCTGTTGCGGAGGCCACCCAAGGCACAGGCGTCCTTCAGAGGTGCCTGCTCCCCCATCTGCTCCCTCCTCAGTCCAGCCCTGCAGGGACCCCCCAGGCAGCCCCAGAGCAGAGGCGGACCTGAAATAGCGTGGCACTGTGGGCCCAGTGGTACCTCTCAGAGGCAGCTTAGGGGTCAGGTTGCTCATCCTCTGCCGTCACTGGGGGCTGGGCCCTTGGGTGCTGGGGCCAGCATCTCTGAGGCCACATTTGGCTGCAGGCTCTCAGCCTCTCGGGGGAGAGGCAGGGACCTGTCCTTCCCTTCACCCTGGCGACTGCATGTCACACCTGGCCTCAGGCTGACCTGATCCGTTGGCCCGAGCCAGTGCCGACCTCTCCTTGGGACCCTGGGTGGGGGGCAGGTGGGGAGCTGAGCGCTTACATTTCAAGGTCTCCATGCTCATCAGGTGGGAGGGGAAGTCCAAATCCATCTGGCCCTGATGGGAGGTGGGAGCGGGGAAGGGATGAGACATCCTTGGCAGGGAGTGGGCCCAAGTGGTGGCCCTGAGCCTGTGTCCACCCCGCTGTTGTGGGGATGGGCAGCTGGCTGGGCCCTGGCCTGGGGCTCACCCGGCGGTACTTCTCGCTGGTCTCCTTCGTGTGGATCTTGTCGATCAGCTTCTTCTGCTGGTTGAGCCGGTTCTCCCTCGCCCTGCGCTCCTCGATGAAGGACGCCTCCCTTTGCCTCATGTTCCTCTGGGGACACGTGGGTGGGCACAGGGTTGGGGAGCTGTCTCAACAAGGCCCCTCATGGCACTAAAGTCAGTGGGCAGTTGGCCATCCTCACCTTACTAGACTTCAGAACTGCATCCCCGGCCACTGGCCACACCGTCTTCCTAAACCACTCATGCCCATGCCCGTGGCCCCTCCGCTCAGGACCCTCCTTGCCCATGCCTCTCAGAGCATGTGCCAGCCCAGACACTCTGCTGCCCTCCAGCCCCTGGCCCCCAGCTGCCTCCTGGCCAGGTCCACGTAGAACTCCCAGAAGTGGATTCAGCCTGCCTGAAAACAAATTCATCCTCTTCCCCAAAACCTGGCCTCTTCCAGCATGCCCTTGAGTAGCTAAAACCACCATTTGTCCACCCCGCTCATGCATCCCAGACACTGCTCTCACCCTCGCCACTCAACGTTGCCAGTGCTTAGTGGGGTTACCTCTTGAGGACTTCTTGGCTCCGTCACTCCTGGCCACCCCTTCACCACCCCCGGCCTGCCTAGGTGGTCAACGCTTCCGCCCTGGCACCTTCCAGTCCCCGCAGCCTGAGCGCACCCTTTCTGAAGCACAGACCTGGGCACATCTTCCCTCCACCTCCTCCCAGGGCTCCAGGTCAGTCCTTGGGCCCCCGGCCCAGCCGCCTCCATGGACTCCTGGGGCCTGTGCCTCTGCAGCCTTCACTGCCCTGGCCACACACTGCTGCCTGTATCACGCCCCTCCCGGCCCAGGGCCTTTGCCCAAGTTGTACCTCCTCCTCCCTAGCCCTGGCCACCCCCGACCTTTGTGGGTTCACTCCCTCAGCCCAGCTCGAGCACTGCCTCCCTGGAAAGCCATCTGCCACCCCACCTCTGCCAAGCTGGCTTGGGGCTGTGTGGCATTTCTTCATGGACTACTGGATGAGTGCCACCCACTTCAGGAGGACGGGGCCTGCCTGTCCCGGTCCCTGCTGTATATCCAGAGCCTTGCAGGGGCCTTGGCACCCACTGGGTGAATGGGTGACCCCCGCCTTGGCCTGGCCAATTCTCCCTCTTCTCTACTTCATGGCTCCTGTGCCTGGTGGAACCTGCTCTGTCCAGTGGGTGAGCAGAGCAGGCTGTCCGGGCTGGCCACTGGATCCTTCCAGGGATTGTAGACAGTGTGGGCATGGGGGTCTCCTGAGGGACCCTGGCCAGGAAGACACAAGAGAGCCAGCCCTGGAGGGCCCCCAGCCCTGGGCCCTGAGCTCACCTTGACCTCATCCAAAGATGCAAGAGAGCCGGCCCTGGAGGGCCCCCAGCCCTAAGCCCTAAGCTCACCTTGACCTCATCCGTGATCATCATGGCGTCTTGGGACATGATCTTCATATCCGACAGCTCCGCGCAGTAGTTGACCACGAGGTTCTGCAACTTGTCCAGCTCGATGGGGTATCCTGCCAGCACCTGTGTTAAATGAGGTTCTCTTGTGGCCCCCAGAGTGGGCTGCAGTTGTCCCCAGCTTTCATCTCCAGACTAAGAGCCCTCAGAACAGTGATAGGTTCTGCTCTGTGGCCCTGGTCACCTCCTCCACTCCCCGCTGGGCACAAAGCTGATGAAAGGAAGTGTTTCACAGGGAGTGGGCAGTGCTGGGCTGGTGAACTCTTCCACCACCTAGGGTCCAGCAACCCAGAGACACTGAAAGTTTGTGATGAAATGATCTGCAGAAAAGGCTGACTCCGAAACCCAGGGAGGTTTGGGGCAGCTTTGCTTTGAAGTGAAGCAGAGGGGCTCAAGACGTGGGCTCGGGGTCAGAGAGGATTCGAGGCCAACGCAGCTTCCAACCAGCTAGCTTGGCTGTGTGACACTGGGAAAGTTACTTAACCTCTCTGAGTGTCTCCATTTGTAAGATGATGGCTCATTCAGAAGGTTGTCGTCAGGATGAATTGAGAGTGTGAAAGGATGGCCGGGCGCGGTGGCTCAAGCCTGTAATCCCAGCACTTTGGGAGGCCGAAATGGGTGGATCACAAGGTCAGGAGATCGAGACCATCCTGGCTAACCCGGTGAAACCCCGTAAACCCGGGAGGCGGAGCTTGCAGTGAGCTGAGATCCAGCCACTGCACTCCAGCCTGGGCGACAGAGCGAGACTCCGTCTCAAAAAAAAAAAAAAAAAAGTGTGAAAGGAATTATTTAGCCCAGAACCAGGTACATATGTGCTCAGGATGGCTTTGCTATAGTATTTTGTTTTCAGTAACTACAAGTATAGGTCGGGCGCAGTGGCTCACCCCGTAGTCTCAACACTGGGAGGCCGAGGCAGGCGGATAATGAGGTCAGAAGTTCAAGACCAGCCTGGCCAACATAGTGAAACCCTGTCTCTACTAAAAATACAAAAAATTAGCTGGGCGTGGTAGTGGGTACCTGTAATCCTAGCTACTCAGGAGGCTGAGGCAGGAGAATCGCTTGAACCCGGGAGGCGGAGGTTGCAGTGAGCCGAGATCGCACCACTGCATACCAGCTGGGGCAACAGTGTGAAACTCCATCTCAAAAAAACAAAACCACAAGTGTAGAATCTTCATTTTTAAAAATATGGACGACTATGGGAATTATTGTTTGTTTTTTCCATTGTTCTGAGACTGCGTCTTGCTCTATCACCCAGGCTGGAGGGCAATGGTGCGATCTCGGCTCACAACAACCTCTGCCTCCTGGGTTCAAGTGATTCTTGTGCCTCAGCCTCCTGAGTAGCTGGCATTACAGATGTGCACCACCATGCCTGGCTAATTTTTGTATTTTTAGTAGAGATGGGGTTTCACCATGTTGGCCAGGCTGGTCTCGAACTCCTGACCTCAAGTGATCCACCTGCCTTGGCCTCCCAAAGTGCTGGGATTACAGGCATGAGCCACCATGCCCAGGCCAGGAATAATTATTTTTTAAGTGTGTATGTTCTAAAGAGAAGAAGGCGCTACCTGGGGGAGAGAAAGCACCCAGGTGAAGGAGGGGCATGGACAGGGGTGGGGAGAGGGGTGGGCCCAGGAAGGATAGAGGGGCAGGGCTTCCAGGTGAGCCAATAGGATCAGGGGCCAAGGCAAGAGGGACAAGCAGAGGACGGAGCTGAGAGCCACCTGGACTGGGACCGCAGCAGGAAAGAGCTGCGATGCCACCCCATCCACCACTCTCCTAAAGTGCACTGCTGTCACCTTCCCGGAGCATGGCTCTCCAGAGCGCCCCTTTGCCCAATCTTAGGGTGACGGTGTTTGGGGGGCTTCGCCTGCCCCCCTTTCCAGCTGGCTCTCGGCCCCGTCCACAGGTTGCTCCTCTTGGCATCTCCTGTGCTCTCCTTCCCCATCTACAGTCCATCTGGAGCAGGTTCTGTTTTGTGGCAGCCCGAGGGGCGGTGCTCAGCCTCCCATGAAGGGGGTCTTCCCTCACAATCGGACTGCTGGCTGCCTTTGGCCTCGTCTGCAGGGAGCAGGGCGTGTGGGCTGGCTGGGACGGCAGCAAGCCGTGCTTACAGGCCCAGCGGACCCTCAAAGGTACAAGGACTTTCTGAGGGTGCAGGACCTGTCTCTGACTCTCAGAGGCCCAGGCAATGAGAAAATGACGGGCAAGATACAAACAATACTAAATTATTTAATGCATGCAAGAAAGTCCGAAGAATTACGATACACCCCACGATGTGCTCTTTTGGAATAGCCAAAAATGAAGTTTTAAAAAACGTTTTCCACATGCCTTGGCGTCCTGCGTAGCCGGTGCTCCAGCAGAGCTCCCTCTCTGGCGGGTGCGGGGTGGCTCCGCCCCAGGACGCTCCCGCCCCTCCCAGATCCCAGCCCCAGACCCCCGCCCTCCCCGGGCCGCTGGGCTCACTGTCTTCAGATAATCCAGCAGGTCCAAATACAGCAGGTGGATGTTCTGGCTGGTGATGATCTTGATCATTGTCTTCTCGATGTTGTTCTCCAGCTGGCGGATGATCTGGGGCAGACCGAGGGCGCAGTGAGAGGGCGTGGGGACCGGCCGCCCGATGGTGTCGGGGCTGGGTTTTCTCCGGAGGGGGTCGTGCTCTCTTAGCCCCGCCCCTCCATTGAGCCCTCCCCAGTGGACCCGCCCCTCCCGCGAGTCCCGCCCCCCGGTGGCTCCGCCCCTCCCGTGAGCCCGGCCCCAGTGGACCCCGCCCCGCCCTCCCAGCCCCGCCTTTCCACCTGCAGCAGCCGCAGCTCCTCCTTGCTGGCGTCCGGCTGGCTCCGCAGGCTGGCCAGCTCCAGCTGCATGCTCTCCAGCTTCTGCCCGCGCCGCCGCACCAGGTGGATCAGTAGGTTGTGCGTGTTCACGCGGTCGAAGACGTACTTGCGCAGCTTCTCCCGCGCCACCTGGGTCGGGAAGGGCACCGCCCGCTCGCGGTTGCGCAGGGGGCCGCCATGGAGCTCGCCAGCAGGCGGGCGGATGGAGGCTCATGGCAACCCCCACAGGGACCCTGGGGCTGGGCACCTGCTCCGTCCCTTGTCGGCTCCGCAACATCTAGTGGGCGGGGTGCGCTGGCAGGGGTGGGGAGGGTTGGGTCTCGAGGCCCCTCCTGCCTGGTTACCTCCATGGTACTGCGGCAGTGCGCCAGTCGCAAAGGCAAGTTTTTCCCGCAGGCCTTGGAGATGGTCCACTGGTCATACTGCGGAGCGGCGGCGGCTGAGCTAGGACGGGCCCTTTGCTCACCCGCAGCCGCTGGCCCCTCCAGGCATTCTCCCCAGGGCCTCTTGTATCCCATGCTAGCCCAGTAGCGAGACCCCTGCTCTCACGAGGAGCAGAGAGCCGCGGGACTCCATCCTGGCCATCCAAGTTCGGAGGCGACGTGGTGGGAGGGTATGCAGAGGAGGGCCCAGGTGTCCCCTAGCTGGCCAGAGAGCCAGAGGGGGCCCCTGCTGCAGGATGTGGGCTCACAGAAGCCAAGCCCTCCGGAGTGGGTGATGGGGAACCTGCCCATCGGATGCTGGGGTGACTGGAGCCCAGGACACAGGTCCTAGCAGAGCCCCTCCTCACATGCCCCCTGGATCCAGAAAGATTGGGGTGGGGGCGAGAGGAGGTGCCCGCCCTCCGAGTGTGTGTGTCCTTAGCTCCTGCCCTGCTCCCCAGGCAGAGGGGAGGGGCGGCATTTGTGCACCTTCTTGGCCAAAGCCCAGTCCTGGGCCCCGCGGCGGATGTTGCTGCGCAGGAGAGCCAGCGTGGCCTTGTTCTGGTCCGTATTCTCTTTCATCCCCTGGATCTGGAGTGCCCGACACTGCTCTGTGGGCAGGTAGAGGGGACACAGTGGCCAGGATTGGGCCAAGGGCCTGGCCTGAAATCCCCCCGGGGAGGCTCGCATCAGGGAGGCCCCAGGGTCCAGGGGGACGCCACCTCAACGGCCAAGATCCCTCCTCCCTCCCTGTCCTGGGGGACACCGCTCCACTGCCCAGCAGCAGCTGTCTGAAGGGCTCTCAGTGGACAGGTGCGGGGAGGTGGACAAGTGGGGAGGGTGAGGCAAAGGAGAGGGATGGCAGGGTCCTCTGGTCCCTTCCGGATCTGCTGCCCATGGAAGTAGGCAGGCGTTTTCCTGTCCCTTCTGGCTTTGGAGCCCGTGTTGCTCTTATGCTCACAAGTCTCCTTGAAGCCCCACTCTCTGATTCAGTCCCTCCATGCAGGTCCCTTTGATCCCTTCTCCCAGCTCTGTCAAGGAGTGGGCAGTAAGGGGTCTGATTGCTCCTCCATGTCCTGGATTGTCCTGGTATTAAAACTAAAAGTCCTAGGCCGGGCGCGGTGGCTCATGCCTGTAATATCAGCACTTTGGGAGGCTGAGGTGGGCGGATCACCTGAGGTCAGGAGTTCAAGACCAGCCTGGCCAACATGGCGAAACCCCATCTCTACTAAAAATACAAAACTAGCTGGGCGTGGTGGTGTATGCCTGTAGTCCTAGCTACTCAGGAGGCTGAGGCAGAATTGTTTGAAACCGGGAGGTGGAGGTTGTAGTGAGCTGAGATTACACTACTGCACACCACCTGGATGACAGAACGAGACTCTGTCTCAAAAAAATAAATAAGCTGGGCATGGTGGCTCATGCCTGTAATCCCAGCATTTTGGGAGGCTGAGGTGGATGGATCACCTGAGGTCAGGAGTTTGAGACCAGCCTGGCCAAGATGGTGAAACCCAGTCTCTACTAAAAACACAAAAATTAGCCGGGCGTGGTGGTGGGCGCCTGTAATCCCAGCTACTTGGGAAGCTGAGGCAGGAGAATCACTTGAACCTGGGAGGCAGAGGTTGCAGTGTGCCGACATTGCACCATTGCACTCCAGCCTGGGCGACAGAGCAAGACTCCATCTCAAAATAAATAAATAAATAAAAATAAAAATACAAAAATTAGCTGAGTGTGGTGACGTATGCCTGATGTCCCAGCTAATCAGGAGGCTGAGCCAGGAGAATCACTTGAACCCAGGAGGGGGAGGTTGCAGTGAGTCAAGATCATGCCACTGCACTCCAGCCTGTGTGACAGAGCGAGACTCCGTCTCCAAACAAAATAAACCCCTAAAAGTGAAGGGGGCCTGCCCCTCCACACCTGCAGGTATTTCCGATCAGGTGGGATGAAGACGGAGAAAAGAAGACACAGACGCCAGGTGTGGTGGCTCACACCTGTAATCCCAGCACTTTGGGAGGCTGAGGTGGGCGGATCACGAGGTCAGGAGATCAAGACCATCCTGGCTAACACGGTGAAACCCCATCTCTCCTAAAACTACAAAAAATTGGCTGGGCGTGGTGGCGGGCACCTGTAGTCCCAGCTACTCGGGAGGCTGAGGCAGGAGAATGGCGTGAACCCGGGAGGCGGAGCTTGCAGTGAGCTGAGATTGCACCACTGCACTCCAGCCTGGGCGACAGAGTGAGACTCCATCTCAAAAAAAGAAAAGAAAAGAAAAGAGACACAGAGACAAAGTATAGAGAAAGAACAGTGGGCCCAGGGGACTGGCACACTCAGCATGCGAGGACCTGCACCAGCCCTGGTCTCTGAGTTCCCTCAGTATTCTCTGATCATTATTTTTACTCTTGGTGAGGGGAGTGTAGCAGGGCAACAGGTGGGGAGAAGGTCAGCAGGGAAACGTGAGCAAAGGAATCTGTATCATGAATAAGTTCAAGGAAAGGTACTGTGCCTGGATATGCACATAGGCCAGATTTATGTTTCACGTTACACAAACATCTCAGTGTAGCAAAGAGTGACAGGGCAATATTACTGCCAGCATATCTCGCCTCTAGCCACAGGGCAGTTTCCTCCTATCTCAGAATAGAACGAATGGGAACGGTCAGCTTTACACCAGACATTCCATTCCCAGGGATGAGCAGAAGACAGAAGCCTTCCTCTTATCTCAACTGCGAAGAGTCCTCCCTGTTCACTCCTCCTCAGTACAGACTCTTTATGGGTGTCGGGCTGGGGGATGGTAAGATCTTTCCTTTCCATATCTCAGGCTGTCTCAGTGGGGGAAACCTTGGACAATACCCAGGCTTTCTTGGGCAGAGGTCCCTGCGGCTTTCCGCAGAGCATTGTGTCCCTGGTTAATGGAGAATGGCGACGACTTTTACCAAGCATACTGCCTGCAAACATATTGTTAACAAGGCATACCCTGCACAGCCCTAAATCCATTAAACTTTGCTTCAATCCAGCACACGTTTCTGTGAGCACAGGGTTGGGGCTAAAGTTACAGATTAACAGCATCTCAAAGCAGAAGAATTTTTCTTAGTAGAGATCAAACTGGAGTTTCTTATGTCGTCCTTTTCTACATAGACACAGTAACAAGCTGGTCTTTCTTTTCCCCACAAAAAGTTGTGCACCCAGAAACCCCCAGATGGGCAAGGGAGACTGGTCACGGTGCAGGCTCACCCTGGAGCCGAGTGATGGTCTTCAGCTCCTGGGTCTGCTCCTCCACGTCTGTCTCGCTGTGCCTCCTCATGGCTGCCCTCAGGCCCCCCCAGGGACCCTGTGTGCCTCAAAGCTTCCCTGGGCTCAGCTGGCTCAGAGCTGCCACTCAGCTTGTCCCCAGAACCTCAGCCCATTATGATGAGAGCCAGGATTCCCAGTGCCTGGGCAACCCTGGAATTGCAGGGCCTCCCTGACCCATTCTGCCCCCAGCCACCTTGGGGTGGCCTCCAGACGTGTGTCCTAATTGAAACGGGTCTCCTGGCAGCTGCTGGAGGTTTAGGAGCTCTGCCGGGCGGATGTGCACCAGCACCCCACACCTGCACTGGGTTTCCTCCCTGGCCCCTCCCATGCCCCAAGCCATCCTCCATAAAGCAGCAGGATGAGCCTGCTAAAGCTGTTCTGAAACGGCCTTCTGGGACCTCCCTCTGCACCCCCCACCTCCAGCCCCAAGTCCAAACTGCATGCCCTGGGTAACCTGGCTCTGGGGACACCCCCGCCTTCTCTCTTCTGACTTTTGTCCCTGACCTCTCTGTGCTGACTGGAGCCCACACTGCTTCACCCCCACTTTGCTTTAGGAATTACTGGGTCTTGGGTTTATGTGTCACTCCAGAAGGGGTAAGTTCTCCATCTCTGCACCCCCTCCACCCTTCCCTTAGAGGGGAGTGCCTGGAGTACCAGGCAGCCTGGAACTCTGTGGGGTATGCACGAGATACGGTACTTCTTCCCAGCCTTGCCTTAGTAGGCTCAGGCAGCCATAACAAGGTGCCACTGGCCAGGTGAGGTGGCTCGCACCTGTAATCCCAGCACTTTGGGAGGCTGAGGCGGGTGGGTCACCTGAGGTCAGGAGTTTGAGACCAGTCTGGTCAACATGGTGAAACCCCGCTTCTACTAAAAATACAAAAATTAGCCCAGTGTGGTGGCAGGTGCCTGTAATCCCAGCTACTTGGGAACCCAGGAGGTGGAGGTTGCAGTTAAGCTGAGATCACGCCACTGCACTCCAGTCTGCATGAGAGAGTAAGACTCCATCTCAAAACAAAACAAAACAACAACAACAACAAAAAAACAAGGCTCCACCGACTAGGGGGTGTGAACAGCAGCCTGGAGGCTGGGGGCTGAGATCACGGGTCAGCAGGGCTGGTGTCTCCTTAGGCCCCTCTCCTTGGCTTGCAGATGCTGTCTTCTCTGTGTCCACACGTGGCTGTCCCTCTTGTGTGTCTATGTACTAATTTCCTCTTCTTATGAGGACACAAGTCCTGTTGGGTTAGGGCCCACCCCAATGACCTCATTTGACCTTCATGACCTCTGGAAAGCCCCTGTCTCAAACACAGACATGCAGAGGTACTGGGGGTCAGGGCCTCAAAACAGGAATGTGAGGGGACCCAAGCCAGCCCGACAATGGCCTTCGCCCATGTGCTGTCATATAGATCCCTTCCCTTTCTGGTCAGTTTTTGGAAAGCCAGTCCAGGCAAACTCCAGGTTCTGCCTCCTCTCCCTCCCACCCAGGCCTTACCCTCAGGGTGCTGGGATGTCCTGCTAAGGGTGTGGTTCGCTCATCTCCCCCTTGTTCTTGGGGGCCAGGCTTGGAATCTAGCTGAGGCAGAGCCTACCTGCTGTCCTTCTTCCTCAGATGTAAAACACCTGAATTTTAGTGGGTGCATGGCTGCCCAGAGCACTCTGCCTTCCTGAGCATCCTGGCACTGGATGCACCTGATGACTTTGTTCAGGTCAACAGAGCGAGAGCAGCAGTGGCAGGCAAGCTGCCCTCTCTCTTCCCTCTTAAATGAGATAAAGACACAATGGTCGGAACTGGTGCAGCCACCTGGGGCCGTGAGGCAGATTTGGGAACAGAGGCCACTACAGCAGGGAACAGACTGAAACGAGCCTGGTCCCTGATTCCCTGTCAACCCTGGACCACTCACTTGTACTTTTACGTGAAAAAAAAATAAAGCTCGGCCAGGCGCGGTGCACGGTGGCTCACGCCTGTAATCCCAGCACTTTGGGAGGCTGAGGCGGGCGATCACCTGAGGTTGGGAGTTCGAGACCAGCCTGACCAACATGGATAAAAATACAAAATAAAAATACAAAATTAGCTGGGCATGGCGGCGCATACCTGTAATCCCAGCTACTGGGGAGGCTGAGACAGAAGAATCGCTTGAACCTGGGAGGCGGAGGTTATGGTGAACCGAGATTGCACCATTGCACTCCAGCCTGGGCAACAAGAACAAAACTCCATCTCAAAAATAAATAAATAAATAAATACAAATTAGCCAGGCGTGGTGGTGGGCGCCTGTAATTGCAGCTACCTGGGAGGCTGAGGCAGGAGAATGGCTTGAACCGGCGAGGTGGAAGTTGCAGTGAGCTGAGATTGCACCATTGCGTTCCAGCCTGGATGACAGAGTGAGACTCTGTCTCAACACAAAAAAACAGAAAAATAAAGCTCCATCTTGCTGAAGCCACTGTCACCTTGAGCTTCCTGTCACTTTGAAGGCCAAGTAGGTACTCAATAAACTTCCTTTCCAGTGCCTGGCAAGGTGAGGCGTGGGGGCTGAGCTGGGTCTGGGGCAGCAGGGACCATGCTGTGGGCCTTCAGTGCTTCGGGGAAGCCAGCTGTAACCCTGATGGACTTGTGGAGGTTCTGTCTGGTCTCCACCTCTTCTTCCTCTTGGGGCTCCGGGCTGTGGGCAGACTTGCCTACCCAGAAGCTTTCTTTCTCCACAGACACAGCTACAACAGGCTAGCTCTGCCTCTGGGGAGTGACTTCGGCTAACAGACGAGTGGGGAATGACAGGCAGGTGGGCGTGACCCACAAGCTCCCCCTCTCCCAGCAGCCAGGCTCTGGCCAGCCTAGCCGCTTTTGCTCTGCCTCTACATGCCAAGTGCTGCAGAGGCAGACCCCCATACAGAGAGGCTGTGGTGGTGTCACGCAGCCTACAGAGCTGGTGCGAACATTTAATTCTGGGGTTCAGCGTTGGGAACTTCCTTGTACATCCTCAGTATGTAACTTGCATGTGATCCTCATATATCAACTGTAGAGTAATAAAGGCGTCATGTGACCTGTCACCATCTTACCCTTCTGGTTTGTTTTTCACCTGCTCAGGTAGAAACTTGGGTGGAGAGAAGGATAAGCCATTTATTAACCCCACACCCCTAGCACCAGCTAGCACAAGTCCTAGCACCTTGGACTTGTCGGAGGTGCAGGGGCTAGAAAGGGAATGACAGAGTGCACAAGCCCCTTCTACCCCGTGCCCCCTAGGTGGTGGCCCCCAGACACACCCTCTCTGCTGGCAGTGCAGACCATCCGTCCCGATACCCTAGAGGAGAACCACCAGCTAGAGGAGAGCCCCTTCTGCTCCAACTTTCTGGGCAGGTCCCAGGCTGGGGCAGCGGCTGTCTGCAGAGGTTTATCAGGCCTGGCCATGCATGCGGATAGAGGATATGACCGGGGTACCCTAGGGTGTGGGGAAGGTCAGCCTGGGGTCGGGGGGCATGAAGGCTGTGTTCCAGACTCCTACTGCCCCCAATCCTCTGTGCCCCGGCTGGAACTCTCCTGGCTTCGCCGATCTGTAAGAGGCAGAGAGAGACAAGCTTGAACCATATCCGTCGTGGCGTGGCGTCACTGTGCCCATTTTATCATGGCAGAAACTGAGTTCTGTAACAAGGACAACAGGCAGTGGGGGCCAGGCCTGGGTCCAATGCAGGGCTTCTCAATCCAGCCTCACTCCTCTTGGGTGCCCACGTGGCTGCGGTGGCCTTGCCACACCCCTCACTCCACGCCCTTCCTCTCCATCTCAGGGGCACTCCAGCCCCTCTTGATTCTTTCCCTGCAAAGGGAGATCTCCAAGATCTGTCTACTGGGCCCACCCCCAGCTCCAACCCATCTGGGAGTCACATGCTGAGGAGACCGGACCAGAGGGAGGGACCCTGTCTAGCCTATCACGTGGGGCACCCAGGCTTGGCTGCCCAAAACACTGGGCGCTGGAGCTGTGGTGTTCACTTCTCGCTAACCCCCAGGCTCTCTCACCTGTGCTCATGTCTTTGGGGAGCTGCCCGGTCTCCAGGAAGAGCCACAGGTTGCTGCATTTCTTCGACTCCACTCTCGTCACCCCATAGCTGGCCACAGAGCCTGCAACTGTGGAGCAGGACATGGAAGGGGGCTGGGGCCTCTGTGCTTCTCAGGATAAGAGAAGTGGGCACAGGCTACTTCCTGACAGACGGGGTGGGTGGGCTCAGGTGGGGCTCCAGCGGAGACCTGGGGGTCCATGTCAGAGTCAGGAACGCAGAACCACAGCCCCAACGCTAGCAGAAACCCACGGCTCAAAGAGACCAGGCAGGGGCCCTGGAGTACCCACCCACGGCCACTAGTAGGCTCCACTGCAAAGGGTATGGAAACTTCCTCTGAATGAACATCTGCAAGCCAAAGGCCACGCCGGTGCCTGCAAAAAGCCGAGGTCCCCATCAGCCTGTACCCGGGGCTGGCCCGGACCCACCTGGCCAGGCCCCCAGCACCTGCGGGCAGGTGACTTGGCGCCCCCTGCTGGGGAGCCAGGGCGGGGCAGGAGGGTGCGTTCTCTCCCAGCCGCAGGGCACCTGGACGCAGCCTACCTGTGACGAAGGTGAAAACGCCCTTCATGAAGGCGTGTGACTGGCATGCGGCATACTCCCCGAGTCCCTGGGGTGGCAGAGCGGGGGCTGAAGGCTCGGTCCCCTGCCCTCTTCCTTCACCGCCTCTCCTGTCCCTCCTCTGGGCACACCCTGGTTGTGGAGGAGTGAGACCCTGGGCGCTTGGACACGTCCCACCTCCCCTATGCCCACCCGGACGCCCTGAGCCCCCTAGCAAGAGAGTGCCCCCAGCCTCCGCCACTCTTCCCCGACGAGGGCACCCCCACGCCCCAGCCCCTCTGCCTCGCTGAGGTCAGCCTCTGGGATCTGAGGCCCGCGTCCCAGACCGGCCTTCTCACCGGGTGCCTGGCAGCCACGGCGTCGTCCACCCGGGACAGGCCCAAGTTCACCATGCTTGGCAGGGCTCGGGGAGCGGGCCTGCGCAGAGGCAGGCGGAGGAGCGGGGCGGGGACCCTGGGGGTGTGGCCTAGAGGACAGGCCTGCGCAGTTGCGGTCGGAGGGGCGGGGCCAGGATCTGGGGGCGTGGAACAGGCGGAGGGGGCGGGGCCTAGGAGACGGGCCTGCGCTGCAGCAGGCGGAGGGGGCGGGACCTGGGAGACGCGGCCTGGGGGCGGGGCCTGAGAGATAAAACTTGGGAGCCGGCTTGCGCAGGCGGAGGTGTCGGATTCTAAGAGGCGGGGCCTGCGGGGGTGCAGGCGGAGGGGCCAGGGCCTTGGATTGGGGGCGGAGCATGGGTCGAACCTGCTGGAGCGCAGGGGAGAGGGGTGGGGACTGGGGCCTGGCCACGCCTCTAGAAGCTTGGGCCCTGTGACCTCCGGCGATGACTGGGCGGGGCGAAGGCGGGCGCCGGGCGGGGCGTGGCTGAGAGCGCGCTCTCCTTCCCCCGGCCTGGCGTCGTTCCCACACTCGCAGAGGGCTAATGATTGTCGGTGTTATTTTGCTTAAGGACTAGAATCGGGTATTGAATCTCTCATAAGCGACCATAAGGAGTGGGGATGTATAAAATTACTGTTGCTGGGCGCGGTGGCTCACGCCTGTAATCTCAGCACTTTGGGAGGCCAAGGCGGGCGGATCACGAGGTCAGGAGATCGAGACCATCCTGGCTAACACGATGAAACCCCGTCTCTACTAAAAATGCAAAAAATTAGCTGGGCCTGGCCGCGGGCGCCTGTGGTCCCCGCTACTTGGGAGGCTGAGGCAGGAGAATGGTGTGAACCCAGGAGGCGGAGCTTGCAGTGAGCCGAGATCGCGCCACTGTACTCCAGCCTGGGCGACTGAGCGAGACTCCGTCTCAAAAAAAATAAAATAAAATAAAATTACTGCTTAGCAAAGTGGTTCTGTAACCAGCAGCTTAGCAACTGAGCCTCAAACTCCTTCTTTTTTTTTTTTTTTGCATGACAGTCTTTACTTTTAAATAATTATCCATACACCAAGTAATAACATGTACAGATCTTGAATTCTATCATCTAGTAATTTTGATTAGGAGAAACTAAAATCAGCCCAAACAATTCCACTAGTATTCACTGGTGTAACCATTAGCAAGAACGGAAGACTTCAAGGCAGGCTGCTGCTTCACACAGGTTACGAATAACTATTTACTACTTTTTCATCGATAAAGCCCCTGACCTTCAAGAAAGTGTTAGGGAAAAACATTATTTAACCCTTTCCTTTCTTCAAAGAATTACGTTTTTAAAAAAACTAGATTAAAGAAAGAAAAAGTCATCACCGATATACATGTTGCTTGAGTCAAAACGCATAGGAAAAAAGACAACATATAACCATTAAATTCCTAAGAAATATGAGGTAAAAAGATGAAATCTTGGCCAGGCGCGGTGGCTCATGCCTGTAATCCCAGCACTTTGGGAGGCCGAGGCGGGTGGGTCACAAGATCGGGAGTTCAAGACCAGCCTGGCCAAGATGGTGAAACCCCGTCTCTACTAAAAATACAAAAATTAGCTGGACGTGGTGGCAGGCGCCTGTAATCCCAGCTACTCGGGAAGCTGAGACAGGAGAATCACTTGAACCTGGGAGGCAGAGGTTGCGGGGAGCCAAGATCGCGCCACTGCACTCCAGCCTGGGCGACAGAGTGAGACTCTGTCTCCAAAAAAAAAAAAAAAAAGCTGAAATCTTTAGATAATTTCTAAGTCTGTACAAAAAAGCTAGATTTGCTACTCTCCAGAAAGTGGAAGGGCCTACTCTATAATATATGGAAATAATTTAATGCCATTTATGGGGAAAAGAAAGAGAGATCAGACTGTTACTGTATCTATGTAGAAAAAGGAAGACATAGGAAACTCCATTTTGATCTGAACTAAGAAAAATTCTTCTGCTTGAAAATGCTGTTAATCTGTAACCTTAGCCCCAACCCTGTGCTCACAGAAACATGTGCTGTACTGACTCAAGGTATGAGGGATTTAGGGCTGTGCAGGGTGTGCTTTGTTAAAAATGTGTTTGCAGGCAGTATGCTTGGTAAAAGTCATCGCCATTCTCCATTCTCAATTACCCAGGGACACAACGCACTGTGGAAAGCCACAGGGAAGCCCGGGTATTGTCCAGGTTTCCCCCCACTGAGACAGCCTGAGATATGGCCTCGTGGGTGTGGGGAAAATAAAGAGAGAGCAGACTGTTACTGTGTCTATGTAGAAAGAGGTAGACATAAGAGACTCCATTTTGTTCTGTATTAAGGAAAATTCTTCTGCCTTGAGTTGCTGTTAATCTGTAACCCTAGCCCCAACCCTGTGCTGGCAGAGACACGTGTTGTGTTGACTCAAGGTTTAATGGATTTAGGGCTATGCAGGATGTGCTTTGTTAAACAAGTGCTTGAAGGCAGTATGCTTGTTAAAAGTCATCACCACTCTCTAATCTCAAGTACCAAGGGACACAATATACTGCGGAAGGCCGAAGGCCGCAGGGACCTCTGCCTAGGAAAGCCAGGTATTGTCCAAGGTTTCTCCCCATGTGATAGTCTGAGATACGGCCTCATGGGAAGGGAAAGACCTGACTGTCCCCCAGCCCGACACACCGACACCGACGACACCGTAAAGGGTCTGTGCTGCGGAGGATTAGTGAAAGAGGAAGGCCTCTTTGCAGTTGAGATAAGAGGAAGGCATCTGTCTCCCGCTCATCCCTGGGAATGGAATGCCTTGGTGTAAAGCCCAACCGTACATTCTATTTACTGAGATAGGAGAAAATCACCCATGGCTGGAAGTGAGACATGCTGGCGACAATACGGCTCTGCCACTCTTTACTGCACTGAGGTGTTTGTGTAAAGTCAAACCTAAATCTGGCCTACGTGCACATCCAGGCACAGTACCTTTCCTTAAACTTATTTATGACACAGATTCCTTTGCTCACATGTTTTCCTGCTGACCCACTCCCCACCATTACCCTGTGGTCCTGCCACATCCCCCTCACTGAGACAGTAGAGATAGTGATCAATAAATACGGACGAACTCAGAGACCAGTGCCGGTGCAGGCCCTCACTTGCTGAGCCCCGGTCCCCTGTATACTTTGTCTCTGTGTCCTATTTCCTTTTCCCAGTCTCTCGTCTCCACCTTGTGAGAAATACCCACAGGTGTAGAGGGGCAGATCCTCTTCATCTGGCACCCATCGTGGGTTCCCTTCTCTAAGGTGAAGATATGCTACAGTGTGATCATTGAGGACAAATCAACGAGAGGTTCCCGAGGACGTCCATGGTCAACCTTGCGGTAAGCTTGTGTGCTCGGAGAACCCAGGGTAACAATGGGACAAACTGACGGTAAATATGCCTCTTATCTCAGCTTCATTAAAATTATCTTAATGAGAGGGGGAGTTAGAGCCTCTACAGAAAATCTAATTACCCTATTTCAAACAATAGAACAATTCTGCCCATGGTTTCCGGAACAAGGAACTTTAGATTTAAAAGATTGGGAAAAAAAATTGGCAAAGAATTAAAACAAGCACATAGGGAAGGTAAAATCCATCCCACTTACAGTAGGGAATGATTGGGCCATTATTAAAGCAGCTTTAGAACCGTTTCAAACAGGAGAAGATAGCATTTCAGTTTCTGATGCCCCTGAAAGCTGTGTAATAGATTGTGAAGGAGAGGCAGGGACAGAATTCGAGAACGGAACGGAAAGTTCACATTGTAAATATGTAGCAGAGTCTGTAATGGCTCGGTCAACGCGAAATGTTGGCTACACTCAATTACGGGAGGTAATATATTCTGAACCATTAAAATTGGGGAGAAAAGGTCCGGAAGTATTGGGGCCATCAGAGTGTAAACCACGATGGCCAACTCCTCCTCCTGCGGTTTCAGATGCCGGTAACATTAGAACCTCAAATGCGGGTTAGACAAGTACAAACCCCAGGAGAATATCAAATAGAAAAGGATAGAGTCTATCCCGGCAATGCCAATCCAGACACAGGATCCAGAATATCAGCCAGTAGAAAATAAGACCCAACCACCGGTAGCCTATCAATACTGGCCGCCAGCCGAATTCGGTACCGGCCGCCCCCAGAAAATCAATACGGACAGTCAGGAAGGTTTCCAGCACCCCAGGGCAGGGCGCTACAGCCGCAGCCGCCCACTGTGAGACTTAATCCTACAGCACCACCTAGTGGACAGAGTGGTGCATTACATAAAATTATTGAAAAGACAAGAAAACAAGGAGATATTGAGGCGTGGCAGTTCCTGGTAATATTAGTCCTTACCGCCTGGAAAAGGGGCCCAGGAGGGAGCACCTCCCCAAGGTGATGCCAGATATGAGTCTTTTTCTGTGAAAATGCTAAAAGACATGAAAGAGGGCGTAAAACAGTATGGACCCAACTCCCGTTACATGAGAACATTGTTGGATTCCATTGCTCATGGAAATAGACTTATTCCTTATGATTGGGAAATTTTGGCCAAATCATCACTCTCACCTTCTCAATTTTTATAATTTAAGACCTGGTGGGTTGATGGGGCACAAGAACAGGTCCAAAAAAATAGGGCTGCCAATCCTCCAGTTAACATAGAGGCAGATCAACTCTTAGGAACAGGTCAAAACTGGAGCACTATTAATCAACAAGCAGTAATGCAAAATGAGGCCATTGAGCAAGTTAGAGCTATCTGCCTTAGGGCCTGGGAAAAAATCCAAGATCCAGGAACCGCCTGCCCCTCGTTCAATACAGTAAGACAAGGCTCTAGAGAGCCCTACCCTGATTTTGTGGCAAGACTCCAAGATGTTGCTCAAAAGTCAATTGCCAATGAGAATGCCTGTAAGGTCATAGTGGAGTTGATGGCGTACGAAAACGCCAATCCTGATTGTCAATCAGCCATTAAGCCATTGAAAGGGAAGGTCCCGGCAGGGCCAGATGCAATCTCAGAGTACGTCAAAGCCTGTGATGGAACCGGAGGGGCTATGCATAAAGCTATGCTTATGGCTCAAGCAATAACTGGGGTCACTTTAGGAGGACAAGTTAGAACATTTGGGGGAAAATGTTATAATTGTGGTCAAATTGGTCATTTAAAAAAGAATTGCCCAGTCTCAAATAAACAAAATATAACAAATCAAACTACAACCGCAAAAACTAAAGAGCCACCTGGCCTGTGTCCAAGATGTGGAAAAGGAAAACATTGGGCTAATCAATGTCATTCTAAATTTGACAGACATGGGTAACCGTTGTTGGGAAACGGGAAGAGGGGCCAGCCTTAGACCCTGCAACAAACTGGGGCATTCCCGATTCAGGCTTTTGTTCCTCAGGGTTTTCAGGGACAACAACCTCCACTGTCACAAGTGCCTCAGGGAATGTGCCAGTTACCACAATATAACAATTGTCCCCACCACAAGCGGCAGTGCAGCAGTAGATTTATGTGCTATGCAAGCAGTGTCTCTGCTTCCAGGGGAGTCCCCACAAAAAATCCTCACAGGGGTATATGGCCCATTGCCTGAGGGGACTGCAGGACTCATCTTAGGAAGATCAAGTCTAAATCTAAAGGGAGTTCAAATTCATACTGGTCTGGTTGATTCAGGCTACAAAGGCAAACTTCAGTTGGTTATTAGCTCCTCAATTCCTTGGAGTGCCAGTCCAGGAGACACGATTGCTCAATTTTTACTCCTGCCTTATATTAAGGTTGGAAACAGTGAAATAAAAAGAACAGGAGAGTTTGGAAGCACTGATCTGGCGGGAAAAGCTGCATATTGGGCAAGTCAGGTCTCAGACAGCAGACCTGTGTGTAAGGCCATTATTCAAGGAAAACAGCTTGAAGGGTTTAGTAGAGACTGGGGTGTGGGTAAAAAACCACCCAGGTACCGAGGCAAGAAACTGAAGGCACAAGCTGTTCCAATATGATAAAGAAAATAGGATAAGAGAAAGTTATATTAGAAATAGGATATAGAGGCTGGGTGCGGTGGCTCAAGCCTGTAATTCCAGCACTTTGGGAGGCCGAGACGGGCGGATCATGAGGTCAGGAGATCAACACCATCCTGGCTAACACAGTGAAACCCCGTCTCTACTAAAAAATACAAAAAAACTAGCCGGGCAAGGTGGCGGCGCCTGTAGTCCCAGCTACTCGGGAGGCTGAGGCAGGAGAATGGTGTGAACCCGGGAGGCGGAGCTTGCAGTGAGCTGAGATCCGGCCACTGCACACCAGCCTGGGTGACAGAGCGAGACTCCGTCTCAAAAAAAGAAAAAGAAATAGGATATAGAGATGATTATATATGGTTGTTATCAATCATTCGTTTTTAGTATTATTCTTTTTATTATTATTATAACCAACGAAAAACCAGGCCATACAGAGTTAGGAGCTGAAGGGACATTGTGAGAAGTGACCAGAAGACGAGAGTGTGAGCCTCTGTCACGTCCAGACAGGGCCACTTGAGGGCTCCTTGGTCTAGCGGTAGCACCAGTGCCTGGGAAGGCACCTGTTACTTAGCAGACCTTGGTTTAGCCAGTGCCTGGGAAAGCACCGTTACTTAGCAGACCAGTAAAGGGAGTCTCCCTTTCCTTGGGGGAGTTAGGGAACTCTCTGCTCCACCAGCTCTTGTGGGCGGCCTGACATTAGCCAGGCCTGCCCGCAGTCATCTGGAGGCTTCAATGTCTCCCCGTGGTGCTGTGCTTCAGTGGTCACGCTTCTTGTCCACTTTCATGGTCCGCCTGTACACCTGGCTCCCCCTTTTAAGTTCTTAGAAGACAGCAGTAGCAGAATTAGCAAAAGTATTACAGTCTTTGATCTCTCTGATAAGTTCGTGGAAGATAGGCTGACATATGCTGCCCTCGCTCTCTGCTGTGGCTACCACAAAGGGAAAGGCCCCCTGTCACGTGGACACGTGACTTGATTGACCTCATCAATCATTTGAGATGACTCACATTCCTTACCCTGCCCCCTTGCCTTGTATACAATAAATAGCAGTGTGTCCAGGCATTCGAGGCTGCTACCGGACTCCAACGTAGCCTCCTGGGCCCAGCTGTCTTTCATACTCTCTCTTAGTCTCGTGTCTTTCTTTCTGCAATCTCTTTTTTTTTTTTTTTTTTTTTGAGACGGAGTCTCGCTCTGTTGCCCAGGCTGGAGTGCAGTGGCGCGATCTTGGCTCACTGCAAGCTCCGCCTCCCGGGTTCATGCCATTCTCCTGCCTCAGCCTCCTGAGTAGCTGGGACTACAGGCACCCACCACCACGCCTGGCTAATTTTTTTTGTATTTTTAGTAGAGAAGAGGCTTCACCATGGTCTCGATCTCCTGACCTTGTGATCCGCCCGCCTCGGCCTCCCAAAGTGCTGGGATTACAGGCGTGAGCCACCGCGCCCGGCCTCTTTCTACAATCTCTTGTCTCTGCACACAAAGAGAAAACCCACAGGCTCTGCAGGGCTGGACCCTACACTGGGGCGACGTCTCTATCAATGCTTTGGATCAGTGGCCAAGAAACTGACCAAAACAACAGACGGCTGCAAGTTTGGTGGGTGTAGGCACTGCCTCAGAGGTGTATCAAAGTACTATGATTTTACATTGTTTAGGGCCAGATAATCAAAAAAGTACTGTTCAGCCAATGACTACTCCAATTCCTGTTAATCTGTGGGGTCGAGATTTATTACAACAAAGGGGTGTGGAAATCACTATGCCCGCTCCATTATACAGCCTCATGAGTCAAAAAATCATGACTAAAATGGGATATGTACCGGAAAAAGGACTAGGAAAGAGTGAAAATGGCATTAAAGTCCCAACTGAGGCTGAGGGAGATCAAGGAAAAAAAGGGAATAGGGTATCCTTTTTAGGGGCAGCCACTGTAGAGCCTCCAAAACCCATTCCATTAACTTGGAAAACAGAAAAACCTGTATGGATAAATCAGTGGCTGCTACCAAAACAAAAACTGGAGGCTTTACATTTATTAGCAAAGGAACAATTAGAAAAGGGACATACTGAGCCTTCATTTTCGCCTTGGAATCCTCCTGTGTTTGTAATTCAGAAAAAATCCAGCAGATGGCCCATGCTAACTGAATGAAGAGTTGTTAATACCGTAATTCAACCCACGGGGGTCTCCAACCCGGGTTGCCCTGTAGGGCCATGATCCCCAAAGATTGGCCTTTAATTATAATTGATCTGGGGCCGGGAGCGGTGGCTCAAGCCTGTAATCCCAGCACTTTGGGAGGCCGAGACGGGTGGATCACGAGGTCAGGAGATCAAGACCATCCTGGCTAACATGGTGAAACCCCGTCTCTACTAAAAAATACAAAAAAAAAAAAAACTAGCCGGGCGAGGTGGCGGGTGCCTGTAGTCCCAGTTACTCAAGAGGCTGAGGCAGGAGAATGGCTAAACCCAGGAGGCGGAGCTTGCAGTGAGCTGAGATCCGGCCACTCCAGCCCGGGGGACAGAGCGAGACTCCGTCTCAAAAAAAAATTGTAATTGATCGGAAGGACTGCCTTTTTTTTTTTTTTTTTTTTTTTTTTACCATTCTTCTGGTGAAGCAGGATTTTGAAAAATGTGCTTATACTATACCAGCCATAAATAATAAGAAACCAGCTACCAGGTATGTTAAACAGCCCAGCTATTTGTCAGACTTTCATAGTTCAAGCTCGTCATCCAGTTAGAGACAAGTTTTCAGACTGTTATATCATTCATTATGTAGATGATTTTTTTTTTTTTTTTTTTTTTTTTTTTTGAGACGGAGTCTCGCTCTGTCGCCCAGGCTGGAGTGCAGTGGCCGGATCTCAGCTCACTGCAAGCTCCGCCTCCCGGGTTCACGCCATTCTCCTGCCTCAGCCTCCCGAGTAGCTGGGACTACAGGCGCCTGCCACCTCGCCTGGCTAATTTTTTTGTATTTTAGTAGAGACGAGGTTTCACCGTGTTAGCCAGGATAGTCTCGATCTCCTGACCTCGTGATCTGCCCGTCTCGGACTCCCAAAGTGCTGGGATTACAGGCTTGAGCCACCGTGCCCGGCATGTAGATGATATTCTATGTGCTACAGAAATGAGAGACAAATTGATTGACTGTTACACATTTCTGCAAACAGAGGTTGCCAACGCAGTACTGACAATAGCATCTAATAAGATTCAGACCTCTACTGCTTTTCATTATTTAGGGATACAAGTAGAAAATAGAAAATTGGCTGGGCGTGGTGGCTCACACCTGTAATCCCAGCACTTTGGGAGGCCGAGGTGGGCAGATCATGAGGTCAAGAGATCAAAACCATCCTCGCTAACATGGTGAAACCCCGTCTCTACTAAAAATACAAAAAATTAGCCGGGAGTGGTGGCGGGTACCTGTATTCCCAGCTACTTGGGAGGCTGAGGCAGGAGAATGGCATGAACCCGGGAGGCGGAGCTTGCAGTGAGCCGAGATAGCACCACTGCACTCCAGTCTGGGCAACAGAGCGAGACTCTGCCTCAAAAAAAAAAAGAAAAAAGAAAAATTAAACCACAAAAAATAGAAATAAGAAAAGACACATTAAAAACATTAAATGACTTTCAAAAATTGCTAGGAGATATTAATTAGATTCTGCCAACTCTAGGCATTCCTACTTACACCATGTCAAATGTGTTCTGTATCTTAAGAGGGGACCCAGACTTAAATAGTAAAAGAATGTTAACCCCAGAGGCAGCAAAAGATATTGAATTAGTTGAAGAAAAAATTCAATCAGCACAAGTAAATAGAATAGATCCCTTGGCCCCACTCCAACTTTTGGTTTTTGCTGCTACACACTCTCCAACAGGCACCACTGTTCAAAATACTGATCTTGTGGAGTGGTCATTCCTTCCTTACAGTACAATTAAGACTTTTACATTGTACTTGGATCAAACGGCTACATTAATTGGTCGGGCAAGACTACGAATAATCTAACTGTCTGGAAGTGACGCAGACAAAATCACTGTTCCTTTAAACAAGGAACAGGTTAGACAAGCCTTTATCAATTCTGGTGCATGGCAGACTGGTCTTGCTGATATTGTGGGAATTATTGACAATCATTACCCAAAAACAAAAATCTTCCAGTTTTTAAAACTACTTGGATTTTACCTAAAATTACCAGACATAAACCTTTAGAAAATGCTCTGACAGTGTTTACTGATGGTTCCAGCAATTGAAAAGTGACTTACACCGGGCCAAAAAACGAGCCACTGAAACTCAATATCACTCAGCTTAAAAAGCAGGATCAGTTGCCATCATTACAGTGTTACAAGATTTTAATCAGCCTATTAATATTGTATCAGATTCTGCATATGTAGTACAGGCTACAAGGGATATTGAGCCAGCCCTAATCAAATATAGCATAGATGGTCAGTTAAACCAGCTGTTCAGTTTATTACAACAAACAGTGAGAAAAAGAAATTTCCCATTTTATATTACTCATGTTTGAACACACACTAATTTACCAGGGCCTTTAACTAAAGCAAATGAACAAGCTGACTTACTGGTGTCATCTGCATTCATAAAAGCACAAGAACTTCATGCTTTGACCCTTGTAGATGTGACAGGATTTAAAAATAAATTTAAGGCCAGGCGCAGTGGCTCAAGCCTGTAATCCCAGCACTTTGGGAGGCCGAGACGGGCGGATCACGAGGTCAGGAAATCGAGACCATCCTGGCTAACATGGTGAAACCCCGTCTCTACTAAAAAATACAAAAAACTAGCCGGGTGAGGTGGTGGGCGCCTGTAGTCCCAGTTACTCGGGAGGCTGAGGCAGGAGAATGGCGTAAACCTGGGAGGCGGAGCTTGCAGTGAGCTGAGATCCGGCCACTGCACTCCAGCCTGGGCGACAGAGCGAGACTCCGTCTCAAAAAAAATTAAAAAATTAAAAAAATAAAAAATAATAATAAAAAATAAATTTAATATCACATGGAAACAGGCAAAAAATATTGTACAATATTGCACCCAGTGTCAAGTCCTACACCTGCCCACTTAGGAGGCAGGAGTTAATCCCAGAAGTCTGTGTGCTAATGCATTATGGCAAACGGATGTCACACATGTACCTTCATTTGGAAAATTATCATGTGTCCATGTGACAGTAGATCCTTATTCACATTTCATGTGGGCAATCTGCCGGACAGGAGAAAGTACTTCCCATGTTAAAAGACATTTATTATCTTGTTTTGCTGTCATGGGAGTTCCAGAAAAAATCAAAACTGACAATGGGCCAGGATACTGTAGTAAAGCATTCCAAAAATTCTTAAATCAGTGGAAAATAGGCCAGGTGCGGTGGCTCAAGCCTGTAATCCCAGCACTTTGGGAGGCCGAGACGGGCGGCTCACGAGGTCAGGAGATCGAGACCATCCTGGTTAACACGGTAAAACCCCATCTCTACTACAAAAAGTACAAAAAAACTAGCCAGGCGAGGTGGCGGGCGCCTGTAGTCCCAGCTACTCGGGAGGCTGAGGCAGGAGAATGGCATGAACCTGGGAGGCGGAGCTTGCAGTGAGCTGAGATCCGGCCACTGCACTCCAGCCTGGGCGACAGAGTGAGACTCCGTCTCAAAAAAAAAAAAAAAAAAAAAAAAATCAGTGGAAAATGACACATACAACAGGAATTCCCTATAATTCCCAATGACAGGCCATAGTTGAAAGAACTAATAGAACACTGAAAACTCAATTGGTTAAACAAAAAGAAGGGGGAGACAGTAAGGAGTATACCACTCCTCAGATGCAACTTAATCTAGCACTGTCTACTTTAAAATTTTCAAACATTTATAGAAATCATACTACTACCTCTGCAGAACAACATCTTACTGATAAAAAGAACAGCCCACACGAAGGAAAACTGATTTGGTGGAAAGACAACAAAAATAAAACATGGGAAATAGGGAAGGTGGTAACGTTGTGGAGAGGTTTTGCTTGTGTTTCATTCACCAGGAGAAATTCAGCTTCCTGTTTGGATACCCGCTAGACATTTAAAGTTCTACAATGAACCCATTGGAGATGCAAAGAAGAGCACCTCTGTGGAGACGGAGACACCGCAATCGAGCACCATCGGCTCCCCAGATGAACAGAATGGTGATATTAAAATAATAAATTTTCAAAGCATCAAAAGCCCATTTAAATTTGGTACCAGGAACTGAGGCAATTGTGGGATTTGCTGATGACCTCGCAAGTCTTAACCCTGTCACTTGGGCTAAAACCCTTGGAAGTTCCACTACCGTAAATTTCATATTAATCCTTGTGTGCCTGTTCTCTCTGTTGTTAGTTTACAGGTGTACCCAGCAGCTCCGAAGAGACAGCGACCATCGAGAACAGACCCTGATCATGATGGCAGTTTTGTCAAAAAGAAAAGGGGGAAATGTGAGGGAGAGATCAGACTGTTAGGGTGTGAAATCAGACTGTTAGGGCGTCACATTTACATGAGTCAAAGCATGAAGTTCTTGTGCTTTTATGAATGCAGATGACACCAGTAAGTCAGCATGTTCACTTGCTTTAGTTAAAGGCCCTGGTAAATTAGTGTGTGTTCAAACATGAGTAATATAAAATGGGAAATTTCTTTTTCTCACTGTTTGTTGTAATAAATTGAAATGTGTGAGATCAGACTGTTAGGGTGTCCATGTAGAAAAAGGAAGACATAAGAAACTCCATTTTGATCTGTACTAAGAAAACTTCTTCTGCTTGCAAATGCAGTTAATCTGTAACCTTAGCCCCAACCCTGTGCTAGCAGGAACCTGTGCTGTGTTGACTCAAGGTTTAATGGATTTAGGGCTGGGCAGGATGTGCTTTGTTAAATATGTGTCTGCAGGCAGTATGCTTGGTAAAAGTCATCGCCATTCTCCATTCTCAATTACCAGGGACAATGCACTGTGAAAAACCGCAGGGACCTCTGCCCAAGAAAGCCTGGGCATTGTCCAAGGTTTCCCCACACTGAGACAGCCTGAGATATGGCCTCGTGGGAAGGGAAAGACCTTACCATCTCCCAGCCCGACACCCGTAAAGGGTCTGTGTTGAGGAGGATTAGTGAAAGAGGAAGTCCTCTTTGCAGTTGAGATAAGAGGAAGGCATCTGTCTCCTGCTCCTCCCTGGGAATGGAATGTCTCGGTGTAAAACCCGACCGTACATTCTATTTACTGAGATAGGAGAAAACTGCCCATGGCTGGAGGTGAGACATGCTGTTGACGATACTGCTCTGCTACACTTTACTGCACTGAGATGTTTGTGTAAAGTTAAACATAAATCTGGCCTACGTGCACATCCAGGCACAGCACCTTTCCTTAAACTTATTTATGACACATTCCTTTGCTCACATGTTTTCCTGCTGACCCTCTCCCCACCATTACTCTGTAGTCCTGCCACATTACCCTCACCGAGATAATAGAGATAGTGATCAATAAACACGGAGGAACTCAGAGACCAGCGCTGGTGCAGGCCCTCACTTGCTGAGCGTTGGTCCCCTGGACCCACTTTTCTTCCTCTATAGTTTTTCTCTGTGTCTTATTTCTTTTCTCAGTCTCTTGTCCCCACCTTGCGAGAAATACCCACAGGTGTGGAGGGGCAGGCCCCCTTCACCATTCCATAAGAATATAACGGCCGAGCGCGGTGGCTCAAGCCTGTAATCTCAGCACTTTGGGAGACCGAGATGGGTGGATCACGAGGTCAGGAGATCGAGACCATCCTGGCTAACATGGTGAAACCCCGTCTCTACTAAAAAAAAAAATACAAAAAAACTAGCCAGGCGCGGTGGTGAGCACCTGTAGTCCCAGCTACTCAGGAGGCTGAGGCAGGAGAATGGCGTAAACCCGGGAGGCGGAGCTTGCAGTGAGCGGAGATCACGCCACTGCACTCCAGCCTGGGCGACAGAGCGAGACTCCATCTCAAAAAAAAAAAAAAAAAAAAAAAAAAGAATATAACAAGAGCTGTGCTAAAGATTCATAATCCACGAGGGCATCTAAAATGCCAACCCACAGGACAGGTGCTTCTTTCTTCTTGTATCCATTTATGTGGTCGTTTTCAAGGATTTCTGGCCAAATGTCACCGACAAAAGCCAGGAGGTTATCCCAGACTTCATCCCTGTTGTGAGGAATGTAGGTCTGGAGGATGGTCATCTTTTCCTGGGCCTCCTTCTCCACTTCGGTGCTACCAGTGCCCTGGATCCCAGTGCCGCAGCTTCCTTGGCCTTCAACTCTTTCTCCCTCTGCAGGTGGTGGTAGTGTTCAATTTCAGCCTGAGCTGCTTCTTTGGCCTGCATCAGCCTCCAGTTCTTTCTCTTTTTTTTTGAGACGGAGTCTCGCTCTGTGGCCCAGGCTGGAGTGTAGTGGTGGTGATCTCGATTTACTGCAACCTCTACCTCCCAGGTTCAAACACTTCTCTGCCTCAGCCTCCTGAGTAGCTGGGACTACAGGCATGTGCCACCATGTTGCGGGAAATCAGGGACCCCGAACACAGGGACTGACTAGAGCCACGGCAGAGGAAAATAAATTGTGAAGATTTCACAGACATTTATCAGTTCCCAAATAATACTTTTATAATTTCTTATGCCTGTCTTTACTTTAATCTCTTAATCCTGTTATATTTGTAAGCTGAGGATGTACATCACCTCAGGACCACTGTGATAATTGTGTTAACTGTATAAATTGATTGCAAAACATGTGTGTTTGAACAACATGAAATCAGTGCACCTTGAAAAAGAACAGAATAACGGCAATTTTTAGGGAACAAGGGAAGACAACCATAAGGTCTGACTGCCTGCGGGGTTGGGAAAAAGAGCCATATTTTTCTTCTTGCAGAGCCTATAAATGGATGTGGAAGTAGGAGAGCTATTGCTAAATTCTTTTCCTAGCAAAGAATATTAATATTAATACCCTAGGAAAGGAATGCATTCCTGTGGGGAGGTCTATAAACAGCCGCTCTGGGAGTGTCTGTCTTATGCAGTTGAGATAAGGACTGAGATACGCCCTGGTCTCCTGCCATACCCTCAGGCTTACTAGGGTTGGGAAACTCCACTCTGGTAAATTTGTGATCAGACCAGTTCTCTGCTCTCGAACCCTGTTTTCTGTTGTTTAAGATATTTATCAAGACAATACGTGCACCGCTGAACATAGACCCTCATCAGTGGTTCTGCTTTTGCCCTTTGACTTCTGATCTTTGTTGGACTCTTATCAGTAGTTCTGCTTTTGCCTTTTGTCCTGTTCCCTCAGAAGCACGTGATCTTTGTTAGACCCTTATTAGTAGTTCTGCTTTTTGCCCTTTGAAGCATGTGATTTTGGACCTACTTGCTGTTTGTACACCCCCTCCCCTTTTGAAACCCTTAATAAAAACTTGCTGGTTTTGAGGTTCAGGCAGGCATCAGGGTCCTACCAATATGTGATGTCACCCCTGGTGGCCCAGCAGTAAAAATTCCTCTCTTTTTACGGTCTCTCTTTGTTTCTCAGCCACCCAACACTTATGGAAAATAGAAAGAACCTATGTCGAAAAATTCGGGTGGCTTCCCCCAATACCACCACCCCTGGCTAATTTTTGTATTTTTAGTATTTTAGTAGAGACAGGGTTTCACTGTGTTACCCAGGATGGTCTCAATCTTCTGACCTCATGACCCATCCACCTTGACCTCCACTTCTTTCTTTTGCAGGCATCAGACACCTTCTCAGCGTCCTGCTTCTCAGCCTGCAGCAGCTGCTGAATCCCCTGAGATGGACTGGCCATTGTGGCAGCAATTTTGAGACCAAGGCAAGTGGCCTAAAGCATCTTGAAGGCCCCTTGGGTCTTCAAACTGCATTTTAAACTGTTCTTTCTTCTTTATGTTTTCCTCTCCTGGCTCCAGGTCTCAAGATACAACTTTGAGACAAACTGCCTGTATGACACCTCTCATTTTGAAACACAGCCTCAGAGTCCTACCCCATTTCCTTCTTCATCCTATACTCCCAGGCCTTATGCACAATTATTTACCTGGACACGTGTTCAGCACACACTGTGCTGTCTTATCTGGCCATATATTTTCTTAGAGGCTTCAGGGGTCGGATTCTGACAGGGACCAGGCACCTCCGGAATTCTCTCTCCAACAAAAGATAACTTCAGGGGCGGAACCCACTGCCGGCTGCAGAGTGACTAAGAGATTGACTAGGACTAGTTTATAACCCGGCAGGATCCATGATGGCACCAGCCCCTTCACCAAATGGAACAACAGTTCAAGAGGACCACCAGGGCAAGGCACGCCCTGGCCCCCTTGCCTCTTTTGCATTCCAAACTCTTGCATTCCAAACTCTTTATTTTATTTATTTATTTATTTATTTATTTATTTATTTATTTATTTTTGAGATGGAGTCTCGCTCTGTTGCCCAGGCTGGAGTGCAGTGGCCAGATCTCAGCTCACTGCAAGCTCCGCCTCCCAGGTTCACGCCATTCTCCTGCCTCGGCCTCCCGAGTAGCTGGGACTACAGGCACCCGCCACCTCGCCCAGCTAGTTTTTTGTATTTTTTAGTAGAGACGGGGTTTCACCATGTTAGCCAGGATGGTCTCAATCTCCTGACCTCATGATCCGCCCGCCTTGTGTCTCGGCAGACATGACTCCAGCAGCTGGGTGGCTCAGTGCAGGCTGCACTGTCTGCCTCCAAGATGGCTTCTTTGCTCCCATGTCTGTTGCCTCGACTGGGGTGGCTGAAGGACGGTGTTATGAACTGAATTGTGTCCCCTCAGATTTAGACACTCACATCCTAATCCCCAATGTGAGTGTATTGGAGACAGGGCCTTTAAGGAGTTAATTAGGGTAAAATGAGGCTGTAAGGGTGGGCCCCTATCTAAGAGGACTGGTGTCCATATAAGAGGAAGGGACACCAGAGTGTGATGCAGAGGAAAGAACATGTGAGGACAAAGCAGCCAGAAGGCGGCCGTCTGCAAACCATGGAGAGAGGCCTCACCAGAGACCAAACCTGCAGACACCTTGATCTGGGACTTCCAGCCCCCTGAGCTGTGGGAACATGCATTTCTGTTGTTTGAGTGGCCCTGTCTATAGTATTCTGTGATGGCAACCTGAGCTGACAAGGACAGAAGGGCTCAGCTGGAACTGACGATCTGAGGGTCTACAGGCAGCCTCTCTGGCATGGTGGTGGCGTTCAGGTCCTTGGTTTTCTTACATGGTTGCTCAGGTTTCAAGAGAAAGGCATCTCTGGGAACAAGGTCAAAGCTGCAAGATGCTTTATGACCCAGCCTAAGAAGTCAGCTGAAGCAGTGGCAGGAAGGTCTCTGGGAGGGGACACAGGCCTCACCTCTGGAAGGAGATGTGTCAGAGAATTCCCACCATGCTAGTAAGTGCCACAATTGTGAAATGGCCAAAAGACCCTGCTATTTACTTATCCATGAGAAATGATGAACAGTGTTGTAAGGCAGAGAGAATGAGAAGGTAAGAGGAATAGGAGGGCGAGGGGTGACACAGAGAAAGGAGGAGGGAGGAGGGCTGTGGGAGGAGGCCAAGCTCCCTGCCTGTGCCTGGGGCTGTGCCCTGTGCACATTTCTTCTCTGCAAGGAGATCAATGTTAGGCCTTGTCAGCAGAGCGCACTGAGGAGGAAGCGGACAACGTTCTATCTAGGGTTTTCCTTCCAGCTCTGGGTCCATCCTTCACCCTTGGTGTGCAGGTGACCCTTGGTGCACACCCTCCAGCGAGTTTCTCCTGCACTCCAGTGGGTGGCACTGGGTGGCACCCATGAGTGGGTCCTGAACATGTCCGGCTGGCACCCCAGCCACTCCTGGCATTACGAGATGCTTGGGGTGTTGCTTTTCTGGCTGGCAACCTCTGTGGCTGCTGGCACCGTTGCCTGAGTTCTTGTCCTGTGTTTAGGAAGAATGAGGTACACAGACAAGTGGAGGGTGAGCAAGACGAAGAGGAGCTTTATTGAGTGTTAGAACAGCTCAGAGGAGGCCGGGTGCGGTGGCTCAAGCCTGTAATCCTAGCACTTTGGGAGGCCGAGACGGGCGGATCACGAGGTCAGGAGATCAAGACCATCCTGGCTAACATGGTGAAACCCCGTCTCTACTAAAAATACAAAAAATTAGCCGGGCGAGGTGGCGGGCGCCTGTAGTCCCAACTACACGGGAGGCTGAGGCAGGAGAATGGCGTAAACCCGGGAGGTGGAGCTTGCAGTGAGCTTAGATCCGGCCACTGCACTCCAGCCTGGGCGACAGAGCGAGACTCCGTCTCAAAAAAAAAAAAAAAAAAAGAACATTTCAGAGGAGACCGTTGGGGGCAGCTCCTCTCTGTAGGCAGGTTATCCCCACGGAGTGTTCAGCTCTCAGCAGACAGGGTAGCTCCTCTCTGCAGCTGGTCCTCCCGTCTCTCTGTTCTCTCCCCTGCTCTGGCTGATCCCGCAGGTTTTTATGGACCTCAGAGGGGAGGAACTGCCCTCCCTGGCCGGAAGGTGGGGCCGTACTGAGGACCTGCCCTTTTCCACCTAGGAGCCTGTCTGCCTCCCACTGCTGTCCATGACATCCAGGCCGTTCTTGCCAAGGGACACCTGCAGCCCAGTGCTGAGCTGCGCTCAGCAGCCCCCATATCTGCACCCGAAGTCCGGAGGGGGCTGAGGTGGCAGGGCCTGAGTATGCAGGTACTCAGTCGGGCAGTCACAGTGCCGGGCTTGGCTCCAACCCCACTCCGAGATCAGAGGGTGTACCAGGAGTGGGGAAAGGCCAGGCAGTGGGATGAGGCACCTCCAAGCCTGCAAAGGCAAGGAGGGGGTCCTTCCTAGGCCCCCAAGAGTACAGGGAAGCCGGGGTCTACAGCCCCTACTTGGGCGGCTGCAGCTGTGCCTGATGGGGGCTCCTGCCTGTTCCTGGCTCCCACCAGCTCCATGGAGCACGCAGCCCTGGCTACACCCCTTCCCGGCCTGGGGTGGGGGCTCCTGATCCTCACTGGGCCCCAGCTAGGATCTGGGGCAGAGGCAACGTCGCCACAAGCTGCCCCCATTGCCCTGGCGCTCAGGAGTGGCCTGGGGCACAGCTAATCACAGCCCTGGGCCTGGCTGTTGGGAGTGACAGGCTCTACGGTCACCTCAATGCCAGGCGGACCCTGGGGATGAGTCCTCGGGCAGCCCAAGCAGAGCCTCCTCCTGAGGCCCAGGAACCTGGTACGCTCGGCGAGGTGGGCGTAGTGACTGTGCCACCAGCCGGGTACCTGAAGCAGGCACCACTCCCACTTCCCACCTTGGGCCCTGAAGCGCGGCCCCAGCTCTGCATCAGGACCCCTTTCTGCCCGACAGTGCTGCTCCCTCTCCTGTGGGCGACCCTGCCCGGCCCCATCGCAGTGGCCCCCATGGCGGCTGGGGGCTGTCCATCTCCTCCCTGCACCCTCCCTGCAGGGGCCGCAGTAGATGACCCTCGCTGCCATCACTGGGGTGCCCAGCAAGCTTCCCTGCCGTTCCGGGGTCCGCAGCCACATCCTCTCCAGCAAGACCTGGGCCCCACCTTGGGCAGAGCCCTCCCCAGTCTGTTCTTTCCTTGGGTGTTTTCTCTCAGCCCTAGAGGCAGCAGCTGCTCCCCACACCCACCGTTTGGTTTGAGACGGAGTCTCGCTCAGTTGCCAGGATGGAGTGCAGTGGTGCAATCTCGGCTCACCGCAACCTCTGCCTCCAAGTTCAAGTGGTTCTCCTGCCTCAGCCTCCTGAGTAGCTGGGATTACAGGCACCCGCCACCACGCCTGGCTAATTTTGTATTTTTAATGCAGATGGGGTTTCTCCATGTTGGTCAGGCTGGTCTCGAACTCCTGACCTCAGGTGATCCACCCACCTCGGCCTCCCAAAATGCTGGGATTACAGGTGTGAGCCCCCGTGTCCAGCCCTGTTTCTCTATTTGTTACTATCTTCTTTACCCCATTTAATCCCCATTTACTACTTTTTTTTTTTTTTTTGAGACGGAGTCTTGCTCTGTCGCCCAGGCTGGAGTGCAGTGGCACAATCTCGGCTCACTGCAAGCTCCACCTCCCAGGTTCACACCATTCTCCTGCCTCAGCCTCCCGAGTAGCGCCTCCCGAGTAGCTGGGCGTACAGGCGCCCACCAACAAGCCCGGCTAATTTTTTGTATTTTTAGTAGAGACGGGGTTTCATTGAGTTAGGATGGTCTCGATCTCCTAACCTTGTGATTTGCCCACCTCGGCCTCCCAAAGTGCTGGGATTACAGGCGTGAGTCACCGCGCCCGGCGTTTTGTTTGTTTGTTTGTTTTTGTTTTTTGAGACAGGGTCTCTCTCTGTTTCATACACTGGAGTGCAGAGGCACAATCATGGCTCACTGCAGCCTGGACCTCCTGGGTTTAAGCAATCCTCCTGCCTTAGTTTCCTAAGTGGCTGGGACTACAGGCATGCATCACCACACCCAGCTATTTTTTGTATTTTCTGAAAAGATGGGATTTCACCATATTGCCCAGGCTGGTCTCTAACTCCTGGGCTCAAAAAGTCTGCCCTCCCGGCCGGGCGCAGTGGCTCAAGTCTGTAATCCCAGCACTTTGGGAGGCCGAGACGGGCGGATCACGAGGTCAGGAGATCGAGACCATCCTGGCTAACACGGTGAAACCCCGTCTCTACTAAAAATACAAAAAATTAGCTGGGCGAGGTGGCGGGCGCCTGTAGTCCCAACTACTCGGGAGGCTGAGGCAGGAGAATGGCGTGAACCCGGGAGGCGGAGCTTGCAGTGAGCTGAGATCCGGCCATTGCACTCCAGCCTGGGCAGCAGAGCGAGCCTCCGTCTCAAAAAAAAAAAAAAAAAAGTCTGCCCTCCCAAAGTGTTGGAATTACAAGCATGAGCCACTGTCCAACGTATATATACACACACACACACACACATATATACACACACACACATATACATATATATACACACACATATACATATATATACACACACATACACATATATACACACACACATATACATATATATACACACATACATATATACACACATATACATATATACACACATATACATATATATACACACATATACATATATACACACATACATATATACACACACATATACATATATACACACATATACATATATATACACACACATATACATATATACACACATATACATATATATACACATATACATATATACACACATACACATATATACACACACACATATACATATATATACACACATATACATATATACACACATATACATATATACACACACATATACATATATACACACATATACATATATATACACACATATACATATATACACACACATATACATATATACACATACATATACACACACATACATATATATACACACATATACATATATACACACATACATATATATACACACACACATATATATACACACATATACATATATACACACACATATACATATATACACACACATACACATATATACACACACACACATATACATATATACACACACATATACATATATACACACACATACACATATATACACACACACATATACATATATACACACACATATACATATATACACACACATATACATATATACACACATATACATATATACACACATATACATATATATACACACACATATACATATATACACACACATACATATATACACACACATACATATATACACATATACATATACACATATATACATATATATACACACATATACATATACACACACATATACATATATACACACATATACATATACACACACATATACATATATACACACACATATACATATACACACATATACATATATACACACATATACATATATACACACATATACATATACACACACATATACATATATACACACATATACATATACATATATACACACACATATACATATATACACACATATACATATACACACACATATACATATACATATACACATATATATATATGGAGAGAGAGAGAGAGACAGGGTCTTGCTCTGTTGCCCAGACTGGAGTGCAGTGGCACGATCTCAGCTCACTGCAACCTCAACTTCCCAAGCTCAAGTGATCCTCCCACCTCAGCCTCTCGAGTAGCTGGGACTATAAGTGTGCACCACCACATTTGGCTTATTTTTTAATATTTTGTAGAGATTGGGTCTCACCACGTTGCCCGGGATGGTCTTGAACTCCTGGGCTCCAGTGATCCACCTGCCTTGGCCTCCCAAAGTGCTGGAATTACAGGTGTGAGCCACCACGCCCAGCCAACATTAAATCTTAATTTTTCCATCCAGGCATGGTGGCTCACACCTCTAATCCCAGCACTTTGGGAGGCCGAGGCTGGCAGATCAGGAGGTCAGGAGATCGAGACCATCCTGGCTAACACGGTGAAACCCCATCTCTACTAAAAATACAAAAAAAAAAAAAAAAAAAATTAGCCGGGTGTGGTGGCAGGCGCCTGTAGTCCCAGCTACTTGGGAGGCTGAGGCAGGAGAATGGCGTGAACCCAGGAGGCGGAGCTTGCAGTGAGCCGAGATTGTGCCACTGCACTCCAGCCTGGGCGACAGAGCGAGACTCTGTCGCAAAAAAAAAAAAAAAAAGAAAGAAAGAAAAAAATCGTAACTTTCCCTGTGCAGTCTGCTGACTCCTCGACCCTGAAAGACGCATTGTCCAAGCTGTCGCCTGCCACCCGGGATGTCCCTCCCAACTGAGCTGAGGGAAAGGCAGAGGGAAGGACTTTGTGACCCTCCCAAGGCTGTGGATGCCCCCAGAGCCCCAGGCCCCAGACGTCAGGGAGTGAGATTGCCAGCCGTGTGTCAGCTCTGCAGAGAGGCCCAAGACTGGACAGCTGTGGTCACTGCCAGGTATGAGCCTTTCCAGGTCACCAGGAGATGGATGTTAGGAGAGGAGCTGAGGAAAAGTCATCCCTCACCTGAGGGTCGTGGAGCTGGAGACCCGAGGAGGAGCCGGTGTTGACGCAGTTTGAGGGTCGTGGAGCTGGAGATCCGAGCAGGAGCAGGTGCTTTTCTAGTTTGAGGGTCATGGAGCTGGAGACCCAGGGAGGAGCCGGTGTTGTAGTTTGAGAGTCATTGAGCTGGAGACCCATGGAGGAGCCGGTGGTGTTCTAGTTTCAGGGTTGTGGAGCTGGAGACTCAGGGATGAGTTTTTGCTGCTGTTCCAGTGTGAGGTTCGTGGAGTGGAGACCCAGGCAGGACCGTTGTTGTTTTAGTTTGAGGGTCATGGAGCTGGAGACTTAGGAGGAGTCAGTGTTGCTACTGTTTAAATTTGAGGGTTATGGAACTGGAGAACCAGGGACGAGGCAGTGCTGCTGTCCTAGTGTGAGGCAGTGGAGCTGGAGACCCAGGGAGGAGCTGGTGCTGCTGTTTTAGTTTGAGGCCTGTGGAGCTGAAGTCTCGGGGAGGAGCCGGTTCTTTTGTTCAACTGTGAGGATCATGGAGCAGAAGACCCAGGGAGAAGCGTTGTTCTAGCTTGAGTGTTGTGGAGCTCAAGACCCAGGGAGGAGCTGGTGATGCTGTTGTTTAAGGCTGAGGGTTGTGGAGCTGGAGACTTGCTGGGGAGCTGGTGCTGCTGTGGTCCGAGTCTGAGGGTCGTGGGGTTCGGGTTGTGCAGAGGAGCTGGTGCTGCTGTTTCATGTTGGGAGTCATGGAGCTGGAGACCTAGCGAGGAGCCACTGCTGCTGTTCAAGTCTGAGGGTTGTGGAGCTGGAGAGCGGGGAGGGGCAAGTTCTGGTGTTCTAGTGTGAGGGTCGTGGAGCTGGAGAGTGGGGAGGGGCAAGTTCTGGTGTTCTAGTGTGAGGGTCGTGGAGCTGGAGAGCGGGGAGGGGCGAGTTCTGGTGTTCTAGTGTGAGGGTTGTGGAGCTGGAGACCTAGGGAGGAGCCGGTGCTACTCCCATTTAAGTCAGAGGGCTGTGGACCTGGAGCTTTGGGGGAGGAGCCCGTGCTGCTGTTCAACCGTGGGGAGGATCCGGTGCTTCATTTGAAGTTTGAGGGTTTGGAAGCTGGAGATCCAGGGAGGAGCTGGTGATGCTGTTCTATTTTGAGGCTCGTGGAACTGGAGATGGGGAGGAGCCGGTGCTGCTGCGGTTCATGTCTGAGGGTTACATAGCTGGAAACCCAGGGAGAAGCCGGTATTACAGCTTCTAAAGTCTGAGGATCGTGGAGCTGAAGACCGGGGAGGAGCCAGTGCTGCTGTTCTAGGTTGAGGATCGTGGAGCTTAGAGCCTTTGAGGGGAGCCGGTGCTGCCTGTCAAGTCTGAGTCATTGAGCTGGAGATCCAGTGGGGAGCCGGTGCTGCTGTTGTAGTTTGAGGATTGTGGAGCCTGAGACCCGGGGAGGAGCCAGTGCTGCTGTTCAAATGGTTCCTCCCTGGGTCTCCAGCTCCACGACCTTCAAACCAGAACAGCAGCACCAGCTCCACCCTGGGTCTCTAGATCCAGGACCCTCAGACTAGAAAAGCAGCACTGACTCCTCCCTGGGTCTGCAGCTCCACGACCCTCAGACTTGTTCTAGTTTGAGGGTCTTGGAGCTGGAGGCTTTGTGAGGAGCTGGTGCTGCCTTTCAAGTCAGAGAGTCACGGAGCTGGAGATCCAGGGAGGAGCTGGTGCTGCTGTTCTAGGTTGAGGATAGTGGAGCTTAGAGTCTTTGCGGGGAGCCGGTGCTGCCTGTCAAGTCCGAGAGTCATTGAGCTGGAGATCCAGTGGGGAGCTGGTGCTGCTGTTGTAGTTTGAGGATCGTGGAGCTGGAGACCGGGGAGGAGCTCGTGCTGCAGTTGAAGCTTGAGGGTCAGGGAGCTGGGAAGTTGGAGATATTGGGAGGAGCCGGTGCTGCTGTTTAAGTCTGGCTAAACATGGAGCCAAAGTTGGAGAAGTAGTAGAGAGAAGTAGTAGTAGAGAGAAGAAGTAGAGAGAGAGTCACAGGATGCCACTGGAAACTGTAGATGTAGCTGTACCCCAAGCAAGCTAAGCTTGGGAACTTCTCACGTCTAGTGATTAATGCATCCTTTTCCCTCTTACTCAGTTTGGATTTGCTTTCTGTCTCATGAGACAGAAAGACCCTGATTAATACCCTTAGGAACTGAAAAGCTTAAAAAAACGAAATGATGTTGGTAATCATAATAATGGGACTGAAAGCACAAGTATCCTGACTGACAGAGACAAAACACACACACACAATATATATCTTTTCAATCAGCTAGTAAAATAAAAAATAAATTGAAAAAAATAGACTTCAGCCAAGCTACAAAAAGTTGTTTCATGGAGAATTGGTGGAGGACAGAGATTAACCCGAGAGGTGCCATTAATGGAGAAACTGAGAACTTACCACTTTTCCTGTGGGGTTTCGGTGCAGAATGATATCCCGTGAGTTCCGGCGGCTAAGCCCCTCCACACAGCCCGGTGATGCCGTAGGTGTCATGGAAGGGTCCTCTCCAAGCTGGTCCTGCGTCTCTGCTATGATGAGTGCGGCCTCTGACCCCCAGCAACTGACTGTGTCTTGAGAGGAGACCAGGCCCATGAGCACAAGGGTTTCCATGGTGAGGGCTCCGTGGATGGAATCTCACGGATGTTCTGATGTTCCTTTCTAATGTTCATCGGCCATCTTGCTATTTAATGCATCTTGTTTATAACTGTCTTCTATGTTTTTTTTTTTTTTGAGACGGAGTCTCGCGCTGTCGCCCAGGCTGGAGTGCAGTGGCCGGATCTCAGCTCACTGCAAGCTCCGCCTTCCGGGTTCACGCCATTCTCCTGCCTCAGCCTCCCGAGTAGCTGGGACTACAGGCGCCCGCCACCTCGCCCGGCTAGTTTTTTGTATTTCTTTTTTTTTTTTTTTTTTTTTTTTGAGACGGAGTCTTGCTCTGTCGCCCAGGCTGGAGTGCAGTGGCCGGATCTCAGCTCACTGCAAGCTCCGCCTCCCGGGTTTACGCCATTCTCCTGCCTCAGCCTCCCAAGTAGCTGGGACTACAGGCACCCGCCACCACGCCCGGCTAGTTTTTTGTATTTTTTAGTAGAGACGGGGTTTCACCGTGTTAGCCAGGATGGTTTCGATCTCCTGACCTCATGATCCACCCGTCTCGGCCTCCCAAAGTGCTGGGATTACAGGCTTGAGCCACCGCGCCCGGCCAGTTTTTTGTATTTCTTAATAGAGACGGGGTTTCACCGTGTTAGCCAGGATGGTTTCGATCTCCTGACCTCATGATCCGCCCGTCTCGGCCTCCCAAAGTGCTGGGATTACAGGCTTGAGCCACCGCGCCCGGCCTTTTTTGTATTTTTTAGTAGAGACGGGGTTTCACTGTGTTAGCCAGGATGGTCTCGATCTCCTGACCTTGTGATCCGCTCATCTCGGCCTCCCAAAGTGCTGGGATTACAGGCTTGAGCCACCGTGCCCGGCCTATAACTGTCTTCTAAATACTGAATAGAAAAAAGCATTTGTACAACATGGGTAAGGGATAAAGAACATCGACACATTGGACACCAGGACCTCCACCAAGTTTAGGGAATAGAATCTGAAGAGACAGAACTTTGGATGCTCCCTGGAGGCCCTGCCTGAGTCCCAGTCCCTTCCCTTCTCCTACAGAGGGACTCACTTCCTGCTTTCTGTCTTTTATTATTCCCGTACTTTTCTTCACAGTACGTTTCTTTCACCGCGTATGTGTGCATCCCTAAACAATATGCCGTTTAGTTTTGGAACTTTCTGTTGTCTTTTGGAGACAGGGTCTTGCTCTGTTGCCTCAACTGTAGTTTTGAACTTTGATGTGAGGAAATTCTCCTGTGCGGTTGCTCCTACGTTGCATGGCTCTGAGCATCTGCTCGAGGTCTATTTTTGTCCTCCATTCTCCCCCGAGATCCACCCACACTGACATGGTTCATTTTCATTGCTGCGTGATCTCCCATCTCCATTCGCTTCCTGAGACCCACCCACGTTGACATGATTCAGTTTCCTTGCTGTGTGATCTCCTGTCCTCTGAGGGGAGCATGGGAAATGTCTTCATCTTCCTGTGGATGAGGGTTTGGCCAGGCTGGGGTCCTAGTTCCGTTGCTAGGAACATTCTCAGGCATATCTTTTGTACACAAGTGCACGTTTCTTCTGGCCAGTGAGTAGCTTTCAGTTCTTACAATTTCATCCCAGGTAAGAAATGTGATTTTCCCCATAACCCACAAAACACACCCTTTCATATACAAGGATACCAAGAAAATTTCACGATCATTCTTAGCAGTGGCTGAGTGTGCTTGTTGCTCTCCATTCTTCCCAACCCTTGCATTGATTGGGTTGTGGGATTTTTGCCTGTCTGGTGGGCGACACGTGACACCTCATCCTGTTAGCTGAGACCCTATTCACGGTTCCATTACCCTTTCCTTCACATTTCATTTTCTGTGAAGGGCTGGCTCAACTCCCCCACTTTTTTTTTTTTTTTTGAGATGGAGTCTCACTCTGTCACCAAGACTGGAGTATAGTGGCACAATCTCGGCTCACTGCAACCTCCGCCTCCGGGGTTCAAGCAATTCTTCTGCCTCAGCCTCCTGAGTAGCTAGGACTACGGGCACGCACCACCACATCCGGCTAATTTTTTGTATTTTTAGTAGAGACAGGGTTTCACCATGTTGGCCAGGCTGGTCTCAAACTCTTAACCTCGTGATCCACCCGCCTCGACCTCCCAAAGTGCTGGGATTACACGCACGAGTCACCATGCCCGGCTGGGGCTGGTTCAACTCTTTTGTCCAGTTTCCATTTAGTTGTCTGAATTTTTCTTTTTTTCTTTTATTATTATTATTATTTGAGACAGAGTCTCATTCTGTCACCCAGGCTGGAGTGCAGCGGCGTGATCTCCGCTCACTGCGGCCTCCGCCTTCCGGGTTCAAGTGATTCTCCTGTCTCAGCCTCCAGAGTAGCTGGGATTACAGGCGTGAGCCACCATGCCCAGCTAGTTTTTGTATTTTTAGTAGAGACAGGGTTTCACCATGTTGGCCAGGCTGGTCTCGAATTTCTGACCTCAGGTGACCTGCCTGCCTCGGCTTCCCAAAGTGCTGGGATTACAGACGTGCACCACCGCACCTGGCCTGCCTTTTTCTTTTTCAGGAGGACTCTTTATAGATTATGCCCATTCATTCTGATGACTATCTGTGTGGCAAAGATGGGTTTGAATCCACCAGGATGAACCTGCAGGATCCCCTCTCTGTGGTGGGAGAGGAGACAGAGAGGGGTAGAGGGGCATGGAGAATCCGAGCCAAGAGGAGGCTGAACCAGGGGGGGACTGCAGGCTGCTGTGAGAACTTCTCCTCTGAGCCAGGCGGGATTAGCAGGGGATTCTAACCAGGGGAGCCATGGGATCTCCCTCACGTATTTCTGCCATGGTTGGCTCATTTGAACTCACCTCTTGAAGAAGACTTGGCCTTGGCCACCCAGAGGCCCCTGGTGAGGGCTTAACTCCTGGCGTGGCCACTGACACATCCACGTTTGGTGCACACACGGCTGGGCAGTCCCGAGACCTGCTCTCCCCGGGCCTCTCATTGGTGCTGTTTCTTGAATGTGTCCCCTCCCAGGTCTGGCCTATTTGTGAGACTCATCACACCTCGGCATGAAGCAGGAGGTTTGGCAAATGACCTGTAAGGCATCTTTTGAAAGGTTCATGGTCACTGTTGTGAGGAGAAAGGGCCACTGAGCTTGGATGCTCTCTTTGCTGATGTGGTTTTTTTCAATTAAGTGAAAATAAAGAGTCATGCCTCTTTGCACATACCTGGTCTGATCACCAAGCAGCCAAGGAGGCCTCGGGGCATCTTGCAAGCTGGAACCACCAGCCCTGTGTGAACTACAGGCGCTTCTATATAAGCTGCTCCCAGGTGAGGGGAGCGGGTCAGGCGATCCCAAGCTCCGCCTGCTGCTTGGCATGAGTCAGCCGTGTGTGAGGAGGTGGTTGTGGAGGAATCCCACGGTCTGCCCAGACAGTCACCTGCAGGAGGGCTGGGATGATGCTGTTCTCACATTCATCATCCACAGTGCCTGGCACCTGCTCCAGGCCATGGCAGGTGTACAGGTGTCCAACTGATCTTAGATAATGAGGGCCCTGCTCAGCGGCCCTGGGGGTAGGAGGGAAATCAGCTTGAGAGTGTTCCTGGGTCATGCCTCACCTAACTTACATGACGTCTCCAGGAGAGAGGGCTACTGGTGGTGTCTGTGTATCAGTCAGGATGAGTAACAGCAGCCAATACAACAACAGCTCCCAGCGCTCGGAGAGATGCACACAAGGGTTCTTTCCTGCTCTTGTCACAGTCTCTTGACACTAAAGATATGTGTCAGTCCATCTGCGTTGCTATTAATAAAGGGATACCTGAGGCTGGATTAATTGTGGGAGGAGCAGCTCCCCTGAAAGGACTCTTAGGAGACAAGTACCTGTGACTGTGATGTGCCTCTTGCAAAGTCCTAAAGAGAAGTGGGTCAAATCAGCTTTCTTAGCAGACAGGGAGGGGCACCCACGGCAAACTCCCTTCGCCTGGGAGCAGGTATGGTCCATGAGTCCTATGTCGCCTGTTTCTTCCTCCATCTTGACCTGCAGACCCGATGTGATCTGACCTCTGCCTGCCTCTCCAACTCCATCTCCCCACCCCCGCTCCTGTTCTTTCTACCAATTAGGTTACAGTCTCGGTTAAGGACCCTGAATCACAGTGGCTTAACTAAGACAGGTTCATTCCTTTCACATGAAAGTCCAAGCCAGTCAGGTGATTCTTCTCTGCAGTTTTCAGGTTCTTAGCCTCCTTCCATCTTGCTGCTCTGACTTCCTTAGGGTGTAGCTTCCCCTCCGCCCCGAGAGTCCATACTGTCTCCTGTCAGCCGACAGGGAGAGGAGAAGGGGACAAGAGGGCACAAACCTTCTTTCCTCTAAAGGCAGCTGCTGTGCACGGGCCTCACCTCCCCATTGGCCACAGCCTGGTCACACGGCCACTGATTGCTGCAAGGGATGCTGGGAAGTGTAGTCTTCATCCTGAATGCCAGTGCCCATATGGGTCACTCCTGAGGCCAAGGGGAGAGAGGACATGGGAGAGAGTTGCTGGTCTCCCCAGCCCTGGGGTCAGGGTTGCCTCCCTGGGTGATGGTTGTTCTTGTGTGTTGACTGGGTCTACACATCAGTTCCACTATATTGTGTGTCTGTTCTGGTGAGGTCTGGATGACTCCAGGCCTGAGCAGGAGAAACCAGCAACAGGATTTGTTTTGTTTTGCTGAATCTAGGATCACATTGTTGCAGGAAGTAGCTGGCAGCTAATGATGGCTGTTGCTGGGGGATCTGCTGGCCTGTAAACCAGGGTGTCCACGTAGCTGCTTGGGCTTCCTTTCAACATGGCTGCCTCTGAGCAGTTGTACTTCTTATGTGCCAGTGGACTTCGAAGACATAGGAAGTAGCAGTTTCCAGCAGTTTCCAGGCCACTCCCTGAACTGGCACAGCATCCCTTCCACTGCATTCAATTGGCCAAAGTATAACAGTGAAACAGAGAAGAACTAACATAACTCACTCTATTTGTGTTCAAGAGGCCTTTACCCATCCTGCAAGCAGGCTAGGATAATTTCGGAGCACTGGGACAATATGCAAAAACAGTAATCATGTAGTTTTAAAAACAATTAACAATATCTTATTAAATATGCATAGGAGCATTGCAACCTGACCAAGGACAAAGAAGTTCCCAACCTCCTCAGACTCTTGCTGGTGCCCAGATGTCTGTGGCCTTTTTTTTTTTTTTTTTTTTTGACAAGGTCTATCACCCAGGCTGAAGTGCAGTGGTGCCATCTCGGCTCACTGCAACCTCCACCTCCTGGCCTCAATTCATCCTCCCACCTCAGTCTTCTGACTAGCTGGGACTACAGGTACCCACGACCATGCTAGGCTAATTTTTGTATTTTTTGTAGAGACAGGGTTTCACCATGTTGCCCAGGCTGGTCTCGAACTCATGAGTTCAAGTGGTCCACCTGCCGTGGCCTCCCATAGTGCTGGGATTACACGTTTGCGCCACCACACTCAGACGTAGGTCACTCCCCTCCCTTTTTTTTTTTTTTTTTTTTTTGAGACAGTCTCACTCTATCGCCCAGGCTGGAGTGCAATGGCACCATCTCAGCTCACTGTAACCTCTGCCTCCTGGGTTCAAGCGATACTCCTACCTCAGCCTCCAGAGTAGCTGGGAATACAGGCATACGCCACTATGCCTGGCTAATTTTATATTTTTAGTAGAGACGGGGTTTCTCCATGTTGGTCAGGCTGGTCTCGAACTCCCGACCTCAGGTGATCCGCCCGCCTCGGCTTCCCAAAGCGGGAGTGCTGGGATTACAGGCGTGAGCCACCACGCCCAATCATAGATCACTTCTTGATTCCAACCACCTTCTCTTCCTCTGCCCTTAACATAAAAAGAGCCTGAAATTTGTACCCACTTGAGATGGCACATTAGGACTCCAGTCTACCATCTTCTTGGTTTGCTGGCTGTCTGAGTAAATTGCTTTCTTCCCACCAACTCCTGTCTCTTGAGTTTTGGCTTTCGAGCAGCTGAACGTGTGTTCGGTTACAAAAGCAGTCACAAGGTGTCCCTTACACCAAGATTTAAGGGGTGGAGAATTAAACTGTCACATTGAAGAAGAGAGCTCAGGACTGCCCCTTCCATCCGAGACAACAAACGGGCCAGTCCCTGAGCAGGCAGATGGGGAGGGGAGGTGGCAGAGCAGCCCGAGACCTACAGCAGAGGGCTGGTGGGGAGGACCCTGGGAGGGACCACACACTCAAGATCTGTGTTGAGAAAAATTTCCAGGAACATGGGAATGGGTCTGTCTTCCCTGAAATTAGTATTTAGAGAGAATCTGGACAAAAACCACATTCTCAGAGTTAGGCTTCGGTGTGGAAATCAACCCTTTGCCTGCTACACTGTTTTTTTTCTTTTTCTTTTTTTTTGGAGACGGAGTCTCGCTCTGTCACCCAGACTGGAGTGCAGTGACACTATCTTGGCTCACTGCAACCTCTGCCGCCCGCGTTCAAGTGATTCTCGTGCCTCAGCCTCCCGAGTAGTTGGGATTACAGGCGCCCACTACTATGCCCGGCTAATGCTTTTGTGTGTTTTTAGTAGAGATGGGGTTTCACCATGTTGGTCAGGCTGGTCTCAAACTCCTGATCCTAAAGTGCTGGGATTACAGGCATGAACCACCACACCTGGTTAATTTTTTTTGTATCTTTTTAGTAGAGACAGGATTTCTCCATGTTGGTCAGGCTGGTCTCGAACTTCTGACCTCGGGTGATCTGCCCACCTTGGTCTCCCAAAGCGCTGGGATTACAGGCCTGAGCCACTGTGCCCTTCCTGTTACATTGTTTTCTAGATGGTAAGAGATGGGAATATGCAAATGGGCAGTGAGCAGACCCTATCAGGACAGAGCTCTCATTCCAGCAGCCAGTGGGAAGCCCACAGCAAGCCTGGAGCAATCGCCCCCGTGGCCAGGGCGTGGGTAGTAACTAGCAGCTGCCTTTCATTTTGACTCAGCTTCCGATGGGGCCCACCTGGAGACAGGCAAACACGCTCCCGGACAGTCCTGGCGGATGCCCTGCACATGCCCATTCTGTCATTCTTGGGGTCCTGATCCAGACGCTAGGAGAGGGTTCTTGGACCTTGTGCAAGAAAGAAGTTGGGGCAAGTCTATAAAGTGAAAGCAAGTTTATTAAGAAAGTAAAGAAATACGCTCGGTGCGGTGGCTCATGCCTGTAGTCTCAGCACTTTGGGAGGCCGAGGCAGGCAGATCACTTAAGGTCAGGAGTTCGAGACCAGCCTGGGCAACATGGTGAAACCCTGTCTCTACTAAAAAATCAAAAATGAGCAGGGTGGCAGGCGCCTGTAATCCCAGCTACTCAGGAGGCAGAAGCAGGAGAATCCCTTGAACCGAGGAGGCGGAGGTTACAGTGAGCCGAGATCAAACCACTGCACTCCAGCCTGGGCGACAGAGTGAGATTCAGTCTCCAAAAAAAATTAAAAAAATAAATAGCCAGGCGCGGTGGCTCACGCCTGTAATCCCAGCACTTTGGGAGGCCGAGGCGGGCGGATCACGAGGTCAGGAGGTTGAGACCACCCTGCTAACATGGTGAAACCCCGTCTCTACTAAAAAATACAAAAAATTACCCGGGCGTGGTGGCAGACGCCTGTGGTCCCAGCTACTCAGGAGGCTGAGGCAGGAGAATGGCCTGAACCCGGGAGGCGGAGCTTGCAGTGAGGCAAGATCGCGCCACTGCACTCCAGCCTGGGCAACACAGCGAGACCCCGTCTCAAAAAAAAAAAAACAAAAAACACAAAATAAATAAATAAAGATAAAAAAATTTATAGATGATGATTCAGAATTCGTGACTTCCTAATGATTTTATTTTAAGGATTATCACCAGAATAAAACGTTGACGATCTCTTTTTCCAATCCTGGCTCAGCGCTGACACACTTTCAGAAGGGACCAGCTCCTTCCCGAAGAAACGAGGTACCCAGAGGCGGGCGGGGTGCGGGGAGCCCGGGCGCAGAGAGCAGGGCAGACTGCCCCCTGGTGGAAGGATGGAGGGACGCCACCAGCATGCGGAGGGGAGCCAGGCCAATGAGGCCGCCTGAGAGATGAGGCTGCGCAGAGAAGGGGATGGGGTGCGGGGCCCTGGTGGTGTCCTGCAGGTCAGGCCCCCTCAGCAGGGCAAAGAGAGAGAGGAGGTTTTTCCTCCTCCTCTGAGGGCAGAGGTGTTGGGTTAGGAAGTGCTCTTAGGGGCCGGGTGCAGGGACAGGGTGCAGTGGCAGGGGCCTGGGGCGTGGGGACCAGGCCTGGCCTGGGGGAGACAGATGGACGGCAGCCCTGGCTACCGAAGCCATTGGGAATTTATTGGAAGAATATCTGAGCTCAGAGGATTAGCGGAGGCTGGAGAAACAAGTAGGTGGGGACTGGAGCGGCTCTCAGGGCAGGAGCCAGGAGACCAGCAAGAGCTCAAGGGGGGGGCCGGGCGCGGTGGCTCAGGCCTGTAATCCCAGCACTTTGGGAGGCCGAGACGGGCGGATCATGAGGTCAGGAGATCGAGACCAGCCTGGAGAACACGGTGAAACCCCGTCTCTACTAAAAATACAAAAATTAGCCAGGTGAGGTGGCGGCACCTTTAGTCCCAGCTACTCGGGAGGCTGAGGCAGGAGAATGGCGTAGACCCGGGAGGCGGAGCTTGCAGTGAGCTGAGATCCGGTCACTGCACTCCAGCCTGGGCGACAGAGTGAGACTCCGTCTCAAAAAAAAAAAAAAAAAAAAGAACTCAAGGGGAAGAGGTCTGAACCTTGGGTGGCGGGGGGCAGTGCGTGGGGGCTGGGGTGGGAGAGGACTGAGCTCTGTGAAGGACCCCAGTTCACTATGTCAAAAAGGAAAACAAGGCAGGGAGCGGTGGTTCACGCCTGTAATCCCAGCACTTTGGGAGGTCAAGGCGGGCAGATCACCTGAAGTCAGGAGTTTGAGACCAGCCTGACCAACATGGGGAAATCCTGTCTTTACTAAAAATGCAAAAAAAGGCCGGGCGCGGTGGCTCACGCCTGTAATCCCAGCACTTTGGGAGGCCGAGACGGGCGGATCACGAGGTCAGGAGATCGAGACCATCCTGGCTAACACGGTGAAACCCCGTCTCCACTAAAAAATACAAAAAACTAGCCGGGCAAGGTGGCGGGCGCCTGTAGTCCCAGCTACTCCGGAGGCTGAGGCAGGAGAATGGCATAAACCTGGGAGGCGGAGCTTGCAGCTAGCTGAGATCCGGCCACTGCACCCCAGCCCGGTCGACAGAGCGAGACTCTGTCTCAAAAAATAAATAAATAAATAAAATAAATAAGAATAAAAATAAAAATGCAAAAACAAAACAAAACAAAAAAAACTTAGATGGGCGTGGGGGCTACTGTTATCTCAGATACTCCTGAGGCTTAGGCAGGAGAATCGCTTGAACCCGGGAGGCGGAGGTTGCAGTGAGCTCAGACTGCACCACTGTACTCCAGCCTGAGTGACAGAGCGAGACCCTGTTTCAAAAAAACAAAACAAAACAAATAAATAGGGGCACACAGTTGTGTGAGTTTAGACAAATGCAAATGGTCATGGAACCACTGCAGGCACAACGGAGCAGCTCCGGTGCCCAAAAAGCTTCCTCGAGGTCCCTTGTGGCCAATCACTGCCCGCACCTCAGCCCCGGGAGCCACTGGGAAGCCCCTTGCCCTGTGGGCTCGCCTGTCCTAGAACATCTTATAAAAGGAGTCGTAGATTGCAGCCTTTTCTGCCTGGCTTCTGTCCCTCTGCAGGGTGCACCTGGGATTCAGCCACCTTCGTTCCTTTTACCCCTGAGTGTCCATCACGTGCTGCCTGGCTGCCTGGAAGGGCGTGCCCCCACGGAAAGGCGTTTCCTTGTTCTGAGTTCTCAGTGACGGTGAATGAAGTCCCTATAAACAGACATGTTCAAGTTCGCTGTAAACACAGTTTTCATTTCTCCTGGGTAGAGAACTCCATAAGTAGGTAGGGTCATGAAATGTTTCGCTGTGTGAGACTCTGCCAGGAAGTTTTCCAGTGTGGTCCTGTCTTGTTCGTCCCACAGAGGATGAGAGTTCCACTGACTCCTGGCCCTCACAGGCTCTAGGGATTGCGCGTGTTTCTGTGGAACGCCTTCCACGGTCTCCGGGTGTGCACAGCGGTTTCCAAAAGTTTCCAGGTTGCGGCTTCCCACCGACTGATGCTCAGTGTGTTCTCATCTCCCGTCCGGATGTTTTCTTTGGTGAAGTATCTTTTCAGATCTCTTGCCTGTCTTTTTATTTATTTTTTGAGACGGAGTTTTGCTCTTTCGCCCAGGTTGGAGTGCAATGGTGCCATCTCGGCTCACTGCAACCTCCCTGCACCCACCTCGCTTCAGGTTCAAGCAAGTCTCCCGCCTCAGCCTCCCGAGTAGCTGGGACTACAGGCACCCGCCACCACGGCCAGCTAATTCTTGTATTTTTAGAGGAGACAGGGTTTCACCATGTTGGCCAGGCTGGTCTCGAACTCCTGACCTCAGGTGATCCACCTGCCTCGGCCTCCCAAATTGTGAGGATTACAGGCATGAGCCACTGCTCCCGGCCTCCCTTTTTTTTTTTTTTTCTTTTGAGGCGGAGTCTTCACTCTGTTGCCCAGGCTGGAGTGCAGTGGCGCGATCTCGGCTCACTGCAAGCTCCGCCTCCCGGGTTTACGCCATTCTCCTGCCTCAGCCTCCCGAGTAGCTGGGACTACAGGCACCCGCCACCGTGCCCGGCTAATTTTTTTGTATTTTAGTAGAGACGGGGTTTCACCGTGTTAGCCAGGATGGTCTCGATCTCCTGACCTCATGATCCGCCCGCCTCGGCCTCCCAAAGTGCAGGGATTACAGGCATGAGCCACCGCTCCTGGCCTCTTTTATTTTTAATGGAGTGGCTTGTTTTCTTTTTACTGGGTCTTGGGAGTTCCTCATGGATGCTGGATTTCAGTCTCATATCAGGTGCATTTTGTAAATGTTTTCCTGCTGCATTCTAACTACTGATGCAGGTGAACTTGGCAGGGGCGTGGCTGGGAACTGGAACCCCCTGAAGCCCAGCAGAGGCCGCAAGCAGAAGCCCTAGGCTCCTTCCCTTCCCCGATGCTGGGGGCCGAGGGTCTTTCTCTGACCCTATCCCCCCTTATGTCACCAGTGGAGGGTGTCCAGGTTCTTGGCATTTTGAACAAAGAATTGGACAAAACACACAAAGCAAGGAAAGAATGAAGCAACAAAAGCAGAGATTTATTGAAAATGAAAGCACTCTCTATAGGATGGGAGCAGGCGGAGCAAGCAGCTCAAGGGCCCCAGTTACAGAATGTTCTGGGGTTTCAATATCCTCTACAGGTTTACCGTTGGTTACTTGGTGTATGCCCTGTGTAAATGAAGAGGATGAAGTCAAAGTAAATTTCTTGGCTGAACACGGTGTCTCACGCCTATAATCCCAGCACTTTGGGAGGCTGAGGCGGGTGGATCACCTGAGATCGGGAGTTCAGGACCAGCCTGGCTAACATGGAGAAACCCCGTCTCTACTAAAAATACAAAATTAGCTTGGTGTGGTGGTGGGTGCCTGTGATCCCAGATAGTCAGGAGGCTGAGGCAGGCAAATCGCTTAAACCTGGGAGGCAGAGGCTGCAGAGAGCCAAGATCGCGCCACTGCACTCCAGCCTGGGCAACAATAATGAAACTCTGTCTCGAAAAACAAAAAACAAAAAAAAAAAAAAACCAAAGTCATGTACTTGGTATGAGTCCTATCTAAACCCTATGTAAACCCTATGCGAATGGAGAGGATGGAGTGAAGGTACAAAGCCATTCACGTTTCCATCATCATTGGTGTTTCCATTTGATTTGGCTCCAGGATATCCTTAGGCTCCCTGCTGTCTCCAGGTCCTCTTTTCCTGCCTCACTCTCACTCACTCCAGAGGACTGGCAGTGCTGGCCTCCCTGGCAGGACCCCCAACCCTGACCAGAGGTTTCTGGGTGGTATGCTCTGAGGCCACCTGCTGCTCCTTGCCCAGTGTCCCTGGGTGCTCTGTGGGAACACAGAGAGGTCACTTGGGAGGTTCCGGCCTCTGCCAGCCCGCGGCGCCTTCCTGGCGTCATTGCCCCCTGCATGCTTACACAACCAGTGATAAGGTGGTATCCAATGCCATAATCCTCCCCAGGGCCGGCCCAGCCCCATCTGGTCCCGTCTGGTCCCTGGCCTGCTTGCTGGAAGCTGCCTCGGGGGTGGTGGGGGTCTGGGGTGAGGGGTGGCCAGGCCTCTCTCACAGTGTGGGGGCACAAGCTCTGCCCTGGACACTCTGCCAGTGTGACCCTACCCACATGTTGGTGGTGAGAGAAGGGGGCTTTCTGGGTGGCCAGACCCCAGGAGAGGGGCCTAGCCAGAGCAACCCCAGCTCAGCTGCCTGCAGCTGCACCCCAAGGGCCCTGGCTCAGCCCAGCCAGGCAGGGTGTGGACAGAGGGGCTTGGGCATGAGTCCAGGCAAGCCAGGACAAGTCTCTGCTGTGGCTTGGCAGTGACTCCGTGATTGGTGACATGTCTGGCAGGCCTAGGGGACAAATCCTCAGCCCTGGTGCGTCAGGCCAGAGCCTGGCTGTCTGGAGCCCTCTAGGAAATGTCCCCCGGGGCTGGGGGACACCCGAGTGATTGTACCAAACAATGGACAAGAGGGCTGGAGTCTCAGAGCCGAAGTGCCTTCCGCTTCCATCTGCTCCGCCCAGGAGCAGGTGCACCCAGGGGGTGGCCTGGGCTATAAAGCTGGCCCCCTGGGGCTTGGGGACTCAGCACCAGGGGCTGGAGGGCAGGTGAGGCGATGACGTTGTTCCTGCTCGGCGCAATCCTGGCCCTGCTCTGGGCGCCCACGGCACAGGCTGAGGTTCTGCTGCAGCCTGACTTCAATGCTGAAAAGGTACCAGGGGCCTCTGCTGTCCTGCGGTGGGTGGGAGCTGAGCCCCCGCCAGAGACAACGTGATAATTGTGACAACTGCCTTTCCTGGGGCGCTTGCTCTGTGCCCGGCCAGGCACGTGCTGTAGACCCGCTCTGCACTTAATCCTAAACCAACCCGTGAATGGATCATTACTGCACCCACTTCACAGCTGGGGAACTGAGGCTCACAGCTGCACTGTGACCTGCCCGAGATGAATTCCCATCCACCTGGGCTCAGCTCACACCCGAGAGATGGCCACTCCGAGGCCCCTTGCCGTGTGACTTCTGGGTTGTCCCCTGGGACCCTGGATCCCTGGGCAAGGAGGGCCCTGCTGCTGGCTGTCCTGGCCTGCGGTGACTAAGTCCCCGGCAGTTCTCAGGCCTCTGGTACGTGGTCTCCATGGCATCTGACTGCAAGGTCTTCCTGGGCAAGAAGGACCACCTGTCTATGTCCACCAGGGCCATCAGGCCCACAGAGGAGGGCGGCCTCCACGTCCACATGGAGTTCCCGGGGTGAGTTACTTGGGCTGGGCTGCCTGGGCTGGGCTGGGGGGCCGAGGTAGCTGGGTGCCATGAGTGAGCCAGCTGTGCACCCCCAGGGCGGACGGCTGTAACCAGGTGGATGCCGAGTACCTGAAGGTGGGCTCCAAGGGACACTTCAGAGTCCCAGGTAGGTCCTGCCTCATCTGCCTTCAGGGGTGCTGGATGCCCCTTCTCTGGGGGTGACGTGGGGCTGACTTTCCACCAGGGCTCCAGCTGTCCATCCCAGTCACCAACCCCTGCCCGCCCCTCCCCGCTCCTCCTCTGTCCTGGGGGAACACTCTCACAGCCTAGCAGCAGGGGCAGGCATGGGTAGGGTCGGTGCCCGGGCCCATCCACTTCTCCAGCCTGATCGGCCGCCTGCCTCTCCGCAGCCTTGGGCTACCTGGACGTGCGCATCGTGGACACAGACTACAGCTCCTTCGCAGTCCTTTACATCTACAAGGAGCTGGAGGGGGCCCTCAGCACCATGGTGCAGCTCTACAGTGAGTGCCTGTCCACCTCCCCCCACTGGCCCCTCCCCGACTCCTCACAGGCCCCGCCCCCATCCGTTCTGCCCCACCCCCTGCCGCCTGCCGGCCCCGCCCCTTCTCACAGGCCCCACCCTCACCTCCTCCGGGGGTCCCCCCCTTTTAGGCCCCGCCTCCTCACCCCCGGGCCCTCCCCTTCTGGTGCTGCCCCATGCCTTCTCCTGCTGTGACCTCACACACTCCTGGCCTTGCCAGGACCAGGTGGGGTGGGAGCTGGACGCGTGCAGTGCTTTGGATGTGGAGGAGGTTGGCTGCGGGGCGTCCCGCGGTGCGTGCTCCTCTCTGGCCTCCTGAGAGCGGTGCCCAGCCCTTCCCTGCCTGGCCTCGCTGCCTGAGTTCCGGGGCTGGGGCTGAGGTTCTTTAACTCCTGCAGACTCCCAGGGTAGAGCGGACGGGGTTAGGCTGGAGGTGGAGGCCTCCGGGCTGCAGGGAAAGATGCTCAAGGGGGAGTGGGGCCCATGAGGACAGCCAGACCACCCCGACCTCCCGGACACCTTGGTGTGGACTGGGGAAGGAGGCCCCAGGTTTCCTTCGGCCCGGCAGGGGCTTTATGCAGCGCACAACCTGCCCAACCCAGGGTGGCGGCCTTGCTGTCAGCCCTCAGGGAAGTGGAGTAAGGCCAGGAGATGCCCTGCTGCACTCCTGTAAGCTGCTGGGTTCACAGTGACCTCTGCTCCCCCCAGGCCGGACCCAGGACGTGAGTCCCCAGGCTCTGAAGGCCTTCCAGGACTTCTACCCGACCCTGGGGCTCTCCGATGACATGATGGTCATGCTGCCCAAGTCAGGTGCCCTGGCAAGCCCTGCCCCTCCCATGCCACCCCGTCTGGCCCTCCCCTCCCATGAGCCCACCTTTCCTTCCCCTCACAGCACAGGCAGTGTGCGGGCAGCAGGGGCTCTTCTCTTCTAGGGGTGGGCTGGCAGCCCCTGCAGCCCCTCCCCCACCTCCCCCAGCACGACTACGGGAGAGGTTTTGGGCAGCCCTGGGAGGGAGGCTCTGGGCCCCACTCTCTGGGGGTGGTGGAGCTGTCCAGTGGCGCTTGGCACCCAGGGGTTGGGGGCTGCAGGAAGCGAGGGCAGTCCTGGCCATCAGCATCTCACGGATGTCTTCCTCCCCACAGACGCCTGCAGCCCTGAGAGCAAGGAGGCACCCTGACACCTCTGGAGCCCCGCCCGGCCCTTCCCAGCTGGGTTCTCCAGGTGCTGCAGGGGCTGCCCTGGTTGCCTCTCCCCTCCCTGTCGCAGCTTGACATCTGCTTGTGTCTGCCCCGTGCCCGCCCCACTGTTTTGCCTGGCGACCCCATGCTTCAGGCCTCCGCTTAGACATCACCTGTCCCAGGAAGCCTCCCTTGACTTCCTAAGGTACCCAACACAGAGTACCACAAATGGGGCGACGTGAAACAGCAGAAGTTTGGCTGGGTGCGGTGGCTCACACCTGTCATCCCAGCACTTTGGGAGGCCGAGGCAGGCGGATCACCTGAGGTTGGGAGTTCGAGACCAGCCTGACCAACATGAAGAAACCCTGTCTCTACTAAAAATACAGAACTTAGCTGGGCGCGGTGGTGCACACCTGTAATCCCAGCTACTCGTGAAGCTGAGGCAAGAGAATCGCTTGAACCTGGGAGGCGGAGGTTGCGGTGAGCCAAGATCGCGCCATTGCAGTCCAGCCTGGGTGACAAGAGAGAAACTCCGTCTCAAAAAAACAAAACAAAACAAACAAACAAAATAACAGCAGAAGTTTCTCTCTCCCAGTTCTGGAGGCCAGAAGTCCAAAATCAAGGTGTCCACAGGGCTGGTTCCTCTGGAAGCTCTGAGGGAGACTCCCTCACTCACCGCCCCCCAGCTCCCACGGCTGGGCGCTGTCCTGGGCGTTGGCCAGTGGAAGCATCAGCCCTGTCTCTGCCTCCGTCCTCCCACGGCCACCTTCCTCCTGTGCGTCAGTGTCCAAACTTCCCTCCTAGTATCTGTGTTGCCGAAGCGAGTGCCCCACGGCCCTCTTCTTTTTTTTTTTTTTTTTTTTTTTTTGAGACAGAGTCTCGCTCTGCCGCCCAGGCTGGAGTGCAGTGGCGTGATCTTGGCTCACTGCAAGCTCCGCCTCCCGGGTTCACGCCATTCTCCTGCCTCAGCCTCCCGAGTAGCTGGGACTACAGGCGCCCGCCACCTCGCCCGGCTAGTTTTTTTGTATTTTTTTTAGTAGAGACGGGGTTTCACTGTGTCAGCCAGGATGGTCTCGATCTCCTGACCTCGTGATCCGCCCGTCTCGGCCTCCCAAAGTGCTGGGATTACAGGCTTGAGCCACCGCGCCCGGCCGGCCCTCTTCTTATGAGGATACCTGTCCTCGGATTTAGGGCCCACTGTAAATGCAGGATGATCTCATCTCCAGATTCTAAACTAATGGTATCTGCAAAGACCATTTCCAAATACGACCACGTTCGGAGGTTCCAGGTGGGCCTGAAGTTTTGGGGACACAATTCAATCCACGGCTCTGTGTCCCCGCTGTGTCCACACAGCCCCTGGCTCCCTCCCCCGGGCAGGGTCCTGCTTTGGAATTGTGGGGGCCTTGTCTTCTCCCCCAGGGCCCAGGAGGGCAGACCACAGTCTTCACGCGCAGTGCCCATCACAGGAGCCACATGCGGGTGGGGTCTTGGGGAGATCTCCCCCTCAGCCAGACGCTGGAAGACCGCTGGGTCCCTCGCCCAGGTTCACCACCAAGAATTTGGGCGCAACCACACATCACGTGTCTGACGTGATAGTCACCGGCGTCTGGAGGGACACTGGCCCTTCCTGGCATGGCGGGAGGAGGTGGGGGGCTCTGAGGCGGGGCTGTTTCTCCTTCGTTTCCACCGTGCTGCCGCTGCACTTCCTGCGTCTCTGCTCCTCTCCATGAGCTTCGCCTCCACTCCCAGGGTCCTCTTCCTGGAGACTCGCCGTCCTGCCTGGGGACACTGGGGCTGTCCAGCTTAGCACAAGTCTGCACCAAAGTCTCCCTGCACACACCCGCTGGGTTGGGAAACATGGGGGTCAACACCAAACCGCCCTCCTCCAGAAGGTTCTGTGAGCAGAACATGTGGCCCCATCCCCCCATGATCTTGAAGAGTGCCCCCCCCGGGGTAGAGTGCCCCCCCCGGGCCACCACGGGTGACCATGGAGGCTGTGGGTTCTGTGGTGGCTTCATGGACATTCCGGGGCTTTCTCGCCACGCTGGCCCCTTCACCAAGGACCAGGCAGAGGCCGTGGCTCGCTGCCACTCAGCCAGGGGCTGGGCATAGAGCTGGGTCCCCCATCCCCGGGGAAGGTGGGGAAGTGTTGGAGCCAGGGTCGGCCTCTCATCTGGGGCCTGTGGGGCAGCAGTGGTAGCTGGTGTGTGTTTCCAGGTTTGCAGGAGTTTTGGGAGCAGAGTGAGCTCTCCCTGGCCTGTTGGTGGTGGCTTTGGAAGAGTGATGCCCGGCTTGTGGGGAGCAGGAAGGGCGTTTGTCACGCAAGTGGGTGATGGAGTCGCTGTGCGTTTTCCATGCAGGTGGAGCCAAGGCAGCAGGCGCCTTCGCCCCTGGAGTCGAGACCCACAGCCCTCGGGGACCACCTGGAGTCTCTCCATCCTCCGACCCCCGCCTGTGGGATGGCTTGTGAGACGCCTCTTTCTATTCAATAAACAGATGCTGCAGCCTCACAGCCCTCACCTCTTTGGAAATGCCCTGGGGGAGGGCACAGCGGGCCCCTGCCTGACCCCAGCACTGCTGGGGAGACTGAGGCAGGGAGGCAAGTGTGAGAGGGCCCTGGCTGAGGGAGCAGGAGGCAGGGGTGAGAGGGCAGGAGGAAGGGGTGAGAGGCCCTGGGGAGGGGCAGGGGACAGGGGCGAGGGGCCCTGGGTGAGGGGGCAGGGGGCAGGGGTGAGGGGTCCTGGGGAGGGGCAGAAGGCAGGGGTGAGAGGCCCTAGGGAGGGGTAGGGGGCAGAGGTGAGGGATCCTGGGTGAGGGGGCAGGGGGCAGGAGTGAGAGGCCCTGGGTGAGGGGCAGGAGGAAGGGGTGAGGGGCCCTGGGTGAGGGGGCAGGGGCAGGAGTGAGGGGCCCTGGGTAAGGGGCAGGAGGAAGGGGTGAGGGGCCCTGGGTGAGGGGCAGGAGGAAGGGGTGAAGGGCCCTGGGTGAGGGGGCAGGGGTGAGGAGCCCTGGGTGAAGAGGCAGGGGACAGGGGTGAGGACCCTGGGGAGGGGCAGGAGGCAGCAGCCACTCTTGGCCTGTGGGGGGCTGAACCCACAGGAAGAATGGAGCATCCTGGCCCAGTCTCTATGGGTCTGCAGTGCTGTGGGGACCTGGGCACCCTGTGAAGAAGGTCCAGCTGCTGGGGCTCTGCTGGGCACACAGGCTCTGGGTGCAGGAGATGGGAGAGCTGCAGGAGGCTGGGGAGTTAGGCCCATTTGGGTTTTGCGCCGCCCCCCGCACTGATGTGATTGTGGGCACCTGGTTTATACCCCTGGAAATGGGTCACAGTTGTGGCCAGGGGATTGCCAGCCAGCCTGGGCGCTCCACAGCCAACCTCATAGATATAGGTAGCTACCCTGTGTGCTCCTTGTTTCAAAGATCAAGAAACTGGCCCAGCGCGGTGGCTCACGCCTATAATCCCAGCACTCTGGGAGGCTGAGGCGGACGAATCACCTGAGGTTAGAAGTGCCAGACCAGCCTGGCCAACATGGCAAAACCCTGTCTCTACTAAAAATACAAGACAGCTGGGTGTGGTGGTGCACGCCTGTAATCCCAGCTACTCAGGAGGCTGAGGCAGGGAGAATTGCTTGAACCCAGGAGGCAGAGGTTGCAGTGAGCCGAGATCACACCACTGCACTCCAGCCTGGGGGATGGAGCAAGACTCTGTCTCAAAAAAAAAAAAAAAAAAGATCAAGAAACCGAGGCACAGAAGGGTTGGGTAACTTATCCAAGGCTGCACAGCCCGGAAGAGGCCAGACGCTGCAAGCCTGGGTGATCAGGCTCCAGGGCCAGGCTCCGCACTGGCCCTGGGTGATGTCTGGCGCAGCAGAGGCCCTCCCCACTGCCACTCTGGTCACTGGCACTGTGCCTCTGGCCTCCGGAGCTCTGACTTCCCACTGTGTCTGGCGCACATTTCAAAGGGCCGGGTATGGGGTGGCACAGGAAGGTGCTGGGGGCTCTGGTCCATTGCCCGTCAGTGCCCACGGCCCTCGCAGGGCAGGCCAGAACGAGCCCAAACAAGTGTCCTGTGGGGTGGGGGGGGGTCACCGAGCCCCAGGTGGTGTGGGTGGAGCTCCTCCTCCTCTCAGGCCCCCAGACGGCCCCAGCAGCATCCACTGCTGTCCACACACCAGGAGGGTGGCCGGGCAGGCTGCTGTCTAGGCCAGGCTAACCTCTGTGGTGGGCGTGGGTGTCACTAGGGCCGGATGACGCTTGTGCAGAAACCCAAATCTGAGCAGCCAGCAGCTAGGCTGTCCTGATGACGTTCCTGGGTGAGCGCACGAGCCTCTGCTGTCTGTATATAGTCGGCCCAGGCTGTGCAGCAGAGGAGCCCGGAGCCCGGACCCCGCCATGGAGGCCAGGCTGCCGTGCACCATCCTGGGTGTCCTCGTGGTGCTCTGGGCGCAGGTGGCAGCAGCCATGGTGGAGCTGGACCAGCAGAAGGTGGCTTCTCCTTTTTTGTTGGTGGGGCTCCTCCTACACCCCCAGCCCCGCAGGCTCAGGGAAGGAGGCCTCTCCTGGTGTGGGGAGCTCGTGGGGACGCTGGTGCCCGGCTAGACACTTCCTGTTAGTGGCATTTTCTTTTCTGCTGAGTCTGTGTCGGCTGCTGGGCCAGGCACACATTGGCAGGCCCAAAGAAGGTAGATGCTGGAGACGAGGATTCTTTCCTCCCGAAAATGACCGGGTTTTTTTTTTGTTTTAGTTTTTTTTTTTTTTTTTTTTTTTTGAGACGGAGTCTCGCTCTGTTGCCCAGGCTGGAGTGCAGTGGCGCAATCTCAGCTCACTGCAAGCTCCATCTCCTGGGTTCACGCCATTCTTCTGCCTCAGCCTCCCGAGTAGCTGGGACTACAGGCGCTTCTGCCACCACGCCCGGCTAATTTTTCTGTAGTTTTAGTAGAGAGGGGGTTTCACCGTGTTGGCCAGGATGGTCTCGATCTCCTGACCTTGTGATCCGCCCGCCTCGGCCTCCCAAAGTGCTGGGATTACAGGCGTGAGCCACCGCGCCCGGCCAAATGATCGGGTTTTTAAAAGTCTCAGTGGAAGTCCCGGCTGTGGGCAGGTTGCTGAGGGCAGGAGGCCCCTCCCCTGGCGTGGTTGGCAGGCTGGTGAGCTTCGCTGCCCGAGCCACCCCGTTCCCTGCCGTTTCTCACTCCGCCGCACCCTGCAGGCTTTCTTTTCCAGGCCCCTGCTCCTGGGTCCTGCCCCCGAGATCAGGCAGGGCCTGTGGTTCCTCCCCAAATGCCCCGGAAGCCCCGGGGCCTGTTCAGCAGCTCTAGATGGCCCGGTGGGGAGGAGCCGCCCTCTCGGTGTTGCTGTCTGATGGCTTGAAGGGACCCCTTGGAAGGACACACACCTGGGGACAGTTGGGCTTGGAAGGACACACACCTGGGGACAGTTGGGCTTGGAAGGACACACACCTGGGGACAGCTGGGCTCACAGATGTCCTGCTGCTTTACCGTCGAGCCTCACGGCCATCTGCTGACCTGTCAGAGCCCAGCAGGCCCCTGCCCGGGGGTTGGTGGAATGCCCCTGGGGGTCTCAGACCCACTGCCCAGCTCATGGCCGGGCTCTGCATCTCTCTAGATTGGAGGATTCTGGCGGGAAGTCGGTGTGGCCTCCTATCAAAGTCTGGTGCTGATGGCCCCAAAGCGGGTGGAGGGCTTGTTCCTCACTTTGAACGGGAGTAACCTGACCGTGAAGGTCGCATATAACAGGTAAGAGGCCTGGGGCCTGCTGGAGAGGAAGAGGCATGCACGGCCGGAGACTGGGCGTGGGCCGCTGCACGCACTGCAGCATGGGGTCTGGGTTGAGTGCCATCCTGCCGGTGAGCCAGCCCTCCCTTTGCCCACCTGCCTGGGCCCTCGACTCCCAGGCTCCTGGATCTGAATTTTCTCCCAAAGGTAAGCATAGTGTTTTAATGAAGTCCCGTGAACTCATAAGGAAGGAAAAGGGGCATGGGGCAGGTGGCTGGCTGGAGGGAACAGAGCCCCCAGAGGAAGGCCGGTGCAGCCCCCACCCGGCACATTCCCCACCTCATCCTGCTCCAGGCCCTGGGATGCTCCACAGTGCTGCCTGTGCCCTTCCTAAAGACTAGGCCCCATTCGGGGAAGGAGCCTAGCAGGTGGGACACAGGCTGGCATTTTCCTGATGGGCACTTTGCTGCCTTTCAGCTCAGGAAGCTGTGAGATAGAGAGGATTGTGGGCTCAGAAATAGACACTACGGGAAAATTTGCTTTTCCTGGTAAGTGCAGTTGCCTGTCATGGCAAGTGGAGCCTGGCTGTGCACACAGCTAGGCCTTATTGTTCCCCTTGCTGTTCCCTGCACTGTTCCCTGTGCTGTGCTGTTCCCCATGCTGTTCCCTGCACTGTGCTCTGTGCTGTTTCCCTGTACTATTCCCCATGCTGTTCCCTGCACTGTTCCCCATGCTGTTCCCTGCACATTTCATGCCCCAGACCTTCCCATTCTCCGACCAACACACTGGATCATCCTTCAAAAGCTTCTGTAGTGTCCCCAACGACTCAAGTGCTGGGACTGGGTGGGGGCTGGATGGAGTTAGACCCTGCAGACCCTGGCCTTCGAGGTCCATCCCCCTCAGAGGTCTCCCCCAACGCCATGGCCGGCTCCTGAAGGCCACAGAGAGATCCACGTGCTGGACACCGACTACGAGGGCTATGCCATCCTGCGGGTGTCCCTGATGTGGCGGGGCAGGAACTTTCACGTCCTCAAGTACTTCAGTAAGCTTGGCCTTGGGGGGCTCTGCCCAGCTGCCGCCCGTCCAGGGACTGCCCACCCAGCCCCCCTGTGCCCCACAGCTCGGAGCCTGGAGGATGAGGACCGGCTGGGGTTCTGGAGGTTTCGGGAGCTGACAGCAGACACTGGTCTCTACCTGGCGGCCCGGCCTGGTGAGCCCAGGGTCCTTGGGGTGGAGGCTGGGCTGGGCCCTGTGGGTTGGCTCTGCAGCTCCTCACGCTGGCCTTATCACGCAGGGCGGTGTGCCGAGCTTCTGAAGGAGGTGAGCCTGACCCCCGACCCTGGCCTGCACTGAAGTCCCCTGGCCCTGTCAGGAGCCCCCCGTGGCTCCACCTCCCAGCCCTGGGGTGGGGCCTGTTCACCCCTTCCTGTGAACAGGAGCCTGAACACCACTGGTGGGCAGCCCCAGAGATGAGTCTGTCTCCTAGTTTGGAAAGAGCTGGAGCCTCCAGGGTGGTGACCCTAGGCTGCTAGGCAGGGACGCTGGGAGGCTGGGGTCATGGGGTGCAGAGCTGGGTTGGGCAGGTGAGCAGAAATGGCGCCTTTTCTTTGGTGTTCCGTGCACGACTGCTGGCTGCTTCTGTCCCTGAAGGTCCTGTCGGGGGCGGGCACAGGTCCTGCGGGGACTGCCTCAGGGTCCTCTGTTGGGCACTGCAAGAACCCAGAGTCTCCCTCACCTTGCTTTGTCTTGGCCCTAGAGGTTGGGACTGTCACCCCACTTTGCAGATTGAGAAGGCATTCAGGGAGCTGAGTGCTTTGCCCAAAGCCAGGCAGCTAGGACAGAAGCCCCGGACATGTGGCCCTCATCACTGCCCCATGGGGCCTCCAGAGACCACACGGGCCTGAGCCCCCACACTTTTGTGTCGCAGGAGCTGATTTAATGGAGTTTCTGCCTCAGACCACAAGGCTCAGAGCCCCCACCCACCCCGGCGCCTCCTGGGCACCCTGCCCACCGGGTCACCTGCACCTGCTCTGAATAAACTGTGATGTCTAGCCGCCGCCTGGTGTGTCTTTCTGGAGAGCCAATGGGTGACAGGTGTGGGGGGACGTGCCTGCCCCAGGTCTGGCAATAGGAGGTGTGTTTTCTGTGGCTACTGGACAAGGCAGCATGGCTCACGTACAAGGCAGCAGCCCTGCCCTCCCGCCCTGCCAGGGTCGTGGTCAGGCTGCCCCAGGGTGCAGACCAGAGACAGAAACAGGGCTCCTGGTGGAGTCTCAGCAGGTGTCTCAAATGCATGGAGGCCACACCCCTCCTGCCTGCATCCTCCATGGCTCCCCACTGCCCAGGGCTCCAGGCTCACGGCCCGTGCCCAAGGCCCTACCTGATGGGTCTTGCTTCCGGCCTCCCTGGATCCCCAGCTGCCCAGCCCTGCTCAGTGTCCGGTTCCACGGTGGGCTCTCACCCCGTGGCCTGGGCTGCCGCCAGCCGACGGCATCACCTTCTCTTCCCGCCTGAACTGGGACACGGGAAGGGCGAGGAAAGTGGCAGGTGTCGGCCGGGCGCGGTGGCTCAAGCCTGTAATCCCAGCACTTTGGGAGGCCGAGACGGGCGGATCACGAGGTCAGGAGATCGAGACCATCCTGGCTAACACGGTGAAACCCCGTCTCTACTAAAAAATACAAAAAACTAGCCGGGCGAGGTGGCGGGCGCCTGTAGTCCCGGCTACTCGGGAGGCTGAGGCAGGAGAATGGCGTAAACCCGGGAGGCGGAGCTTGCAGTGAGCTGAGATCCGGCCACTGCACTCCAGCCTGGGTGACAGAGCGAGACTCCGTCTCAAAAAAAAAAAAAAAAAGTGGCAGGTGTCATACCAGAGGTTCTGTGCCCAGGCCCCTGGGGATCAGCCGGTCCCCCATATACGCAGGTGAGACAACCCAGGGCTTACGAGCGTGGCTGCCTCGGGGCAGCGGCGGAAAGTGATACCTGAGGTTGAGTGGTCCTGGGGGCCGTGGGGGGAACCGCCCAAGTCGGGGGACCTCGCCAGCCCCCAGCCTCGACTGGGACACCAGAAAGGCCCTTCTAGGAACAAGGACTGCACCCTAGATGCGCCTCAAATCCAGAATCGTGCCCCCCGAGAGCCACAGGAGGGACATGTAGAGGCTGCATTCTGACAAGTTAGGGGCTCCTGGGAAACAGCCGTGACTTTGCGCAGCTGTGCCGGGCTGAGGCCCACAGGTTCAACGAGCTTAGCCTGGACTTGGATTTCCTGCTGTCACTCTCGCTGTCTGCTCAGGCTCCTGTAACAAAACACCTCAGATCGGCACCTTAAACAACAGGAGAGTATTTCCTCACCGTTCTGGAGGGTGGAAGTCCAAGATTAAGGTGCCGGAAAATGCAGTTTCTGGTGAGGGGTTCCTGCCCACTCGCGGAAGGCAGCCCCTCGCTGCGTCCTCCCCTGGGGGGGAGTGCTCTCTGGGTGCCTCTTTCTCCCCTAATAAGGACACCAGCCCTGTTAACTTAGGGCCACACCCTTTGACCTCACTTAATCTCGATCGCCTCCTAAGAGTCCTGTCTCCTGAAACAGTGACCGTGGGATCCAGGGCTTCAACGCAGGAATTTTGGGAAGGCACAATTCATCCCAGAACAACAGTCAGTTTAGACGGTGACAGTAGATGCAGGGCTGCCATCATCAACAATGTCCTGCCCAAAAGTCACTGGACGTCCAAAGACACAGAAAAATATGACCTATGTTAAAAAAAAAAAAAAAAAAGAAGAAAAGAAAGTTACTAAAAACTGACACTGAGTAGACCCAAAGTTGTATTCAGAAGATAAAGGTCTAAAGCAGCCATTATAAGTAGTTTTAAAAAAGCAAGATAGGCCGGGCGCGGTGGCTCACGCCTGTAATCCCAGCACTCTGGGAGGCCGAGGTGGGTGGATCACAAGGTCAGGAGATTGAGACCATGGTGAAACCCCGTCTCTACTAAAAATACAAAAAATTAGCCGGGCGCGGTGGCGGGCGCCTGTAGTCCCAGCTACTTGGGAGGCTGAGGCAGGAACCCGGGAGGCGGAGCTTGCAGTGAGCCAAGATCGTGCCACTGCACTCCAGCCTGGGGGGACAGAGCGAGACTCCCGTCTCAAAAAAAAAAAAAAAAAAGCAAGATATACTCTAAGGAAAGAAATAGTGACATGATAGTATTAAAGGACTAATTGATAAAGAAAGAATTAAGGAGTGAATGTAGGAGATCAGATCAGGAAATCAACAGCAAAATGGAAATTATAAAAAAGAAAAAATTATGGAACTGAAAGGTGCAGTAAGTGAAAAATTTACTGGAAGGAATAGATTGGCCATGGCAAAAATAAGGTCCATGAATTTGAGCACAAATCAATGTAAATTATCCAATCTGAGGAACAGAGAAGAAAATGGTTGATAGCACCTCAAAGATCTGTGGGGCAAGATAAAAAATGTAAACTAGCCTGAGAAAGAAAAGAGAGTGAGAATATATGAAGAAATGTGGCCAGAATAACCCAAACTTGATGAAAACATCAACTTAGATAGCCCAGAGGCTCAGAGAAACCCAGGCGGGATGAAAAAAAAGCCTCACAAAAATCACACCTAGGGACATTATAGTCAAAGCACTGCCAACCAATGATTTGGATAAAAATTTAAGAGGATCTGTGGGTAAAACACAGGACACAGCCAGGCTTGGTGGCTCACACCCGTAATCCCAGCACTTTGGGAGGCCGAGGTGGGAGGATCACTTGAGGTCAGGAGTTTGAGACCAGCCTGGGCAACATAGTGAGTCTTCATCTCTCTTTAAAAACAAACAAACAGGCCGGGCGCGGTGGCTCAAGCCTGTAATCCCAGCACTTTGGGAGGCCGAGACGGGCAGATCACGAGGTCAGGAGATCGAGACCTTTCTGGCTAACACGGTGAAACCCCGTCTCTATTAAAAAATACAAAAAACTAGCCGGGCGCGGTGGCGGCCGCCTGTAGTCCCAGCTACTCGGGAGGCTGAGGCAGGAGAATGGCGGGAACCCGGGAGGCGGAGCTTGCAGTGAGCTGAGATCCGGCCACTGCACTCCAGCCTGGGCGACAGAGCGAGACTCCGTCTCAAAAAAAAAAAAAAAAAAAAAACAAACAAACAGGCCGGGCGCGGTGGCTCACGCCTGTAATCCCAGCACTTTGGGAGGCCGAGGCGGGTGGATCACCTGAGGTCGGCAGTTCAAGACCAGCCTGACCAACATGGAGAAACCCCGTCTCTACTAAAAATACAAAATTAGCCAGGCATGGTGGCATATGCCTGTAATCCCAGCTACTCGGGAGGCTGAGGCAGGAGAATCACTTGAACCCGGGAGGTGGAGGTTGCGGTGAGCTGAGATCGCGCCACTGCACTCCAGCCTGGGCAAAAAGAGCGAAACTCCATCTCAAGAAAAAATAAATAAATAAATAAAAATAAATAAAAACAAACAAGCCAGGCGCGGTGGCTCATGCCTGTAATCCCAGCACTTTGGGAGGCCGAGGCGGGTGGATCACGAGGTCAGGAGATCGAGACCATCCTGGCTAGCACGGTGAAATCTCGTCCCTACTAAAATTTAAAAAATTAGCCGAGTGTGGTGGCGGGCGCCTGTAGTCCCAGCTGCTGGGGAGGCTGAGGCAGGAGAATGGCATGAACCCGGGAGGCAGAGCTTGCAGAGAGCCGAGATCGCACCACTGCACTCCTGCCTGGGCGACACAGTGAGACTCCATCTCAAAACAAACAAAGAAACAGAAAAAGACAGGGCATGATATAGTTTGGCTCTGTGTCCCCACCCAGATCTCATGTGGCATTATTGTAATGCCCAATGTTGGAGGTAGGGCTTGGTTGGAGGTGATTGGATCACGGGGATGGATTTACCCTTGTTCTTGTGATCGTGAGTGAGTTCTCAGGAGATCTGCTTGTTTAAAAGTGTGTAGCACTTCCCCTTTCATTCTCTCTCCTGCTGGCCATGTAAAGACTTACCTGCTTCCCTTTCACTTTCAACTATGATTGAAAGTTTCCTGGCTGGGTCTCAAAAAAAAAAAAAAAAAAAAAAACAAACAAACAGGCCGGGCGCGGTGGCTCACGCCTGTAATCCCAGCACTTTGGGAGACTGAGGCAGGAGGATTACCTGAGGTCAGGAGTTTGAGACCAGCCTGGCTAACATGGTGAAACCCCGTTTCTACTAAAAATACAAAAAATTAGCCAGGTGTCGTGGTGTGCACCTGTAATCCCAGGTACTTGGGAGGCTGAGGCAGGAGAATCGCTTGAACCCAGGAGGCAGAGGTTGCAGTGAACCGAGATTGCATCATTGCACTCCAGTTTGGGCAAAAAAAAAAAAAAAAGGAAGTTTTCTCAGGCCTCCACAGCCGTGCTTCCTGTACAGCCTGTGGAACCATGAGCCAATTAAACTTCTTTTTTTCTGTTTTTTTTTTTTTGTTTTTTGTTTTGTTTTTTTGAGACGGAGTCTCGCTCTGTCGCCCAGGCTGGAGTGCAGTGGCCGGATCTCAGCTCACTGCAAGCTCCGCCTCCCGGGTTCACGCCATTCTCCTGCCTCAGCCTCCCGAGTAGCTGGGACTACAGGCGCCCGCCACCACGCCCGGCTAGTTTTTTTGTATTTTTTAGTAGAGACGGGGTTTCACCGTGTTAGCCAGGATGGTCTCGATCTCCTGACCTCGTGATCCGCCCGTCTCGGCCTCCCAAAGTGCTGGGATTACAGGCTTGAGCCACCGCGCCCGGCTAAACTTCTTTTTTTCATAAATTACCCAGTCTCAGGTAGTTCTTTATAGCAATGTGAGAATGGACTAATACAGGGCATAACTGGGGGGACACAATGGCTGTCTTCTCATGGCAAATGGAAACCAGGAGATGACGATAGGGAATCGTTACATTGCTGAAAAAAAAAATCAAAGCAGATCTCTATATCTAGGACAGATATCCTTCAAAACTGAGGGTCAAATAAACATACTTTGAGACAAATGGAAGTGGAGGGAATTTATCTCTAACACAGCTTCAGTACAATAAATAAATGCCAAGGATATTCCTCAGGCAGAGGGGAAATGACTCTGGATGGCCACTCAGGTCTGCAGGAAGAAGATCCGTGTGACAAACGGGGACCAAGTGAGTCCATTGGAACCTGCATTCCTTGTCCTCCATTTGGTTACTTAATTATGTCAGCATGAACTCAGTAGTTCCTGTTTTCTTCCATAGGTTACAACTGATGAATATCATTTCTACCCAATGGGAGTGCCTTCGAAGTGGCTTCAGAGTATTGTTGGCACATTCCCCGATTCCTTGGGCACATTTTTGCTTTTTGGCACAAAAAACATTCCAAGTTCCTCTTATGTTTTCTGTATACAGGCTTTGAATAATTCACCTTTTCGTATAGAACGGTGTTGAGAAACCAAGCTCTGAGTGTTTGGCGTGCTTGCTTTTACTTTTACTGGGTCTGATTGTATCTAAACCTTCTCAGCAGACAGAGCCAGGACTTTCCTTCATCCCCTTCCTCCCTCCTTCTTCTTCCCGTCCCCTGCCTCCCTCTCTCTCTCTCTCCTTCTTCCCTTCCCCTCCCATTTCTCCCTCCTTCCTCCCCCCGCCGGCTTTCCATCCCTCCCTTCCCTCCTTCCTTCCTTTCCTCCTCCCTCTCTCCTTCCCTCCCTGCCTCTACTTATCTGTCTACCAAAATCGGAGTTCACATGGATACTTCCAATTCCAGCCCAACGCCACAGGGTTCACTTTGATCTCTCCCCTTTCTATATGTCTACATTTATAATTCTCTTTTCCAACACAGATAAACCCATTATCCTTAATATATTTACTCATTAGGTCCCTTCTAGAGTGCATGGAAAGTGTATCAGAATTGCTCACCCAGGCCGGGCGCAGTGGTTCATGCCTGTAATCCCAGCATTTGGGGAGGCTGAGGCAGGCAGATCCCGAGGTCAGGAGTTTGAGACCAGCCTGACCAACATGGTGAAACCCCGTCTCTACTAAAAATACAAAAATTAGCTGGACATGATGGCGCGTGTCTGTAATCCCAGCTCTCAGGAGACTGAAGCAGAAGAATCACTTGAACCGGGGAGGTGAAGGTTGCAGTGAGCCGAGATTGCACCACTGTACTCCAGCCCAGATGACGGAGTGAGACCCACATCTCAAAACAAAACAAAACAAAACAGAATTGCTCGTCCAAACCACCGTGAACCATGAGCCTGTCGACAACAGCTTAGGATGTGTTTGTAGCTCCTTCTGCCATTAGCCCGAGAATACAGAGAAAAACTACTGTTCAGAAGTTACCGGGAGGCAGTCCTTTCCCCTTTAGTGTGGCTGTCATTTATCTATAATACAACTGTATCCCATGTTTGGAATTTGTTTATTTTACTTTTGAGTATAACGGTATAGTATACCAAATTACTTTGATTCCAAAGTCAAAACTATACAAAAAGGTTTACTCAAAAAAGTCTAAATTCCTCCCCCAACTCTGTTCCAGCTCCCAGCCCTGGTAAGGAACTAGTCTCGTTAGACTCTGAGGTTTATCCTATGCTTTTTGTTTTTGTTTGTTTGTTTGTTGTTTTTTGAGACAGAATCTTACTCACTCTGTCACCCAGGCTGGAGTGCAGTGGCGCAATCTCGGCTCACTGCAACCTCCGCCTCCTAGGTTCAAGCGATTCTCCTGCCTCAGCCTCCCGAGTAGCTGGGATTACAGGCATGTGCCACCACGCCTGGCTAATTTTTGTAATTTTAGTAGAGACGGGGTTTCACTATGTTGGCCAGGCTGCTCTCGAACTCCTGACCCCAGGTGATCTGCCGGCCTCGGCCTCCCAAAGTGTTGGGATTACAGGCGTGAGCCACCATGCCCGACTGATGCTGTGTGCTGTTTTGTGGCTACCTCGAAAACCAGCCTCCCGCAGCCCTGAAGGACACTGTGGGGCTAGCAGGTGTTTCCTTGTCAGAGGCCTGGTCCAGCTGCTTGACTTCCTCCTTTTTGTATTTTTATTTTAGAGATGGGGTCTTGCTGTGTCGCCCAGGCTGGAGTGGAGTGGCACTATCACAGCTCACTGCAGCCTCAACCTCCTGGGCTCAAATGATCCTCCCACCTCAGCCTCCAAGTAGCTGGGACCAAAGGAGCACGCCACCATGTCCAGCTAAGTTTTAAATTTGTTTGTAGAGACGAGGTCTGGCTACGTTGCCCAGACTGGTCTCGAACTCCTAGACTCAAGTGATCCTCCAGCCTCAGCCTCCCAAAGTGCTGGGATTACAGGTGTGAGCCACCACGCCTGGCCATGGCTCCCTCCTGAAGGCTCCAGGCCTAAGTGTCCCGCCCCCTTGTTCTGTGGCTCAGCCCCTGGGCAAATCCTGCTTGCCATGGCTTTGGCTGACACTTCCATGGCCCCACTGCCCGTTCAGTCTTCACAGGCTCGGCCCCCAGTAGCTGCGTGGTTTCTGCCTTCTTCTTGCATTCTGGTGGTCACAGGCCCTGCTGCGTGGGTACAGGGCAGGCGGCCAGGGCTGCAGTGTAAGCTCTGTGAGTGCAGGCGGCCCTGGGCACTGCAGCCTTGTTGCATGGACATGCTCCTTGCACCTCTGTTGACGAATGAGTGAAGGTGTGTGGGAGTGAATCCCGGAGGGTTCAGGCCACGGCACTGGGGGAGGACCCTCCCGGCTGCCTCCCAGTGGGCTTCAGGGGCTCAGATAGACCCTGACGAGCACCTCTGTCCTCTGCTCCTGGACAGGGGCTGCAGAGAGCTCTCAAGGGTCCTTGGGAGGCACAAGCAGGCCAGGGTCCCAGGGAGGGGAGGCAGGAGGCAGCAGGGCCGGACGGTGCGGTGCAGGGGTGAAAGGAACAGGACAGTCTGGTCTGGGGGTGCTGGCTGTGGGGGACAGGAGGCCAGGCCACAAAGCAGAATGGTGTGTGGGCCAGGAGGGGGTGGGAGCTTTAATCAAAAGGCTTTCAGGGACTTTTTATATTTAATGATTGAAACAAAAGATATCCAAAACCGCAGTTCCTAAGAACCGCTTGTTCTTACCCTGCTTGTACCTCTCCTAGGGCTTGACCCTGGCCTCCCGCCGGGCCTGGCAGCGGACAGCAGGGTCCCTGCTTCCCAAACCGGGTGAGGGAGAGCGTGGGTCCCCAGGAAGCGGGGAGGTGATGCAGCTGGCTTTAGGATGCCCATTCTGGAACCTTCTGGTGGAAGGAAGCAGAGATCAGTACAGTGTGGTGGATGCACACACTCCAGACCCTCTCCCGGCTGTGCAGCTGTCTGATCTGGGCTCAGAGGCTGCCACTGCTCAGTGCCCCCCTGGATAATTTTGCAGGAGACCAGGAGGGTTCCTGGCAGTTAGTGCCACCCACACGGAGAAATTCAGAGCTGTATAAATGGGTCTCCAGGGCCTAGAGGGACTGCACATCTTGGGCCTGAGGCGTGGTGTGGACCTGGGAGGATGGGTGGCCTACTGCTGGCTGCTCTTCTGGCTTTGGTCGCGGTGCCCAGGGCCCAGGCCGTGTGGTTGGGAAGACTGGACCCTAAGCAGGTACAGTCCTCCTGGGGTGGAGAAAGCTGGTCCTCAGGGGCCGGCCCCTCCTTTAAAGTCACACAGCTTCTGGGTCCCCCAGGGCCAGCCCAGACCAGCATGGGCAGTGGGGAATGAGTTGGGCCAGCCCTTGGGTCCCAAAGGCAGGAGCCTCAGGGCAGGAGGGGTGAATGCTGGAGGGTTGGAGGCTGGAGGATTGGAGCTGGAGACTGGAGGTTGCAGGGCTGGAGAGCTGGTGGCTGGAGGGCTAGAGGCTGGAGGCTAGAGGGGTGGAAGGCTGGAGGGCTAGAGGCTAGAGGCTACAGGGCTGGAAGGCTGGAAGCTGGAGGGTGGGAAGGTTGGAGGCTGGAAGCTGGAGGGCTGGATGGTTGGAGGGTGGAGGCTGGAGGCTGCAGGGCTGGAGGCTGGAGGGCTGGAGAGCTGGTGGCTGGAGGGCTAGAGGTTGGAGGCTAGAGGAGTGGAAGCCTGGAGGGCTGGAGGCTAGAGGTTGCAAGGCTGGAAGGTTGGAGGCTGGAGGGTTGGAGGCTGGAGGCTGAGGCTGGAGGCTAGAAGGGTGGAAGGCTGGGGGGCTGTAGAACTGGAGGCTGGAGACTGAAGGGCTGGAGGCTGGAGGGCTGGAGAGCTGGAGGCTGGAGGGTAGAGGGGTGGAAGGCTGGAGGGCTGGAGGCTAGAGGCTACAAGGCTGGAGGGTTGGAGGGTGGAGGCTGGAGGCTGCAGGGCTGGAGGCTGCAGAGCTGGTGGCCCTCACAGGAGCGGCCTCAATGCAGCTTCTTGGGCCCTGGTACGTGCTTGCGGTGGCCTCCCGGGAAAAGAGCTTTGCAGTGGAGAAGGACATGAAGAACGTCGCGGGGGTGGTGGTGACCCTCACTCCAGAAAATAACCTGCGGCTGCTGTCCTCTCAGCACGGGTGAGTGGGGTGGGTCCTGCCAGGCCTTCCCGCAGGCAGGCCTGTGGCTCAGGCACATCACGTCCTTTGCACATCTGCTCCCGGGCACCATGACCTGGGGGTTCCCACGGCCCCCCTGCACTCCTCTCACTTTTCCCGCTGGGCTTTGCGCAGAGCCACCAGCCCTCTGCCCAGCTACTCACATCTGTGTCCCTGGGGCCTCCGGGTGGGACTCCCACCTTCAATACCACGGCCGGGCACCGCTCTGACCACGCTCCTTGATGCATCCCTGTCCTGGGCCATCTGGCTGCAGGCTGGGGTCAGAGCTGGGGAAGCCGGTCCTCTCGGCAGGCTTTTCTGGGAAATCTGTTTAAAGGAGGGTAATGCATTTGGGCCTAAGAACCACTGGTTCTTTTATAATATAAATCCCCAAACAATATGGTCATGCAGGCTGTCAGCCAGACTGGCCTTGTGGCCTCAGGCCAGTGCACCTGACCACACGCACGGCTGGTGGCAGTGTGCAGGGATGGGTGTCCAGCCTTCAATTCTGCAACCTTCCAGCCTCCAACCCTCCAGGCCTCCAGCCTCCAACCCTCCAGCCTCCACCCCTCCTGCCCTGAGGCTCCTGCCTTTGGGACCCCCCCAAGGGCTGGCCCAACTCATCCCCCACTGCCCATGCTGGTATGGGCTGGCCCTGGGGGACCCAGAAGCTGTGTGGCCTTAAAGGAGGGGCCGGCCCCTGAGGTCGTGCTATGCAGAGGACACCTACAGGGCAGCCAGGCTGTAGGGGTAGCCATGCTGGGGCAGGAGTCAGTGCCTGCCTCCCTTCGCAGAAGAGTGGCCTGCTGGGTGGCGTGGTGGGCGTCTACCCCCGGCAAGCTGGTGGCAGAGCCCAGGCCTGAACCACTGAGCCAGACACAGAGCCCAGAGAGGAGAACCTGCCCTCCTACCCAGCATGCCCTCCCCCTGCACCTGTGCCTGGAGGCTATGGGCAGGGACCCTGCTGCACCCCCCCCAGGCCAGGCCTGGCCTCAGGGTGAGCTGGGACCAAGGGGCTCCAGGCTGAGGTGGCACCTCACACACGGCTTTCCTAGTTCTTCTTGCTGTTCTCCCGCGTGGACTTCAGCCTCAGCTTCCTTCGTTGGCAAATGTCACTGCACCTTTGCTGGGTTTTTCTCACTCTGGGGACTGACCACTTAGGGAGCAGCGGCCTCTTCCCCTGAGTTGCGGGCGAACCTCCCGTCTGTTGAGTCTCCTGTTGCGTCCTCAGCAGCATTCAGCGTTCCTGGTGGAGATCTGGCACTGAGGATCTCTCAGGAGGTGAATGGGAGTGTCCGCCCCTCTTAGGACTCCCATGCCGTCCACTCTCTGAGAGCAGGTTTCCAGGTATCGGGGCATCTGGCAGAAGATGGAAGCTCTGGCCTCGCTGCCGGCTGGCCTGGCCTGGACTCGACTCCTGAGCTCCGTCTCCTCTCACCGGGCCCCGGGGTCTTGACCCTGAGTGGGTGATGGGCCTCTTCTTTTCCAGGCTGCAGGGGTGCAGCCAGAGTGTCACGGAGCTGTTGAAGCGAAACTCCGGATGGGTGTTTGAGAATCCCTGTGAGTCTGACCACCACGGCCTCACCCAGGCCGTTCTTCCCTGCAGCATCCCCAGGCCCCCTGCGGCCAGGGACGGAGGGCTGACTCCACTCCCGAATGCCAGGAGGCTACAGGTTCTGGTCTTAGGATTGGTGCCCATCCTGAGGGTGAAGAGAGGCCCCTGGACGGAGAACTGGAACCTTGCTCCCAGCAGGCTCATATGCCAGTGGAGTCCAGCCAAGGTCCCCATAGGTGCAGAGGGCAAGGGGCCTGTCCAGTGGCTGTCCATAGGGACAAGGCTGGGCCAGTGTGACCCAGCCACTCCTCGTTCACACCCGGGACAGGCTGGGCAGTGCTCGTCTGTCTGTCTGTCTGTCTGTCCATCAGTCTCTGAAAACCCCTTGATACTGGCACCAGGTGGGGTCGGGGTCGGGGGACAAAGCTTGGGGGCTCTGGGTGTGCTTCGAGGGGTCTCCTGGGGTTGGGGGCTCTCACTTGAATTGGACCCTCCGTCCCTGTGGCCAGCACCAGCTCAGTAGCCCCTGGACGGATACAGCAGCTGCCCTCCCCCACGGCGGGGGATTTGTTTCCCAGCAATAGGCGTGCTGGAGCTCCGGGTGCTGGCCACCAACTTCAGAGACTATGCCATCATCTTCACTCAGCTGGAGTTTGGGGACGAGCCCTTCAACATGGTGGAGCTGTACAGTGAGTGCGCCGTGCGGGGGCCACGCGGGGAGCTGTGTGGTGGGTGGGCCACTCGGGGCCTCATGCAGGCCAAGTTCCCCCACCTTGAGGGGGAGGAACTTGCACTGGAGGTGGCCTTGGAAGGGCCATGGCCAGCATCCCAGGGTAGGCGGTCTCCTCCCTGACCCTTCCCAGCCCCTCCCTGGTCCCTCCCTGACCCCTCCCCGGCCCCTCCCTGGCTCCTCCTTGGCCCCGCCCCAGCTCCTCCCTGGCCCCTCCCCAGCTCCTCCCTGGCCCCTCCCCAGCTCCCCCCTGGTCACTCCCCCTCTCCTCCCTGGCCCCTCCCCAGCTCCGCCCTGGCCCCGCCCTGGCTCCTCCTTTGCCCCTCCCCAGCCCCTCCCCAGCTCCCCCCAGCCCCTCCCCGGCTCCTCCCCGGCCCCTCCCCGGCTCCTCCCTGGCCCCTCCCCGGCTCTCAGAGGTTGCTCCCTCCTGCACTGCCCTGGTGCCCTTAGGTCGGAGGGAGGCAGCCAGCCAGGAGGCCATGGGACTCTTCACCAAGTGGAGCAGGGGCCTGGGCTTCCTGTCACAGCAGCAGGCCCAGCTGCAGAAGGACCGTGAGTGCCCACCGGAGATGCCATAGGGGAGGCTTGGGGCAAGTTCTGGTGCCCACAGGGCATGATGGGGTGGCACAGACCCTGGGGCTGATTCTGGCTTCTGCCTGACTCAGTCACTCTCAGGGAGTCAGGCAGGCTGAGGGGGTCTTCACCTGCCCCTGCCCACAGTCAGGCCTGGGGGCTGGTCCCCACAACAGACGAGTCCTGTGGGTGGGGCCCTGGGGGGCTCAGTCCTTTTTCACAGCCAGTCTTGCCTCCCCTTCTAGTCACCTGTGCTCACAAGATCCTCTCGGTAAGCCGCCGTCCTGAGCCTCACCCTGGGCTCCCCTGGGGGTTGGGGTGGGGGAGGCCACCCTACGCACAGTGGGCGGGAGGACCCTCTGCCCAAGCCCACGGGTTCATGGCTCCACTGCCTCTAAGGTGGCTGAGGGTGTGGAGGGCGCCTCCGTGGTGGGCTGGGCCCCTCACACTTGTCTTGATTTTCAGTGAGTGCTGCGTCCCCAGCAGGGACAGCGCCCGCAGGGTCCTGTGACCCGGCCAGGGTCCGCCCATTTCGCTCAGCGGCTCCCAGGGCTCAGCTCCAGCTCAGAATAAAGCAATTCCACAGCAAACCAGGAGTGCTCTTGACTGGGGGCCAGCCGGGGATTGCGGGGAGGATGGCAGGGGTCGTCACCAAGGGCCAAGCCACAGAACCATAGAGCCAGCTGCAGAGAAGACGTGTGCCCAACCCAGTCCCTTGCCAGAGTCCCTCTGGGTCTTCAGACACCCAAATTCAGGTCCCGGCTTGGAGGTGGGGGCTGGTCGGGGGACACAGCCTGGGAGGAAGCCAGCAATGACGTCCACCAGGACCATGGCTGGGATGCCACAGGCTCCACAGATTGCCTAGGACAAGAGCGCGGAGGCTGGTGGGGCTCAGAGGGGCCCCTGACCCCCCAGGCTCAGGCTTCTCTGGGCTGGGGTTGTGGCTCTTGCCTGGGCAGGGACGGGGACCCCAGATGCCCGAGCCTGCAGGTCCTCCTGTGTTCTGTTGGGGTGTGGGGGGCTGCCTGCCGTGCTGGGAGAAGCACAGGCCGTGGGGGCCTGGGGGCTAGATGCGGGGCTGGGGACTGTTCGAGGCTCATGCTGGGGTGAGGTGAGGCGCACACAGATGCTTTGACCTGCAAGGCTGGGTATGCACACACGTGCACATATGAGCACATACCCACACATGCACACACACACACTCACGGGCGCGGGCACACAGCCCCGGCCCACCCTTCGGTGCCTGCTCAGGTGCTGTGGTGCCAGGCCCTCAAGAAGGTGGCAGGGGCAGTGTGTGTGGCTGCCGCATGGTGCTCCCCACGTCCACATATGCCCCAGAAGGGCTACGACCAGCCCTTTGCCTGTCACCTGGGAGGCCTGGGATGAGGACCAGGGCTTAATGAGTCTCAGGGGCACAAACAGTGACTGCAGGCTGGGCACTGAGGGCAGGAGGGTCCTGGGGCCTCAGAGCGGCCTCTGTCTGCCGGGGCGGCCCAGGCCAGCAGTGACCACGGGGCGGAGCTGTGCGGGCTGCGCTGAGTGTCTGGGGGTGGTCCCTGGGCGGGGAGAGGGTAGCAGAGCCCAAGGTCACACCTGCTGCGTCCCTCCTCTCCCGACCCAGGCTGGTGGCTCCGGGGAGGTTTAAACACTGGCCTTGGTGGCTGAGGGAGGAGGAGGAGGATGAGGCAGGGGCTGCTGGTGCTGGTGCTGGTGCTGGCTGCAGGGTCCCAGGTGCAGGACTGGTACCCCAGGGAGTCCCACACCCTCAACTGGAACAAGGTGAGCCATGCGCCGCTGGTCCCTGAGCCGGGCACCGGCCCTGGAGCTGGAGGAGGCTCCTGCACAGTCTCCCGGTAGGGGCCCAGGAGCAGGGCTACCAGGAGTTCCAGGCACAGGCGATGCCCACCTGGCTTCTCCCACTGCAGCCTCCAGCACAGGGGCCCCGCAAGCTGCAGGGCAGAGGCAGGGAGCCTCGAGGGGTTCAGGGGAGTCGGGGGTTCAGGAGGGTCAGGGTGGAGGGGCCCAGAGAGCTGTGGTCGAGGAGGTTGGAAGACGCCGAGAGGGCAGAGTGGGTGTCGAGCAAGTGGGGCATGTTCTGTAGCGGGAGGGCCCGGGCACCTGCAGAGTGAGCCATGGGAGCAGCACTCATTGGCACAGTGGTGCCCAGGGCGCTGGGGTTGGCAGCAGGCAGAGTTGGGGGCCGAGGGCCGGCGGGAAGGGAAGTGGCCGAGCAGTATCCAGCCCCTAGGAGGCCACGTGGAAAGGAGCCGGGGCCTCTGAGGTAGGGAGGCCTTCCACCTGCTGGTGCCACGGCCCAGCCCTGTGCTGCCTGGGGTCCCTGACCTTCCGGGCACCTGGTTCTCTGCGGCCCAGCTCCAGTGGCCAGGGCTTGAGTGGCCGGGACCGAGGCGGCACCCAGGTGGGGCTGGAACTCCGGTTCACAGAAGGGTCGCTTGTCTCCTGGGTTCTCTAGCTGGGAACATCGGGGGTGGGGACAGCCCCTGGATGGCAGCTCTCGTCCCCGCCCACACACCTGCTGCGCAGTTTTCAGGGTTCTGGTACATTCTGGCCACGGCCACTGACGCCCAGGGATTCTTGCCGGCCAGGGACAAAAGGAAGCTGGGGGCGTCCGTGATAAAGGTGAACAAAGTAGGCCAGCTCCGGCTGCTCCTTGCTTTCAGCCGGTGAGTGGGCAGTGCCCCCCAGGCAAGGGTGTCCCCTTCCAGGAGGAGGGAACTGCCTGGGGGCTGGAAAGGAGTCTGGGAGGAGCCTGTCTGTCTGGAAGTTCCACAAGAACCGTCCCCCAACTTCCTCCCCCTGAACTCCAAGGAAGCCGCCTGCAGCCCCTGGGGCCCCCACACGGGTGGGAGTTGGGAGTGTCTCCCGTGCCGTGGGACAGGCCCCGGTCCGAATTGGAAAATCCTCACACCACAGAGCCTCAAATTGACAAGAGTTGGATAGTGAAGCAAAAAACTGGGGACCTGGTGCCCCAACCTTCCCAGGTCCCATGGGAGCAGGGGCGGGACCGAGATGTGTCAGTGGGACTCGGTGGCCGGAGTGGGGGAGGAGGGGTTCCCTGGTCTGCAGCCTGAGCCCCTGCCTTGCCCCAGGTTGAAGGGGTGCCAGTCCCAGGAGGTGATCCTGAGGAAAGACGGGAAGAAGCCGGTGTTCAGGAACACCTGTGCGTATGCGGTGGGCCTGAGGGAAGGACGGGAGGGCGGTGTGCTCGGGCTCTGAGCCCCGGAGGAGCTGCGTGGGACGCCTCTGTCCCCTCGGTGCCTTGAGCAGGCCTGGCCCGGGAGGGGAGGCCCCAGGAGGGCACTCAGTCCTTTCTGGACACTGCACCCGGCTGGGGGCTCCGAGGCCTCAGACACCAGGGGTCAGGGCTCTGGGTGGGCACAGCCACGCCATCCAGGAACCAGCGGGCATCTCTGGGCATCTCTTTCAGTGAAAGGGGTGAAGGCCTTCCACGTGCTGTCCACTGACTACAGCTACGGCCTGGTCTACCTCCGCCTGGGGCGCGCAGCCCAAAACTACAAGAACCTGCTGCTTTTCCGTGAGCGGGCACAGTGGATGGCAAAGGATGGTGGAGGGAGTGCAGAGAGAGGCATAGAGGGGTGCTGGGCACACGGGGCTGGGCAGGACCCGGGGGTGAGGTGGGCAGAGAGAGTGGGGGTTGGGGCGGTGGTCAGGGCAGGGGCAGTGGGAGCCGAGACCACAGCAGGCAGGTCCTGGAGGTCGCTGAAGCAAGGATGGGGGACGTCAGGAAGAGGCTGCAGAGCAGGGTGGGCCACCCAGGTGGCGTGGAGGCCACCAGGATGGTGGCAGGTGCAGGTGCGACGTTCTGGGTGAGGGATGCAGTGGGGATGAGGAGGTACCAGAGGGGTCCCAGGTAGGAGTCTGCCCGGGATGGAGGGGTGTGGAAGTGACCCGGTGTGGGTTAAGGGCCACAAACCCAATTCTAGGCACCAACCACTTGGGGTACAGGGAAAGGAGTGGCCCTCCGGTTGGAAGGGGTCGAGGGGAGGTGGGGTCCTGGGGTCTCAGTCGAGGCAGGGCACGCTCAGGGTGCAGCAAGCCGGGGCACAGCTGGGGGATGGCTGGAGGGTATTCTGCAAGCAGAGAGGGCTCCCCAGGCAACAGCGTGGTGACCCTGGCTTCCCAAGCCTAGCTGCCTCGTAAGTGGGGAGGGACCCAGAGGCCACTGTCCTCCTGTGGCCGATCCCTGCTTCACACCTAAGCTCTGAGGACATTTCAGCAGCTCCCAGGGTGGCGATGGGGGCCAGGGTGCAGATGCTAAAATGGCCAGAGCTGGAGCCTCTGATGTGATCCTGATCTCAACCTCAGATAGACAGAACGTTTCGAGCTTCCAGAGTCTGAAGGAATTCATGGATGCGTGTGACATTCTGGGGCTCTCCAAGGCCGCCGTCATCCTCCCGAAAGACGGTAAACTGTGCCCTCAGCCTTTTGCCCTACTGGCCCCACCTGCCCGTCCCACCCAACGGGGAGCTGATTCATTGAGGGAAGGAGAAACGAAAGGACCCATCTGAAAGGTGCCATTTTTTTTTTTTTGAGACGGAGTCTGGCTGTGTCGCCCAGGCTGGAGTGCAGTGGCCGGATCTCAGTTCACTGCAAGCTCCGCCTCCTGGGTTCACGCCATTCTCCTGCCTCAGCCTCCCGAGTAGCTGGGACTACAGGCACCTGCCACCACACCCGGCTAGTTTTTTGCATTTTTTTAGTAGAGACGGGGTTTCACCGTGTTAGTCAGGATGGTCTCGATCTCCTGACCTCGTGATCCGCCCATCTTGGCCTCCCAAAGTGCTGGGATTACAGGCTTGAGCCACCGTGCCCGGCCGAAAGGTGCCATTTTAAAGATCTGCCCAAATATGCCTCCTGCCCCGCCTCCTGCCACCCCTGAGAATCGGGGCTTGGCCTGGCAGGCCTTGCACCGACAGCAAGAGGTGCCCAGAGCAGATGCTGCATCTGACCAGGAGGTGCCACGGCTGTGGCTACAGGATCGGGGGCTGCATGGCTGTGTTCTCGTGGTGCCCAAGACGAGCACGCGTGGAACCAGGGGGTGGCCGGGGCAGACGTGTTCATGGCTCGTGTTTCTCCTCCGAGCAGCCAACCCACGCATGGTCGTTTTCCTCTCCCACAGCTTCCTGTGCACACACCATCCTGCCATGAGAGCCAGCGTCCTCTGCTCTTTCCTTCCGAAGTGTGGTCCTCCCAGACCCGGGGAGCATTGTTCCAGACGTCAGGTGGAGACCGCGGCTTGTTGAGAGGTGTTTGGTGGCTCTAGGTCGTTGACAGTGTGAAACTCAAGTGTTTCAAGGGATCCTTTATGATCACAGAAAGAATGAGGAAGAAGGGTACAGGCTGACCGGGTGGCGAGATGTCAGCCAGGCCCCTTCCGCAGTGTCCTCTGGAGCACACTGCAGGCCGCTGCTGTTCCCTGTCTTCCATGAAATAGACCACAGGCTGGCCCAATGCAGTCCTCGCCATGTGCCTTCCCTCTGCCCTCCATGCCGCCGCCACCCTCTGTGTTCCTTGGCACTTTCTCAGGAAGCCGTTTGCACCCAACATGGAGGAGCCCCCAGGACGTGCCAGGCAGCGTGCTGCCCCTGTGGCTGCATTAGGGAGCAGAATCGGCAAAACGCAGTCCCAGAGTTAATGCCCGATCAGGAGAAGCCAACCTCAGCAGCGTGATCACCCGGATACTCGAGTATAGACCCTAGATCATCCGGATACTCGAGCATAGACTCTAGAAGTCTATCTAGGGGCAGCCAGGGCCCAACAACAGCAGGTCTGACTCATTCCATCCAGGGCAGCATCAGGGAGAGCTTCCTGGGGGAAGTGGCATTTGGGTTGACCAGGGAAGGGTGGTGGGTATTAAGTCAGTTCGGGTGGGGCTGGAGGAGCAGGGGTGCATCCCTAGAACAGGATGTGACTTCTGAAAAGACATCAGAGTAGAGAAAATGGCTTCTCAAGGAGATTGGGCATGCCAGTATGAGCACGGCGGTGGGGAGAGCCACGCAGAGGAGCAGGAGGGGGCCCACCGGACCATGGCACCTTGAAGGCCGCAGTGAAGGGCTTGGGTCTCATTCAAGGGGTGATTGTAGCAGGACGAGCCACAGACAAAACTCCTCAGACACCGGATTAAAGAAGGAAGAGGTTTTTTATTCGGCCGGGAGTGTCGGCAGACTCGCATCTTAAGAGCCGAGCTCTCCGAGAAAGAAATTCCTAGCCCTTTTAAGGGCTTACAACTCTAAGGGGTCCACGTGAAAAGGTCATAATAGATCAAGTAAGCGTGAGGAACGTGACTGGGGGCTACATCCATCAGCTAACAGAACAAGAAGTTTTACAGTGCTTTCTCCTACAATGTCTGGAATTCACAGATAACACTAGTAGTTTTGGCCAGGGGTTAATAATATTATTATTATTTTAACCACCGGGGCCAGGTGGTGACGCCAAGGTCATCTGGCTATTTATCTTCCTTCTGTTTCTTTCCAACTTTTTGCTTTCTCCCTTTTCCCCTGTCTTATAAACTAGGGAAAAGGGGAGGTGGGGGAGACGCTGGGAAGGACAACAGGGGAAGTGGTGGTCTCATTCCATATGATGACGGGAGGTTGTCTGAGACGAACCCCCTCGCTGAATGAATGGACCTTCTTCTGGCCAAGGGGGTTCCCAAGAAACCCTGAACCCCTGAACCCGAGTCCTCGGCCATGACGGGGTGAGAGGTCAGACCCCTCAGAGAGTGGTTCTGTGCAGTCCATGGAGAATTCACTCAGCTGCACGTGTACATGCTTCTCCTTTCATGAATATTCATGACTCCTCCTGAAGCTTGTTGAACATCTGTATTTGGCCATCTCCTTCAGCACAAATTCCTGTTCCCTCTGCCCCTCCCTCCAAGTGTCTGTTCCAGGCTTCTGGCCCGAGGCTACGCTTCCCAGCCTGTCAGAAGGGCTGCCTTGCTGGCTGCAATCCCTTATGAGAAATAAAGCTCTCCTGTGTGCAGAAAAGTAGTTAGGAGCCCAAGCAACATGGTGAGACCTCATCTCTACAAAAAATACAAAAATTAGCTGAGCGTGGTGGTGGACGCCTGTAGTCCCAGCTACTCAGGAGGCTGAGGTGGGAGGACTGCTTGAGCCTGGGAGGATCACGCCACTGCACTCCTGCCTGGGCAACAGGCTGAAGCCTTGTCTCAAAAGATATATACATAGGCCAGGACAGTGGCTTACACTTGTAATCCCAGCACTTTGGGAGGCCGAAGCAGGCGGATTACGAGGTCAAGAGATCAAGACCATCCTGGCCAACACGGTGAAACCGTTTCTCTATTAAAAATACTAAAAAATTAGCCAGACGTGGTGGCACACGCCTGTAATCCCAGCTATTCAGGAAAATTGCTTGAACCCAGGAGGCAGAAGTTGCAGTGAGCCAAGATCGTGCCACTGTACTCCAGCCTGGGTTACAGAGCAGACACCGTCTCAATAAACATTAAAGAGTGGCGGAGATGTGACCACCTCTTCCAGAATCCCAGGCCAAGGCACAGTCATGGAGAGGTGGGCCCAGGTCCCCTGGCCCCCCTCCGATATCTCTGCTCCCTCACGCCGGCTAGCTGCAGAGGCAGGACGTGAGCTGAGCGGGAGCCCCATACTGCCGTCCAGCCTCGAGAACCCCGAGTGTGGGCCTCTGAACCGCCCATTCACCAGGGTGAGGGCAATTGCTCTGTTCCGGGGCCTCCGGCTCTGCTCCCTCCCTTCCCTGGGCCCAGGGAAGCTGCCAGCTCCACAACTCAATCCTGTCAGTGGGGAGAAGGAGGAGGAAGAAGGGAAGGAGCTGGGAGAATGGGGAGAGGGGCCACTTGGGGTCCCACGGACAGGGAGGGAGGGACAGCAGGCGAGGTTAGATGCGCACACACCACCCACACCAGTGCACCTCCCTCTGCGGCGTGCCAGCTGGTGGGTCAGAGTTGCTTGAGGTTCTGTGGGTGCCAGCCGCCACCCTCTGCAGAGCCCGTGCGGTCTATGACGCCCTTTCATCACACACAGCCCTGTGGGTTAGGTCCACTTCATGGCCCTGGAGTGAGCCTCAGAGACACCACAACCTCAGCTGCTTCCTGAACACCACCATTTCCCTGACCCCCATTTCAGAGGCAGCGGCACGGCCAGGGTTCTCTCTGGAGGAAGATGAGAACAAGTATCCAGGGGAGGCTGGGTGCGGTGGTTCACGCCTGTAATCCCAGCACTTTGGGAGGGAGGCACAGGTAGGTGGATCACCTGAGGTCAGGAATATGAGACCAGCCTGGCTAACATGGTGAAACCTCCTCTTTACTAAAAATACAAAAATTAGCCAGGCGTGGTGGTGCATGCCTGTAATCCCAGCTACTTGGAAGCCTGAGGCAGGAGAATCCCTTGAACTGGGGAGATGGAGGCTATAGTGAGCCGAGATCGTGCCACTATACTCCAGCCTGGGTGACAGAGCAAGGCTCAGCCTCAAAAAAAAAAAAAAAAAATTGTCCGGGGGAGCCCACAGGTGTGCCTGCTACCGATGAGCCCCCAGGTGAGCCCACAGCCCATGGACATCCTCACTCGCTGGCAGCAGAGACAGCTGCGGCCAGGCGGATGGGGCTGGCCGGCATTCCTGGAGGGCCCTGTGCAATTCTGTCCTGGAGTTACAATGGTCACTCCGCTGGGCCTTCGAGGTCCAGGTTGGGGATGAAAAAGTGGCAGGGAGTGGCCTGAGGCTCTTGCCAGAGCCCCATAATTTTGGTCATAGTTTGCAATTCCCAAAGGTTCCGGCACGGGACTGGGCACCTGTGTGGCCCCATGGAAGGTGTTTATTTATTTTTATTTTATTTATTTATTTTTTGAAGGTGTTTAAAGACCCAGAGTCACCAGTTTGGGCTGACAGCTTTTTTACTGCACGTGACTGGGTCATCTTTCTTCTTTCTGTTAAGCAAAAGCCCTAACAGTTTCAAAGAACTGGATAGGAAGGGCCGACCTCCGGGTGACGAAAGCAAGGTGGACCGTGGGGTCAGGCTGAGTGTGTCTGGCCTGCACTGTGAACGGCCACCGGCTGTGGGAGGTCCTGACATGCCCCAATACTGCAAACTGGGGACATCAGAAGCTCATTCTCAGTTCTAGAGGCCTGGACTTGGGAGTCCAGACCCGGGTGTTGCAGCATTGCGCTCCTCCAAGGGCGCTGAAGGAGGCTCTTTCCTTTCTCTTCCAGCTGCGGGCGGTGCTGGTAGGTCTGGGTGTTCTGAGGCTGGGGCTGTACCTCTCCCATCACTGTCCCCGCCTCTTGAGGCCTTGTCTGCTGTAGCCGGCCCTCCTCCTCTCAGCAGTCATTGGATCTAGGACCTTATTTTGTCTTTGGATTTGTTTTTTTTTTGTGATAGGGTCTCACTCTGTCGCTCAGGCTGGAGGGCCGTGGCATAATCATGGCTCACTCCAGCCTCGACCTCCTGGGCCAAAGCAATCCTCCTACCTCAGCCTCCCGCGTAGCTGGGATGAGTGTGCAGCATGACACCAGCTAACTTGTTTTTATTTTTTGTAGATCCGGGGTCTTTCTATGCTGCCTGGGCTGGTCTCGAACTCCTGGACCCAAGTATCCTCCCAGCTTGATTTCCCAAAGTGCTGGGGTTACAGGTGTGAGCCGCTGCGCCCAGACACCTGATTCCACCCACAGTCTGGGGTTACAGGTTCAGGTGGAACGACATTTTGGGGACACTGTTCAGCCCTGCACAGTCAGCTTCCCCCGATCTGCCCCTGCCAGGGTCAGACCTCCCCAGCACTCTCCCTTCCCCATGGGGGCCTGATCCCTGCTCATGGCCAAAACGTCCTGGGGGTGCCTGGCTTCACACACTCTGCAGCCCCAGGAGCACCTGCCAGCAGCCCTGCGGGGCTCCACTGGGTACTCTGACTTGTACTCACCCTTCCACCTCCGTCACGTAACCAGGGGCAGGGGCGTGACACCTGCACCTTCCCACTCCCACACCCACTGCCCACTTCACCGCCCACTTCATTTGGACTTCGTGTAGCGGCCAAGAGCCCCTACGTTTTCTCCAGGAATGTCTTCCAGCCTCAGGGCCAGCTTCGTCCAGGCCTCGACCTGAAGATGATCACACGCCTCCTTCAAAGCCCTCCCCATCAGTGCCGATCAACAAAGCAATTCCAGAATGTTCCAACCCTCAGGGGTGTGGTAGGGGGGAGAGCTTGAGGGGGGGAATGCAAACCCTTGGTAATGACCTTGGTAATGACCTTGGTGTGAACCTGTGTGTCCACAAGGCAGCCAGAGCAGGGAGGGGAAGGTGTCCACGTTTAGTTGATTTGTTGTTTTATCCAGAATGGTGATCTGTGAAGTCTGGAAGAAATTCTGAGTCGTCACAGAGAGTGTGGGTGCTCTGGGACTGCAGGCTGTCTGTTGCTGTCACTTTTGTTTTGTTTTGTTTTGTTTTGAGACAGAGTCTTACTCTGTTGCGCAGGCTGGAGTGCAGTGGCACGATCTCTGCTCACTGCAACCTCTGCCTCCCAGGTTCAAGTGATTCTCCTGCCTCAGCCTTCCGCTAGCTGGGATTACAGGCGTGTGCCACCACGCCCGGCTGATTTTGCATTTGTAGTAGAGACGGGTTTTCCCATGTTGGCCAGGCTGGTCTCGAACTCCTGACCTCACGGGATCCGCCCGCCTCGGCCTCCCAAAGTGTTGGCCTTATAGGTGTGAGCCACCACACCCAGCCCAGGCTGACTTGCACAGAAGTGCCACCTACCTACCCTCTGATTTCTGTCATGTGACCCGGGGCAGGAGATGCGACATCTCCACCTTCTAAGTACCCCACTGTCACGGGGCAGCTCCTCTCTCAGGTGCTGGGGTTCAGGTCCTCTCCTGGGTCTCAGCAGGTCGTGGCCTGCTTCGGGGCTACGCACACCGGTTTCAGTAAGTGCTCGGTAGCTCTGCCCCCCAGCACAGAGCAAGTGCTGGGTGGGGGTGCAGGGGACTCAGTATCTCTGGAGGAGGAGATGTTTCTTGCCCTCTCTCCACAGCTAGAGCTTTCACTAGCTACAGAGCTACAGCCAACTCCTGCACCAGCTCAGAAGGTAGAGCCAGCTCCAGCTCCAACTCTGGTGCTAGTTCCAGGATCAGAGCCAGCTCCAGCTCCAACTCTGGTGCTAGTTCCAGGATCAGAGCCAGCTCCAGCAGCACACCCAGAGATAGGGGCAGCTCTAGCCACCTTTGTGCCGGCTCCAGTACAGCTCCAGCATCCGCCCTCCAGCCAGGAACAGCTTCAAAACCATTTGCATGGCCTCAAGCCAGTGACAGGTCCAGAGGCAGGGCCAGCTGCAGCACCACCTCCAGAGCCAGAGCTGGCACCAGACATAAAGCGATGGCTGATTCCACAACCAGAACCAGAATTAGAGGCCCCTCCAGCTACAGCCATCTCAGACCTGCACCAGCTTCAGCACGACAGCCAGAGTTCCTGCCAGCTCTAGAGCGAAATCCAATCAAGAACCAGCTGTAGCACCATAGCCAGAGCTAGGACCAGCTCTGACACTCTTCCCAGGGCAAAGACTAGCAACAGCAACACAGCTAGAGGCAGTTCCAGAACGTCAGTCCCCGGGGCAGAGCCAGTTTGTCTCCAACACCCATGTCAGTGCTAGGACAGAGCCTGCACCATCTCTGGAGTCGGAGCCTGCTCTGGTGCCAGCTCCAGCCCCAACACCAGGTGGGGCCACACAGGGAGGCGCATCAGACCACACAGCTGCAGCCCAGTTGCGAGGTGTCCTGGGGTCCTGGGCTGGGGCGTTTCTTAGGAGCCCTGAGGTGTTTTCTGGCTTTGCAAAGGCAATGAAAATTTGAGTTGAATTTATCAACAGGTCCTGCCCCCTCTAAGCCAGCACCCGAGCTGCAGCCAGCTCTTATGCCAGGTCCTGCACCCCGGCCTTCCTGGCCTTTGCCTGTGGCTGCAGAGAGCAGGCTGAGCAAGAAGCCTCATCTCCTGGTGTCCCCTCCAGGCTTAAGGCCAGAGCGGTCTGCGCTGAGCAATGCAGAGGCTGCCCAGCCCCAGGACAGCAGCGCGGCTTTCCTCCCAGCCCCTGCGGCTCTGGCCTGTCATCCCCTGCTCTGCAGTTCGCGTCCTGGTCCGAGTCCCGGCACCACCGTTCGCAGCCGGGCGACCGCGGCGAGTCGCTTGGTCGCGAGGTCTCGGTGTCCCGCCCTGCGCGGTGACCGAGGTCCCTGGACAGAGCGCAGACAAGGCGCTGGGCAGGCCTGGCCGGGGTTACCCCGCCGGCCGGGACCCTCGCCCGCCTCAGCAATCATTAGGCGCCTGGTGTGTACCCGCGCCATGGCCGACACCGGTAGAGCCCCTGGTGGTGAAGGGACGGGGCGCGTCGTGGGAGTCCCACGCTGCCCCGGGCGGGCGCTGTTCGGCAGTCACGGGAGCCGCGGATGGCTGGGACCACGGGGACCCACGGGCTCGTGGAACGTCCTCCTGACCCGGCCTGGGAATCCTCCGCGAAAACGGGGAGCCGCGAGTGCCCGCGGCGTGCCCGGCACCTGGCGGGTCGGCGACGGCGCGGCCCCGGCTGCTGGCCCTGTGGGGCGTCGCGGTGCAGGCACTTCCGCAGCTCTGCGTGGCGAACCCACGCGCCCACCCGCCAGCCACAGAGCAGCGCCCACCGGCGGGCGCGGGGAGCGGCACGGCCGGGGACCGCCGGGGGGCGCTGCTTGGGCGGGGAGGATTGACTCCTGCGGGCCGCCGTCCGCGCTATAAAAGCTGCGGCGCGTCCTCTCGCGTCCTCTGCGCGCGCCGGCGGCTGCCATGGTGGGTCGGCTCTTTGCATTCTCCTGCCGCCCCTTTCCCGAGCGCCTGCGCGGGCCCCGCCCTGCGTTCTTGCTCTCGCGGGCGCTGCGCGGCCTAAGGGACTCGGCTGCCGGCCTCCGGTTGCGGGGTAGGGGCGGGCTCTGACCTGGGGCGTCCTGGCCGCGTGAGCCGCGGGATGGGGCCCGGGCCGCGGAGGAGGCGCCGCTGCTGTGTTCCTTGGTGGAGAGGGCGCTGCCCGGCCCTGCGCGGTTTCCAGCCAGGAAGCTTCGAGAATCCTGGTGAGAGCTCAGTGCGCGAATTCGGAGCTTAGAGAAAAGCATCCGGTTCACCCACGACCCTTCCGCTCCTGCTGCTGCTTCCCGAGTCGCTGAGGCTGTGGGAAGATGTTTGTCGCATCTTTGAAAAATGGATTTCTTAGGCAGTGTCCACGCGTCTGGTGGTTGCTGTGTCACTGTGGCTGCTCAGCGGGAGGCTGTTCTGGCCGAAGGAGGACTGCTCAGTTGTGTGGCGGGCATTCCGCCTTATAGTCCTGGTGCCTTGGTACCTGCAGGGGATCAGCAGCCCGCGTTCCGTGGCACAGTGTTGTAACTCCAGCTCCCCTCCCGCAAATTAACCAGAGAGTAAGGGGAGAGAGTAACCTGGGTCGGATTTTTCTAGAATGGCCCTTGTGGCAGTGAGCTTTTTGGTGGCAGGGATCATCTTTGGTCCACCCTCCTGGAGACCGGGAACGCGGCCTTTTTTGAGACAGAGTCTCGCTCTGTAGACCAGGCTGGAGTGCGGTGGCGCGATCTCAGCTCGCTGCCACGTCTGCCTCCTGGGTTTAAGCGATTTTCCTGCTTCAGCCTCCCGAGTAGCTGGGATTACAGGCGCCCAACACCAGGCCAGCTAACTTTTTTTTTTTTTTTTTTTTTTTTTTTTTGTATTTTTAGTGGAGACGGGATTTCACCATGTTGGCCAGGCTGGTTTTGAACTCCTGATCTCAAGTGATCCCGCCCGCCTCGGCCTCCCAAAAAAATGCAGTGTTTGTGTGATGACCTTCTGTGGTGTTTGCAAGATTTATACAAAATTGGGGTTTCTTTTTTCTCTAGGACGTGTGCTCACTGGAAACGGCATGTGCTTGGGGTGTTGGGTAAGTTGGTACGTGGGAGCTGGAACAGGGTCAATCCTCCAGTGTAACTAAGCCCTGCTATGCGACATCTTCAGTGACTGGAGGGACCAGTCGGTCTTGTGTTCACGTTGTGGCTAGAAGCTGTCTCTCCAGGGGAATAAAAACGGATTATTTCATCTTCTACAGGACACTGCCCCTAGAGGCGTTGCAGCTGTGGCTGCCGTGTCACATCTGTGTCATTAGGTGGCAGAGATTAGAGAGGCTATGTCTACGCTCGGCGTTCTGCCCCGTGAACGTTTGAATGTTTGATAGTCTGACACTCCTGTTTTATGGACAGGCATCTGTTTTCCTTTGCTGGTATCAGAGGGCAGGCCTTGTGAGTGGGCTTTCTAACCCTTGCTCTGGGCTAGGCTGGCTAGGGGTCTGAAGGGATAGTGGGAAGGTAGAGGGTACCTCCAGGAGCAGCCTTCAGGAGTGAGTTTTAAGAACCTGTGAGAGGATCGGTCAGGTCTGGCGTGCGCTGGGTCACACCATACACCATGTCAGGATCACGCAGGACAGGACTGGGGAAGGGTTTGCTGGTGTCTGAGTTAATAGCAGTAACGGCAGCCACTTGATTGTGTTCTTGATTCTTTGCCAAGCATTCTTTGTTATTTAACACAGGAAGGTGACTTCGCCTGTGATGGACTTCCAGTGTGAGCACTGGCCAGGGTGACCAGGCTGACCTGCACCAGCCCTGATCAAGGTAAGAGGCGAGGCGGAAGCTTGCCCTCCCTCCCTGCCTGCCCTTGCTGCCGGGTGGGTGTGAGTGGCTGCCCTGCAGATGCTGTCCTGGACCTGTCGGCACCAGACAGTTGCTCTGCCGTGCCTGTGACCTCGGGGCAAAGAGGAAGTGGCGATTTCTACACTCAGTGCCCGGGAACCAGTGGGCACTGAGAATGGTTTATGGCCTGACATGACATGACTTGCAGCCAAAGCCAGGCAGCGTTTGGGTTTTGCTTTGGAAAACACCTTACCTGCTTTGCTCCATGAGGGAGGGGCAGCAACATTGCTGGGAACCCTGAGGTGTAGATATGTATAAATGAGGTGCGTGTGTGTCTGAAGCTCCGGGCACTTGTGGGGTTACCAGGAGTGTGCGTCTCACTCCCAGGCCTTGTTCTGGGAATTATTCTGCAGGTCTGTCTGGGAGGCCTTGGGCAAGTTTGACTAAGAGCAGTTGAGCTGGGGTAAACAGGCTATTTGGAAACAGGGATCCTCTCCCCAAAATGGGTAGGAATGGGGGTACAGAGGCCAAAGACACAGCCACACGTCCTGCAATGCCTGGGACGCCCCACAGTGAAGAGTGATGTGGCTCTAAATGTCAGCAGTGCCAGTGTTAAATTTCTGCCAAGAGATCATATCAAGAAAGATAACTTTAAAATACAGTTTGCGGAGGCTGAGCGCGGTGGCTCAGGCCTGTAATCCCAGCACTTTGGGAGGTCGAGGCAGGTGGATCACCTGAGGTCAGGAGTTCAAGACCAGCCTGAAACCCCGTCGCTACTAAAAATACAAAAATTAGCCAGGTGTGGTGGTGCGAGCCTGTAATCCCAGCTATTTGGGAGGCTGAGGCAGGAGAATCGCTTGAACCTGGAAGGCAGAGGTTGCAGTGAGCCAAGATCACGCCACTGTACTCCAGCCTGGGTAACAGAGTGGGACTCTGTCTTGGAAAAAAAGAAAGTTTCAGGATTTCATAAATTGGGTTCTCTGAAGGTCATTTGGTGAATCCAGGTTAAAAAACGCTGGTCTGCATCACTGTCCTTGTTTGCTTTTCAGATGCAGAGGCCAGGATGTGGGCCCAGCCCTGTGCAGGAGGCTGGCTGGAATAAAGGTACAGATACAGGCCTTGCCCCCTCTGGGACCACTGGCACTCGGGGTGTTTGCAGCCTCAGAGCCCAGCTTTCCACAAGCCCACCTGCCCCCAGGGCCACAGCTGCATCTCCTGCTCTGCTTTCATTACAGGGATGAGCAGGCTGGCATTGGGGCACTCGCTGCCCCTGCCTGGGTAGTGCTGTGTATTCCAGCCAGGGGCCACTGCCAGGACCACCCCTCCATTTTCATATCGCGATTCTTTTTTTTTTTTTTTTTTTTGAGACAGAGTCTCGCTCTGTCGCCCAGGCTGGAGTGCAGTGGCGCGATCTCGGCTCACTGCAAGCTCCACCTCCCGGGTTCACGCCATTCTCCTGCCTCAGCCTCCCGAGTAGCTGGGACTACAGGCGCCCACAACCGCGCCCGGCTAATTTTTTGTATTTTTAGTAGAGACGGGGTTTCACCGTGGTCTCGATCTCCTGACCTTGTGATCCGCCCGCCTCGGCCTCCCAAAGTGCTGGGATTACAGGCGTGAGCCACCGCGCCCGGCAATATCGCAATTCTTAAGTTCTGCCATTGTGGTATTCTGGTGGAAAAAAAAAACCGGTTGCTTGGCTGTTTTTGAACTGCCTGGAACCTAAGATCCTGAATTTTCCCCTCTAAGGGGGAAAATATATATGGAAAACGTTTATTTTGAAATACAGAATGAAGTGAATTAAAAGATTTAATGCACACTTCTTCAAGGATAGTATTTCTGTGTTGGCAAAATTTGAGAATAAATTGGCCTTGAATGGAATGGATTGTCTTGACTCAGACGTTGGGAGCAGAGCCCGGCCTGAAGAAAGGTGTTGCTGTGGTGGGATCTTCTCCTGGGGGACAGTTGCTGGGTGCCCTGGGCTACTGGGGAGAGTGCACAGGGCTGGAGAAGAAGTTTCTAGAGAATGAATTGTACATCTCATGGCTGGATTTTGTAAAATCAGTTTTTAAAATAACGCGTAAATCTGTTTTGTTACTAGAACACCTTTTTGTTCTGTTGTGTCACGGCCCAGGTTTAGGGGTACTGGTCATTGGCTGTTGCAGAAGCCGCTGTGTTTGGGGAACTGCCCTGGTGGCTTCAGAGGTGTGTGTGGGTTGAAGGGCAGGCAGGGGCTCTGGAACAGATCTCACCTTGTACTAACACCTGAGGGCTGCCTCCCCAGGATTCAGGGGCTCACCCCAGCCTGACGGCCTGGATCCACAGCGGGCGCAGGGTCCCGTGCGCAGCATCGATGGGGCTCAGGGTACTCAGCCCTGGGCATTACATAAAAGCTGTTTATTGACATCACATTCTTCAGAGTAACAAAACCCCTTGGAGGGCCCTCCTGCCAGGATGTCCACCTTTGCTCTGAGCTGGGATCTCCTGTCTGTGGTGTTGGAATCCAGAGCCCTAACCTTAGGGAAGTGATTTTGCAACAGTTGCATTTCATACTTTCTGACAGGATTCCTTGAGGGCGGGCTGGACCCTGGCGCCCGGCCAGCTCCAGGAAGGGTGGCCAGGCCCTCACTGCCCATCAGGAGTACTTGGTGTTGGAGATCTTCTTCCAGAGCAGAGTCTTGAGGTGGCTGAGCACCAGCGAATGATGGGCCTCCACCTGGCTGGCCAGCCCGCTCAGCGTGGTGCAGGTGCGCAGCTGCGTGCCCAGCTCCTCGCGGAGGTCGGCGGGCGCGCCAGGCAGCAGGTAGCCCCGTAGCAGCGCACACACCTTGGCCAGGTTGGGCTGGATGAGGTCGCCCTTGCACTGCCGCATGAGCCTGTCACACGGGGCCCTGCAGTCGCGCCCGTAGGTGCAGTCAGCGCTGTGCTCACAGCGGCGGCCCTGCAGGAAGCGGCGCACGGTGGCCTCAGGTGCTACCTGCTGCAGGTCGGCCATCTTGAAGTCGTAGGTGGCTGTGTAGCCCACATTGGCCAGTGTGGTCTCACACATGTAGAAAGTTCCATAGGAGCCATGGAAGAGCTCCTCCACGAACTCCAGCAGACCGATGGCGATCTTGGCCCGCCAAGGCCACGCGGGCCCCAGCCACTGCTGGAGGGCACCCTGCAGGGCAGGCGGCAGCAGCGGGCGCAACAGGGGTGGCAGGGCGGCCGCGTGCCAGGCCCCATGGGGCACGCCCTCGGTGAGGTAGAGGTCCCCGCAGTAGCCCAGCAGTCTGGAGGCATGCTCCTTCTCCTGCAGGGACAGCAGCAGCAGGAACTCGTTACGCTGCAGCAGGGCCCACACGGATTTGGCTTCCGCCAGGGACACCCGGTTGTCCTTGTTGAAGTCGGCCATGAGCAGGACCTGGCCAACCAGCGCTGGCAGGGAAGGCAGGTCTCCCATGTTCGCCTGGCGTTTGGGACCAAGAGAGGAAAAACCAGTTGATTGGATGTCTGGGAGCACAACCTGGCTTTGACCTGGGTGGTCTGCCGACCAGACCAGCACCCTGCCAGGTTAGGGGTCCCAGCCCCCAGCTACACGGGGGGAGGAGGCAGCCAGCAAGGTGCCCACTCACTCTCCTGGCCTGTGTTGCTGCTGCCAGACAGACCTCCCATCTCTCAGCAGCTTTGGGTGCACGTGGGGAGCTCGGGGGTGGGCACCTGAGCAGAGAAGCCTCAAAGCTTCCCTGAGGATGAGAATGCCCTCTGCGCTGGCTGAAGCCCTAAGAAGCGGCCCCTCTCTGCAAGCCCTGGTCTCCACTTGGGGCACCTGCCGTGCTTGACCCATGGCCCTTGACTGCAGGAGCCTCCTCTCGACCTCAGCTGCCAGCCCACCGGTGCCCCCAGCCCTGGAGAAGCTCCTTCCCTGGCAGGGCTCCTGCCCAGGGGCTGGAGGATAGGAGGTCTGCCCAGGGTCCACTTGGGCCCATGTATGCCTTTGTGCTGAGCATGTTGGTGCCAGGGCCGCCCGCTGGGCACATGACCGTGGTGTGGACTCCTACCCTGCCCCTCAGGAGAGCTATCTGACCTTGAGGAAGCTGAGGGTCATCTCCCGGAATTCCTTGATGGAGGTGCCCCGGGTGGGCTTGTCGAACAGCACCAGCTCCCGCCGGGGGGCCGCATCCGACCGGGCCTTCGAGTCGAGGGTCTCCTCGATGCCACACTTGATGGTTACATCCTTATCCCGCCAGAGCCCACTGTACACCTGGACAGGGCCATAGAGGTCCTCTGTGCAGACGTCCCCCTCCCACTGCACGGGCAGTATCAGCCCCAGGCCCACCCGCCCTGCCTATGGCCATACCTGTTGGGCCGGGGCTGCCGAGAGGCAGGTCCTCCACTCCACCATATGCAGCTCACACAGGTCCTGGCAGACAGAGCCCGAGATGATCCCCTTGCGGTACTGGTCACACTGAGGAGATAGGTGCAGGGCGTGCTGGGGTGGGGCAGCTACATCCCTGCCCCATTGAGCCCCTCCCCACAGGCCCGAAGCCCAGCTGCACCCGTTCCTCCAGGACCCCTGGGAGGGAGAGGTCACAGGTGGGGCCAGGTAGGCGGGAAGAGGGCACGGAGGGCCAAGCAACCATCACCGTGGTCACTCCGTCCCAGCACCCACTGGGCCCCTGTTCTTTGGCCATCTTTTCTCAGACCCCCAAACTGCCAGAGCTGGCGACGGCCACCTCCAGCCCACACCCGTCCCTGAGCCACACTGGGCCCAGCACCCGCCAGCTGGCAGGGGCCTCCACTTGCTGCAGTTGGAAAGCTGCCAGTCCCTCACAGGCAGTGCCAGGGCCCTGGGCCATGCCATTGCTGGCTGCAGGATGGGGCTGTTGGCTGCAGGGGCAGCCCTGCCAACCCTCCGGTCTGGTCCCGTCCCCACCACCCTGGCTTCTGTAACAGGACGGCTCAGCAAAGGCCACTGCCTGGACAGGAGACAAACACCACACCTAGTGTCAAGCCCAGGCCAGGGCCAGAGGCAGGAACCCGGAGGCAGCTCTCCCGTCCAGCTGACCCAGCTCTCTGGGCCATGCAGGTATTGGCTGGTGAACTAGAATTCACCCTAGTCCCTAACATCTACACCACCAGCTGCCACACGCCCTGTCTCTGCCTGACTTCATTCCTGCCTCGGGTGACGCCGGGAGGGAGGATGGCCCCCTGACTCATGGCGCCCTCCCTGCCCAGGTCAGTAAATGAGACATCTCTGAACTTGTTTCCCATCGTGGTGCTGACTGGACGGCGTCTTCCGTCTGAAGGGCCAGGAGCTGCCCCGCCCAGGCAGGGCTTTCCCCAGGACACCAGGAAGAACAGAAGGGTGGGCTGTTGGTGCCAGAGCGATGGTCAGGCTGGTAGAACCTGGACAGGAGTCAGGCACGAGCCACAGGGCGTCTGTCAGAGAAGCAGCCCCCTGGTCAGAGGTCAAACATCTGGGTGTGAACCCGTGAAGGGCGCCGCGCCCAGCCCCTCTGCTCCCTGTTGGGGCGGGCCGCCAGCCATTCTGCACTGGGCACTCATGGGCGCTCTCAGGACAGATCCTGGTGCCCAGAGCCACACCTGCATGGCGGCTTCTGGGTGGGTTTCCAACGTTCCCAGGTTTGGGGCTCCTCCTGTCCCAAGGACTTGGCCTCCATCTTCGGCCCCTCCCAACCTTCCCCAGGCTGAGGCAGGAGGAGGACAGGCCACGGCCTCACTGTTTGCCCCACGTGCAGCCAGGACAGGGCTCACCGCCGGAGCTGACAGCCTCAAGGGTACCCCTGGTGGGCAACGGAGCCCCAGCCTTGACCTCTCCCAGCCCCTTGAGGCCAGTGCCCAGGCTCAAGCGCTCTGTTGTCAAGAGCTGTTTGTTAAGGCTTAGAAAACGGATCCCTGGGGCCTCACAATGACTCCGGGCCTGTCCTTCCCGGTCCCACAGGCCCCCTCCTTAGCCAGACCCCCAGGGAGACACTGTTAGCGGTAATTAAATCAGGCCCAGGGCTGGCTGCCGCCCCTCCTCAGCCCCCACCCCAGCTCCGGGAGCCTGGCAGCCCCTGAATCCCAGCGCCCCGCGGGAGGTGACAGAACGATGCAGCTGGCCTGCCCCTCTGGGGGTAGGGGAAGAATTCCTGGATGTACAGCCTCAGTTGCCATGGAGCCTGGCCAAGCAGGCTTGGAGGGAGCCAGGGAAGTGAGCTGCGGAGCACCCCGCCCTCCGGGGTGGGGAAGAGGGAGGGTCCCTGCCCCCCTGCCCCACACACCAAGGGTGGGGACAGAAGTGAGATGGGCCAACCGGAGGCCGAGGACCCCGCCACATGAGGCATGAAGGCAGCCTCTGTCTCAGCAGCAAGAAAACACCGACTCTTCATCAAGAGAGAAAAGAAAAATGAAGGAAAACCGCACACTTGTCCAACCCTCCACCTTGCAGGCAGGCCCTTCGCTACTGGAGTCCACTCCAGTCCCCAGACCAGCCCCCTGCGCCCGGAGCCCCAGACCCCAGGAGGATGCCCTGCTCCTGGCACACAGCGGTGCTGGGGAAGGAGCCTCTGGGCCACGCTGCCCTCTGCCAGGCTGGCGCCGGGGCCGGGGTCCCCCCGGGGTGGGAAGATGGAGCTGCCCCCATGGTCCTGGGTGCCTCTTGCACCTAGCAGGGTGGGGTGAGGCTTCCTCAGAGGCTGAGGCGGGTGTGTACTTGGCCTCCTCAGGGTCCCCACCCACCGCACATCGGTCCCCAGCCAGTCCCCCCACCACCCAGCCTGTTACCGGTCTGCAGCAGAGCTCAGTGGGGACTCAGTCCAGTTCTTGGCCTCTCGAGGGCCCTGGTGGAACCTGGGACTGGCCCTACACTGCTGCTGCTTCGCTGTGTGAGCTGGGCCAGCCTCTGCGGCTCTCTGAGGCGTCCAATGCCTCCACGAGGCGGGGCAGGGAGCCTCCTCTGTCAAGGAGGCGACGTCTCCATGGCCCTGGGATGGCCTCAGGAGAGCTGAGCTTGGCCTGACCTCTGGGAAGGCTCTGAGCAGCCAGGGAAACCCCCGCTGGGTGAAGGGCCAGGGCACCCTGGGAAACGGACACGCAGCTTCCTCTTGTTTGTGGGGGCACCTCCTCCTGCTCCTCAGCGGCCTCTGCAGTCTGGCACCCAGTAGGTGCTCAGAACCCGCCTGGCCATGAGCGCCTCTGCTCACTCCCACCCACCCCTACCCACAACACCCCGGCCCGGAGGTCCGGCCCCTCCACCTCCTCCGTCCTTCTAGGAGCTCCAGGGGTGCATCTGCTTGGGGCAAAGCCCTCCCTACTCATGGCCCCAGGACGAGCCCAGTGTGCCACCCTCCGGCCCTGCTGAGCTCAGAGGCGCCCTGGACTTCAAGGGTGAGCAAGGCCTGGTGCCAGGAGCCTGGAGGCCTTCCCTGGGCTGGCATGGATTCCAAACAAATCCTGGGCACAGCAGCTCTCCTCCTCTGGACCCCACATCCCACTCCTCCACTGCCACTTCTGGGCCTTTCCACATGTGGCTCCCGTCAGAAATGGCTCTGTGGGGCATGGGCCTGCCCACGCCCAGCTAGATAGCTTCACCACCCAGCTGCCAGGAGAGACGCCCTCCCCATCTGACGGAGGAGACACCGAACTTGGGGTGTCCCTGCACCCAATCCCCGTGACAACCCACAGTGACCGCTGCTACAGGCCAGATCCACCTGTGCCCTGGCCTGACCCCAAGTGGAGTGGAGGCATCAGAACCCTGGTCATCAGGCAGGCTGGGGTCAAAATTCGGTGGGGGACCTGCCCAGTTCTGGGCGAGTCTAGGGTTTGCCAGGAAGACAGAGCTGGGATGACCTCCCCGCCTAGCTAGTCACAGGGTGTGCAGAGGAGCAGGGGGTCACCTTGGTGTGCACTCATGTGGACACGCTTGCTCCCAGACACACACATGCTCACATACGCCAGGGGACTTAGCCCTGTCTCCCTGAGGTGGAGGCTGTGGAGGACCCTGCCCTGCCGCCTGCCTCAGGGAACCCCTGGTCCCAGGGGAGCTAGCAAGGCCACTGAGGCCAGCACACAGGAGTCTCCATCCTGGGCCACTGAGGATATCACGTGGGGGGCTCCATCCCGTCCAATGAGAACACCACACAGGGGTCTCTATCCCGGCCAGTGAGGCCAGCACATGGGGGCCTCCATCCCAGGCCAGTGAGGCCAGCTGCCCACCCCAGCCTTCCTGCTAAACATCCTCCCTCCCAAACATTTCTGGAGTCTGCCCTGCCCCCAGCCCCCAGCCCCTCTCTCTCTCCTGAGCCCCTGCAGCCACCCCCACGTCTCCCCTGTCCTCCCCTGGACCCCCATCCTCCACACCCAGTCTGAGGCAGCACTGCAGATCCCACCTAGAAACCCACATGCCTTGTGGGCCCTGGATCTGGGGAGGAAGGTGTCTCCAGGGCCTGGTGCCCCAGCGTCTAGGGCAGCAAGGGGGCACAGCCCAGTCCCCAGCCCACACACGCAACACTTACAATGACCACCTGGCAGACGTGGCCACGACAGCGCTCCGAGTAGGACGAGTAGTGCACGTATACCAGCCAGCTGCCCGCAAAGATGCCCAGCCATGCCAGGAAGATGCACCGGACCCTGAGGCCTGGGAGTCGACCCTGTAGGGGAAGGGGCTACATGAGGAGGTGCCCTCGGGGCACCCACACTCGGGGTGCTCTCAACCCCACTTCCCACGGGAAGGGCCTCTGGATCCACCCCAGCCTTCCCCTGCCATCCCCTTGGCCCACTGGTGCCCCCATCTTCTAGAATCACCCCCAGCTCAGCAACACCCGCTCCTGGCTCTGCCTCTCCCGGGTCACATAACGGGCTGCAGGGGCTGGAGGTGGGGGCAGGCGCAGCCCAGACTTTCAGTGTTACGGGCAGGTAAAAATAAATGTCAAAACCAGGGGACTACATGGTGGCCAATTCTTTTCTCTGCTGAATGAAGATTTTTTTTTTTTCTGAGAGGGAGTCTGACTCTGTACCCCATGCTGGAGTGCAGTGGCGCGATCTCGGCTCACTGCAACCTCTGCCTCCCGGGTTCAAGTGATTCTCCTGCCTCAGCCTCCCGAGTAGCTGGGACTATAGGCACGCACCACCACACCACCTGGCTAATTTTTTTATTTTCAGTAGAGATGGGGTTTCACCATGTTGGCCAGGCTGGTCTTGAACTCCTGACCTCAGGTGATCCACCTGCCTCGGCCTCCCAAAGTGCTGGGATTGCAGGTGTGAGCCACCGCGACTGGCCGAATAAAGCTATTTTTTACAAAGCTTTCCCTTCCTGATCTCATTTCATAACATCATCACCTCTGCACAAGGTGAGCGCGCCCACCACGAGTGACACTGCCCCTATTTTTCCCGCTGTAATGGAGATTGGTGGGAAGTTCCGGCCGGACCAGGCCTGCAAAGAGAACCAGGTTTGGAGAACGGGGCCCCAGGAGCCCAACGCAGCCACATCGTGGAAGCATTTAAGAGACGCAGGCGGTGGCCGGGCGCGGTGGCTCAAGCCTGTAATCCCAGCACTTTGGGAGGCCCAGACGGGCGGATCATGAGGTCAGGAGATCGAGACCATCCTGGCTAACACAGTGAAACCCCGTCTCTACTAAAAATACAAAAACTTAGCCGGGCGAGGTGGCAGGCGCCTGTAGTCCTAGCTACTCGGGAGGCTGAGGCAGGAGAATGGCGTAAACCCGGGAGGCGGAGCTTGCAGTGAGCTGAGATCCGGCCACTGCACTCCAGCCTGGGTGACAGAGCGAGACTCCATCTCAAAAAAAAAAAAAAAAAAAAAAGAGACGCAGGCGGGCCAGGCGCGGTGGCTCACCCTGTAAACCCAGCACTCTGGGAGGCTGAGGCGGGCGGATTGCTTGAGCCCAGGAGTTTGAGACCATTCTGGGCAACATAGTGAAACCCTGCCTCTACAAAAATACAAAAATTAGCTAGGTGCGGTGGCTCATCCTGTAATCCCAGCTCTTTGGGAGACTGAGGTGGGTGGCTTGCTTGAGCTCAGGAGTTCGAGACCAGCCTGGGCAACATGGCGAAACCCCATCTCTACTAAAAATACAAAAATTAGCTGGGCATGGTGACTCACGCCTGTAGTACCAGCTACTTGGGAGGCTGAGGCTGGAGGATTGACTGAACCCGGGAGGTTGAAGCTGCAGTGAGCTGTGACCGCACACTACACTCCACCTGGGTGACAAAGCGAGACCCTGTCCCCCCCCCCCAAAAAAAAAAAGACGCAGACTCAGACACCGATGTTCACAACAGCCCAGCAATGGGCAGTCCTTGAGTTCGCAGCCAGGGGATGGAAGAGCAGCTGCGTCTGTCCTATCCACACTGCGGAGTGACTGCGCTCTGAGAAGGAAGGAGATCCTGACGTTCACCCAGCAGGGAGGAATGCCAGGACAAGAGGCTCAGTGAAACGAGCCCGTCACCAAAGCACGAATCCTGCAGGACCCACTTACACGAGGTCCCCAGAGTCGCCAAAACCATAGAGACAGGAAGAAGAATGGAGGGAGCTGGGGGCTGGGAAGTGACTGGGAGTGTGCGTTTGATGCGGACAGAGCTTCAGTTTGGGAAATTGGAGAGCTCTGTGGACCGAGAGAGGTGACGGCTGCATAACGAGAATCCTTTATTTGGTGCCATTAAACTGCACTTAAACAGGGTTAAGATGATACATTTTATGCTATATGTATTTTACCACAGTTAAAAATTAAGGCCAGGCATGGTGGCTCACGCCTGTAATCCCAGCACTTTGGGAGGCCAAGGCGAGCAGATCACCTGAGGTCAGGAGTTCGAGACCAGCCTGACCAACATGGAGACACGCCATCTCTACTAAAAATACAAAATTAGCTAGGCGTGGTGGCGCATGCCTGTAATCCCAGCTACTTGGGAGGCTGAGGCAGGAGAATCACTTGAACCCAGGAGGCGGAGCTTGCAGTGAGCGGAGATCCCGTCACTGCACTCCAGCCTGGGTGACAGAGCAAGACTCCATCTAAAAAAAAAAAAAAAAAAAAAGTAATCACACAGCTCCTGGCCCCTGCCTAAAACTCTGACCCAGATGTCTGGGAACCAGCTTTTTGGGAGGGCTCCAGGTCACTCTGCCATCCTCAGCGCTTCTGCCTTGGTTTCCCTGCTGGCACAAGGAGGCTCAGGCACGGGCTCTAGAGCGCAGGCTCAGGCTGCTGGGCGATCCATCCCCATCCAGGCCTCCAAGCTGGGCTTCCAAGGGTGACAGCCAGGGACAGCTGCGTGCCGCCTTCCCTCTCCCCAGCCCCCTAGCAAATTTCAGGCCTCTCAGGCACTGTCCAGGAGTGGCCAGCAGAGGGGTCTTGCCCTATGCAGGGGCTCAGACATCCTGACCTGCAGCTGAAGGGTGAAGGGCCCAGGCTTGGCGGCCAGCTTCCCCTCAGAGAGGCCCCACCGCTGGCTCCAAGCACTCCCTGTGGCCTCCTGTCCACCTGCGGCCAGGGAGAGGCCACCCACTGATCACATCCTCCTCCTGGCAGCGCCTGGCCACACCCCCACCTGCCCAAGTCAGAGCCCCCGTCAGAGGTCGTGGGCTGCAGCCCTGCTCAGGCCGTGAGCAGGGGACTCCTCCCTGAAATGGGGCCACCAGCTTCTCAACGAGGACAAGGCACAGTCCAGGCAGCTGAGGTCATTTGTCTGGTTCTTTCAGGAGGGGTGGGCCCTGGCCTCCTGCTTCCCTGGCATCCACTCACTGATGGCTGTCCCAGGCAGGGCTACAGAGGGAGGACCCCCAGCAGCTGGGGAAGGGCCCAGAGCTCCAGTAGCAGTGGGGTCCTGGGGGGCCTGGAGCAGAGGGCATGGCTCCGGTGGGGGGAGCCCTCCAGGCCCAGGTTGGTCTCGCCCCCTCAGACCACTTGTCCTGGGCACTGGATCTGTTTCCGGCAGACTTGCTCAAGATGAAAAACAGGAAAGCAGAGAAACAATGGGGGGTGGGTGGTGTTCTGGCAGGATAAGATCCGACAGCTCCGTTTAGGGTGAATGTGCCCGAGGCAGGGCCAGGCAGGGAGGCCCAGCATGGGCGGAGCCTCGGAGGACAGCCAGGAGGGAGGCTGCAGCTGGTGCTGGGCCCAGGGCTGACCCCAGCTGGGGACAGTGACACCGAGCTAGGGACTTACCCAGTTCTGCTCCCCAGAGCCCTGCCTGGGCTTGGGCCAGGGCCTGTTTCCGCCTGGCCAGCTCTGGTTCATCCCCCAGGTCTTTTGTTGTTGTTCTCTTGAGACAAGGTCTTGCTGTGTTGCCCAGCCTGGAGTGCAGTGGTCCAGTCACAGCTCACTGCAGCCTCGAACTCCCAGCTTCAAGTGACCCTCCCACCAAGCCTCCCAAGTTCTTGGCATTACAGGCATAAGCCACCTTGCCCAGCTCTCCCCCAGGTCTTGATCTTCCCCAGCTGCCATCCCTGGCCCTGCTGGGATCCCAAGCAGCTGCTCTGCAAGGCCCCCATAGTGCTCCCTGGCCCACCCTGGCTCCTGGGCCTGGCACAGATGGATGGGCAAAGCTTGAGTGTGGAGGTGGCCCCACCATCCAGGACCTGGGCTGGGGCTTTGCAGGGGCAGGTGGGGACCAGCTGCCAGTGTAGCCACTTGGAGGGTGGGGAGGGTCACCCACGGGATGGAACAGCACTGTGGTCCTCAGCCCAGCAGGCTCAGACCATGAGCCGGGAGCCCCACAGTACTGACCCAGAAAGGCAGTTCACAAGGCCAGGAAACTGAGGCCATTAGAGGGGCAGGCTGGATTCCGACCAGGGCTCTGGCCCCGAGCCAGCCACCCTGGGAACAGCCAGCGCCCCTCTCCTGCCATTCCTTGGCGGAGCTCCAAGCATCAGCATCTCTTCTGCAGCCGCTGGCTGAGGCCCTTCCTCCGGGGAGGGCACCACTGTGCACCCCACCTCCCAGCGACTGGGGTGGTCCCCTTAGCTCTCACCCTGCCCCAAGGCTGAGCCGGGACCACCACACCCTGAAGCCCCAGGTGGGCACAGAGGGTCTCGCTGCAATCTGGGAGTTGCTGGGTTCCATACACTCTTCCCAGAAGGGGAGCTGAGGCCAACCAGGCCCTGAGCTCAGGCAGGACCCTGGCAGGGTTCCTCCTGCTGACCCGGGACTACCCTGCGGGGACCAGGGAGGTACAGGCAGATCTGACCAGGACTGGCTCCTCTGGCAGATGCCTGGGGTCCTGGAGGGTCAGGGAAGGCATCCCGTCAAGAGGCTGGGCCCTGCATGATTGCAGCCTGATGGGCCTGGCCTGCATCTCCCCAAAGCAGAAGGTGAAAGGGCGCCTGGCAGCCGGAACCCAAGGCAGCCCGGGTCTCCCATGCGGACCCGGCAACGCCCCAGGAGGGGACGGTGACTTGTTCAAGGTCATCCCGGGGTCAGGGCAGGGTCCCTGCGCTATGGCTGGCTGATGGGATGAAGGGGCGGGGGACAGGGAGGTCATGTCCTTGCCAGGGCGTTTCTGTGTGTCCCAAGTTTTCTACCGCAGAATAACACATCTTATTTTTTAATTGAAGAAAAGAGGAAAGGACTTTTGTGTGGTTTCTGAGCCTGGGGGGCAAGGACCGCCTGCAGGGCGGGGCGGGGGGCCTCTAGGCCGCAGCATCCCCCGCCCGGACTCTCCTGTCGCCGTCGCCGCCACCGCCCCTTGCCCAGCGTCCTGTCCTTCCCAAGCCACTCACCTCCCCCCTCTGCCCAGCCCGGGCTCATGAACCCCTCGTGTCTGAACCCGGGGCCCCGCTCCGCGCTCGGCCCACTCCGGGGCTGGAGCTTGGCCTCCCCGAGCAGAGGCGGCCGAGGGCGGCGGGCGCGCACCGCGCTTACCTGCAGGCCCTTGGAGAAGGGGCAGAAGAGCACCAGGTGCGCCAGGCGCCGCAGCCGCCGCATGGTGGGCGCCGGCCGGGGCTGCGCGGGCCCCGCGGCTCGCTCGGCCTCAGCCCCGGCCCGGCCCGGCCCGCAGCGGCCGCCGCTCCTTCGCCATGCGGGCCGCGCGCCCCCGGGCCCGCGTTAAAGGCGAAGGCGCGCGCCTTTCTGACGGCCGACGGCGGCGCGGCGGGGGCGCGCGGGGGCGCGCGGGGGCGGGGCTTGGCGCGCGGCCCTCCTTCGACCCCCGACTGGGCTGAGGAGGGGGCGGGCACCGAGGCCACGCCCACCCGCAGACCCCGCCCCTCCTGCAGAGGGGCCGGGGGCGCGCGGGAGGGGCCTGGGGCCGGGGCCGGGACCGGGGCGCGCCGTGGCGTCTCGCGGGCGCTTCCCACGCAGGAGGGAGGCCCCGTGCGCTGCGCCGGCTGCGGGGTTCAGGGCTCCCCACGCGCGTCCCCGGTTCGAGGCCGCAGAGCCAGGGCCGGTCCTTTCCCTGGGTCCTCAGGATGGGGTCAGACGCGCGGAGCACTGGGCTGGCCGATCTTGCAGCCCGCCCCGGGGTCCGACCCTTCTCTCCGGCCTGAGACCCCGCGCCTTGGCCCCTCGCCGCGAGGACACTCCCGTCGCCTCCGCGTGGGGTGCTCAGGGATGAGCCGCTGCCGCCTCCACAGACAGGTTCCGTGTGAACAGAAGTTTTCATTGCACTTGGGTAAACACCTGGGAGGGCTGAGTTGGACGGTGAGGGATGTGGGGCGCCACCAGCAGCTGCCAAGACGCGCTCCCTCCCCGCGGCCGCCGGCGCTTCCAGCTGCTCCGCATCCCGGGCGGCTCTCGCCATCGGCAGGTTTTTAAATTTTAGCCATTTCCCTGGTGGTGGCGTTTCGCTGGGGCTGTGGTTCGCGTTTCCCGAGTGAGGAATGAGGTTAAACACTTTTTTTTTTTTGAGACGGATTCTTGCTCTGTCGCCCAGGCTGGAGTGCAGTGGCCGGATCTCGGCTCCCTGCAAGCTCCGCCTCCCGGGTTTACGCCATTCTCCTGCCTCAGCCTCCCGAGTAGCTGAGACTACAGGTGCCCGCCACCTCGCCCGGCTAGTTTTTTTTGTATTTTTTTAGTAGAGACGGGGTTTCACCGTGTTAGCCAAGATGGTCTCGATCTCCTGACCTCGTGATCCGCCCGCCTCGGCCTCCCAAAGTGCTGGGATTACAGGCTTGAGCTACTGCGCCCAGCCGAGGTTAAACACTTTTTGCGTGATCATTTACCACCTGTGTATCTTCTCCAGAGTTTATTCCAGTTTTTGACCATTAATAAAAATCACGTTCTTTCCTTTTTATTAAGTTTTGAGGCTTCTTTACATTTTGGTTTTAATTTTTAATATATAGAATGAGACTGGGTCTCGCTATTTTGCCCAGGCTGGTCTCGAACTCCTGGGCTCAAGGGATCATCCCGCCTTGGGCTCCCAAGGTGCTGGGATTACAGGCATGAGCCACCTGATGTCCAGCCGAGAATTTTTTTTTTTTTTTTTTGAGACAGAGTCTTGCTATGTTGCCCAGGCGGGAGTTGTCTCAAACTCCTGGCCTCACGTGATCCACCTGCCTCAGCCTTCTAAAATGCTGGGATTACAGGCGTGAGCCACCATGCCTGGCCCAAGACTCCTTTTTTTTTTTTTTTTTTTTTTGAGACGGAGTCTCGCTGTGTCGCCCAGGCTGGAGTGCAGTGGCCGGATCTCAGCTCATTGCAAGCTCCGCCTCCTGGGTTTTTACGCCATTCTCCTGCCTCAGCCTCCCGAGTAGCTGGGACTACAGGCGCCCGCCACCTCGCCCGGCTAGTTTTTTGTATTTTTTTAGTAGAGACGGGGTTTCACCGTGTTAGCCAGGATGGTCTCGAACTCCTGACCTCGTGATCCGCCCGTCTGGGCCTCCCAAAGTGCTGGCATTACAGGCTTGAGCCACCGCGCCCGGCTGCCCAAGACTCCTTTATATCTTCTGGATATCTGTCCATTATTACACATGTAATTTGCAAAGATTTTTCTCCCAGTCTGTGGCTTTCTTTCCATTCTCTTAACATTTTATTTCTTTTCTTTTCTTTCCTTTTTTTTTTTTTTTTTTTTTTTGACGGAGTTTCACTCTTGTAGCCCAGGCTGGAGTTCAGTGGCGCAATCTCAGCTCACTGCAACCTCCACCACCCAGGTTCAAGCGATTCTCCTGCCTCAGCCTCCCAAGTAGCTGGAACTACAAGTGCAAGCCACCATGCCTGGCTAATTTTTGTATTTTTAGTACAGACGGGGTTTCGCAACGTTGGCAAGTCTTGTCTCGAACCCCTAACCTCAGGTGATCCGCCTGCCTTGGCCTCCCAAAGTACTGGGATTACAGGTGTGAGCCACTGCGCCCGGCCAACAGTATCTTTCAAGGAGCAGAAGTTCTTGATTTTTATAAGGGCCAATTTAACTATTTTTTTTTATTTTATAGATTGTGCTTTTGCTTATTTATTTTGAGACGGGTTCTCACTCTGTCACCCAGGTGGGAGTCCAGTGGCCCAATCATGGCTCACTGCGGCTTCCAGCTCCTGGGTCAAGTGATCCTCCTGCCTCAGCCTCCTGAGTAGCTGGGACTACAGGTGTGTGCCACCACGCCAGGCTAATTTTTTTTTTTTTTTTTTAGATGGAGTCTTGCTCTGTCACCTGGCTGGAGTGCTGTGGTGCGATCTCGGCTCATTGCATCCTCTGACTCCCTAGTTCAAGCGATTCTCCTGCCTCAGCCTCCCAAGTAGCTGGGATTACAGGCACGTGCCACCATGCCCAGATAATTTTTGTATTTTTAGTAGAGATGGGGTCACCATGTTGGCCAGGATGGTCTCAAACTCCTGACCTCATGATCCGCCTGGCTTGGCCTCCCAAAGTGCTGGGATTATAGGCATGAGCCACTGCGCTCGGCCGCACCAAGCTAATTTTTTGATGTTTTGTAGAGATGGGGTTTTGCCATGTTGCCCAGGCTTGTCTTGAACTTCTGGGCTCAAGTGATCCTCCCACCTTGGCTTCCCAAAGCGCTGGGATTCCGGGCGTGAGTGAGCCACTGCAACCAGCCCGGATCATGCTCTGAGTGTGTCATGTCTAAGAAAGTTTTGCCTAACCGAAGGTCACAGAGGTTTTCTGTGCTTTCTTCTAGAAGTTGTAGAGTATTCAGCTTCATATTTAAGTCAGCGACCCAGTTCGAGGTAACTTTTGTGTATTGTGCAGGGTGTGGATCGGAGCGTTTTCAGTTTGGGGTTTGGGGGTTTTGTGTGGACATCCAATCCTTCCGGCAGCATCCGTTGAAAAGATGAGTCCCTCCCCACAGAATTGCATGGCAGGGAGTTCAACCGAGAGGGATGAGGCCAGGAGGCAACGGGGTCAGTATTCTATGCCAGGTATAGAAAGGAGGGGTGGGCCCGGGGGTGTGGCAGTGGCCTAGGCCAGAGACCTGGATGGACAGGGCTGGAGGCAACGTGAGGAAGGGGAGAGGGGCCAGTGGGAGAAAGTGGCAGGTAGACCCTCCCAGTCTCAGTGACCCCCAAGGTAGCTGCAGCCCAGGCTGGGAAGAGGGACTGCCATGTCCCCGAGTGACCTTTCCTCTCTGCCTCAATCCAAGCACCCTCCCAGTGAGGGTCCCGGAGCTCCAAGAAAGGGAAGAGCAGTACGAGAGGGTGGGACACAGAGCACAAGCACCAAGAGGCCAACACGCGGGCTTCTCCCGGCCTGGAGGGAGGCCTTGCCATGTCTGCAGCTGGGAGAGCATGTGCTTCCCTGAGTGGCCTGTCCTCCTCCTGCAGGAGGGCTGTCCCAGGGCCAGGGGGAGTGGGTGCAGGGCAGTGGTGGTCGGCCTGGCCTGCAGGGAGTTCAGCCAGAGGGTGCAGGAGCGCATGCCTTCCGTCAATGTGAGCCAGGCCAAGACTGCGGCCAAGAAAGTTCTGGAAGGTCTCCCGGGGAGGGCTTCCTGGGGGAGGGGCACAGTCCTGGTAGGGCTTCGTTGGGGAGGGGGCTCTCCCAGGGAGGGCTTCCTGGGGGAGGGGCACAGGAGAGAGTGGTCCATGGGTCAGGATCTGGGGAAGGTGTGGGCCACGAGAAGGGTAAGCGCAGCCTCAGTGCCACCCCCAGGCTGCTAGGAGGGAGATGGCCCACCCTGGGAGGAGTGCCTGGTGAACGCATAGCTGGCCCTGGGTGACCCTGTCCCCGAGATCTTCCAAAAAGGCATTTCCCAGCAGGGCCCGCGGGATGGGGTGCTCCCTCCAGGCAGGGACCAGTGACCACGTTCTCCTGTGCACCTGCGGCGCCCGGCCCAGAACCTGCACACTGTCCATGGATACTAGCCCATCAAGTGTTCATGGAATGGGCACTGGCTGGGTTCCAGTTCAGTTTGAGTGGGTCTAGTCCTCGTTTTAGGGCCCTTGTTTCTGCACCACCAGTGGGCGGCATTCACCTCCCTGAAACACGAATGGGACAGAGGACCCAGGAGGTGCTGACTGGTATCTCAGGTGAGAGGGGCAGGAACTGGGCCGTGCCTTGCTGTTTTCAGTGCCGTTCGTGGCCTGAGGCCCTGAGCTCAAACCCTGGCCAGTGCAAACGGCAGGTAAACGAAAGGTCCGCTGCAGAGACACAGGCTCACACACACCTTCGGGGGAAGGCTCCGGGGGCCATTCTGAAAGTCGAGGATCTTTCCGCCCTCTCTTTCCTTCCCATTCCTCCTGAGGCCTGGGAGTTTCCTCCCCAGGCAGGGGGCCCATTGCTCTCCCTGCCCTGCTGCAAAACTGGCATGTCCCATTCCAACTGCTATAACTGAGTCTCTTCCCCAATCATCCCCTACTCACACCCAGACCTTTTATCTGGAAGGGTCATTGCCAGTTATCAGTTTAATCCCTCGCAGCTCCAAATTCACCCTACGTTGCCTGCCCGATGAAAATTAAGCTGGACCCTTGAAATGCGTTTCCTGGCCGGGCGCGGTGGCTCAAGCCTGTAATCCCAGCACTTTGGGTGGCCGAGGCGGGCGGATCACAAGGTCAGGAGATCGAGACCACAGTGAAACCCCGTCTCTACTAAAAATACAAAAAAAATTAGCCGGGCGCGGTGGCGGGCGCCTGTAGTCCCAGCTACTCAGGAGGCTGAGGCAGGAGAATGGCGGGAACCCGGGAGGCGGAGCTTGCAGTGAGCCGAGATCGCGCCACTGCACTCCAGCCTGGGCAACAGCGTGAGACTCCGTCTCAAAAAAAAAAGAAAAAAAAAAAAAAAGAAATGCGTTTCCTTTGCCAGCGGGCATGATGCGGAGTGTTGGCCATAGAGGGTGCTGGAGAGCATGGGGGCTTTGCCTTCCTAGTTTGGAAGTGTTTGCACAGCCAGCCCCTGTAGCAGGCATGTTTCTCTCGTACCTGGTGACCGCCGCATCTGACTCCTGCCCAGTGGCCCCTAGCTCCCATGACACCCCCTCAGGCAGTTTGGTAGTGACTGCCTTCCGTGAGACGCCTTCCTGTGAGCGGCTTGCCACAGCACCCAGCAACCTGGTTTTCCAGCAAGTTCCAGAGGGCAGATTTCTAGAAAGTTCTGGCATGACATCACAGTGGGCCATAGCTGTGCCTGCCCCACAGGGTCTGGATCTCAGCCTAGGGGCAGGGGCTGTAGCTCAGCCCTGGAGGGGTCCTCGTGTTGGTCAGTCACGCCTCCATTGTAGTGAATAATTCTTGGTGGTAAATTCTCCCTGTTAAGGTCACCGTGTTGCTTCTGTCTCCTGAGGGGACTCTGGCTGGCAGATCAGGTACACAGGAACACGGGCATTTTTATGAAACATACTGAGGCCGGGTGCGGTGGCTCACGCCTGTAATCCCAGCACTTTGGGAGGCCAAGGCGGGAAGATCACAAGGTCAGGAGATTGAGACCATCCTGGCTAACATGGTGAAACCTCGTCTCTGTTAGGAATAGGCCCCCAAAATCTGGCCATAAACTGGCTCCAAAACTGGCCATAAACAAAATCTCTGCAGCACTGTGACATGTTCATAATGACCCTAACGCCCAAGCTGGAAGGTTGTGGGTTTACCGGAATGAGGGCAAGGAACACCTGGTCCGCCCAGGGCAGAAAACCGCTTAAAGGCATTCTTAAGCCACAAACAATAGTATGAGCGAGCTGTGCCTCAAGGACATGCTCCTGCTGCAGATAACTAGCCAACACCCATCCCTTTATTTCGGCCCATCCCTTTGTTTGCCATAAGAAATACTTTTAGTTAATCTACAATCTATAAAAACAATGCGGCCGGGCACGGTGGCTCAAACCTGTAATCCCAGCACTTTGGGAGGCCGAGACGGGCGGATCACGAGGTCAGGAGTTCGAGACCATTCTGGCTAACACGGTGAAACCCCGTCTCTACTAAAAAATACAAAAAACTAGCTGGGCGAGGTGGCGGGCGCCTGTAGTCCCGGCTACTCGGGAGGCTGAGGCAGGAGAATGGCGTAAAAACCCGGGAGGCAGAGCTTGCAGTGAGCTGAGATCCGGCCACTGCACTCCAGCCTGGGCAACACAGCGAGACTCCGTCTCAAAAAAAAAAATAAATAAAAATAATAAATAAATAAATAAAAACAATGCTTATCACTGGCTTGCTGTCAATAAATACATGGGTAAATCTCTGTTCGAGGCTCTCAGCTCCGAAGGCCGTGAGACTCCTGGTTTCCCACTCCACACCTCTGTATTTCTGTGTGTGTGTCTTTAATTCCTCTAGCGCCGCTGGGTTAGGGGCTCCCCGACTGAGCTGGTCTTGGCATGTCTCTACTAAAAATAAAAAATAAAAAAAAATTAGCCGGGCGTGGTGGCGGGCGCCTGTAGTCCCAGCTACTCGGGAGGCTGAGGCAGGAGAATAGCATGAACTTGGGAGGCGGAGCTTGCAGTGAGCAGAAATCACGCCCCTGCACTCCAGCCTGGGCGACAGAGTGAGACTCCATCTCAAAAAAGGAAAAAACAAAAAAAACTTACTGAGACCGTGGCTGGGCGAGGTGGCTCACGCCTATAATCCCAGGACTTTGAGAGGCCGAGGTGGGTAGATCACCTGAGGTCAGGAGTTCGAGACCAGGCGGGCCAAAATAGTGAAACCCTGTCTCTACTAAAAATACAAAAATTAGCCAGGCATAGTGGTGGGTGCCTGTAGTCCCAGCTACTTGGGAGGCTGAGACAGGAGAATTGCTTGAACCCGGGAGGCAGAGGTTGCAGTGAGCCAAGATCATGACATTGCACTCCAGCCTGGGTGACAGAGCGAGACTCCGTCTCAAAAAAAAAAAAAAAAAAAAAAAGTCTTCTCAGGTGAATTTTGGAGAGGGTCATTCCAGTTCAGCAGCACCACACACCTGTAGGCAGCAGCAGGCATGGGCGAGCCTTTGTGTATCCTGGCCATCAGCCCATGATCGGCAGCTTTTGCAATGAAGGAAGCACTGCTGTCAGACTGGGAAGGAAGCTGAGGACATACTGATGAGCTTCAGTGGCCACCAAGGCGTGGCCCGGTCAACTGACTGGAGAGACAGCACCGACGTGGGAAAGTGTCAAGGGTAGGGAGGCCGTGAGGCGCCAGCCATCACCCCCAGCAGGGATTAGAGGTCTGATGGAATCAGTTTCCCGGGAGCTGGGGTGGGGGAATGAAACCACCTTTGCAAAACGGTGACTGAGACAGTGAAAGAGATCTAACTTAACCAGCTCCCTCTTGCTTCTAACCTCCAAGCTGTCCTTGTTCAATCCTGGGCGTAGGGCTGAACTAACTTTGGGAGCAACTTAGTTTATAGGTTATAGTTTCAAACAAAGACGACACAGACACAGCCCTTTCCCAAAAACAAACCTCCTTCTTGCCTGGGGACTAGACTACTGACATCAGCCACAAGATGAGAAATTATGGTCTAGGAGTCACGCGGCTGGAGGCTGCAAGAGTCTGACCCTCCCTCAACTGCTCTTAAGATCACTGCTCGAGATGTTTTGCAGACCCTGCTCTTGAGGATCAGCTGGCACCACCCAGATGGATAAAGTGGCTCGTCTGATCTTGTGGCCCCACCCAGGATCTGACTCAATTTAAGGAGACAGTGACACCTTATAATTTCATCTCCAACTCAATCGATCGGCACTTCGGGCTCACCGCCCCTCCCCACCCACCAAACTGTCTTTAGAAACTTTGATCTAGGCTAGGCCGGGCACGGTGGCACATGCCTGTAATCCCAGCACTTTGGGAGGCCAAGACGGGCGGATCATGAGGTCAGGAGATCGAGACCATCTTGGCTAACACGGTGAAACCCCGTCTCTACTAAAAAATACAAAAAAACTAGCCAGGCGAGGTGGCGGGCGCCTGTAGTCCCAGCTACTCGGGAGGCTGAGGCAGGAGAATGGCGGGAACCCGGGAGGCGGAGCTTGCAGTGAGCTGAGATCCGGCCACTGCACTTCAGCCTGGGCAACAGAGCGAGACTCCGTTTCCAAAAAAAAAAAAAGAAACTTTGATCCATGCGGGACGCGGATGCCGCTCCCCCACCGCACGAGCCAGGTCCCGGGAGAGATGCAGCATTCCCAGGGGGCCAGGAATGCAGCCGCTCATGTGCACCCTCTGTGTGCCTTTCCCCGCCCCCTTGGAGGTGGAAATCGCCCATGGGTCCCTGGTTCCAGATGCCGAGCCTCACCAAAGGGTGGTTGGGAAGGATCTCCCAGTGAGTGGCAGGATCCTGGCTGTCCCCGGGATAGCTGAAGACTGTCACCTGCTCCGAATTTCCGTCATCAACTTTCTCGACCAGCTTTCCCTGGTGGTGTGGACCGTGCTGAGCTTTGGGCGCCCCCCCGTTTCCCACTAAGCCTGACCTGGGAAAATGGGGTGAGGTCTAAGCTTGCCTCTCTTCCTGGGCAGTGTGTCCATCCCTCCTTAGGACAGGAATTCCCACAGTTGCTGCTTTCCTGTGAGGGCCTCATGGTCAGCCTGAGACCTTTGGGTGCTCAGGCACCCTTCGTTTTTTGGGTTTTTTTTTTCTCTTTTGAGTTGGGGTCTCCCTCCCACTGCACAGGCTGGAGTGCAGTGGTGCGATCTTGGCTCATCACAACCTCCACCTTCCAGCTTCAAACAATTCTCCTTCCTCAGCCTCCCAAGTAGCTGGGATTACAGGCATGGGCCACCACGCCCAACTAATTTTTGTATTTTTAGTAGAGACGGGGTTTTGCCATATTGGCCAGGCTGGTCTCGAACTCCTGACCTCAGGTGACCTACTTGTCTCGGCCTCCCAAAGTGTTAGGATTACAGGTGTGAGCCACCGCACCCGGCAGGAGCCCCCTGTTTTATCTGGTTCTTAAATGTTTGTTACTACAGAAAATAAAACTCAGCTACTATACCCCCCAAACCCCCCCCCAAAAATAAAACAACTCTGATCCCCGGATGGTAAGAAAACATGAATTACCTTTATTTTTATTTATTTTTATTTATTTATTTATTTATTTATTTATTTATTTAATTTATTTTTTTTTAGATAGAGTCTCGCTCTGTCGCCCAGGCTGGAGTGCAGTGGTGCGATCTCAGCTCACTGCAACCTCTGCCCCTCCAGGCCACAGCCATTCTCTGCCTCAGCCTCCACAGTAGCTGAGATTACAGGCATGTGCCACCACGCCTGGCTAAGTTTTTGTATTTTTAGTAAAGACGGGTTTCACCATCTTGGCCAGGCTGGTCTTGAACTCCTGACCTCATGATCCACCTGCCTTGGCCTCCCAAAGTGCTGGGATTACAGGCATGAGCCACCACATCCGGCCGTGAATTACTCTTTATTGCAATTCCCCTGTCTCAATAAATAGGCTGTCTAGGCAGTGGGCAAGGTGAAACTACTGGGCAGTTATAGGAACACCCCATGCAACCATGTCACCCCCCCATGAGAGAAACGATCAATGTGCAGCAGAAGTCCTGTGTCAGGCCTGCAGAGGCCACGTCTGCAGCAGGAGTGAGGTCCATGGCATTGCACCCGATGTGATGCTACGTTCTTGTACCTGGTGCTGTGACAGATCCAGGCCACAGCTGGGGCCGGTGCGGTGGCAGAGCAGCTTCTTTCTAGCCGGTCACATCAGATGTCCTTGCCACAGGCATGTACAAGTGACCCTGACACTTCAGTCGGCAACTTTGATTTATTTCAGGTTTGTAGCCCCAAAGGCAGATGTCTTTAGTCTGCGGTTTTCCAGGTGGCAGGCTGTGTCCATTCCCTAGGGCCGCTGTACCAAAATGTCACAAACTCGGCTGGGCGCAGTGGCTCATGCCTATAATCCCGGCACTTTGGGAGGCCGAGGCAGGTGGGTCACGAGGTCAGGAGTTCAAGACCAGCCTGGCCAACATGGTGAAACCTCACCTCTACTAAAAAAATACAAAAATTAGCCGGGTGTGGTGGTGGGTGCCTGTAATCCCAGCTACTCAGGAGGCTGAGGCAGGAGAATCGCTTGAACCTGGGAGGCAGAGGTTGCAGTGAGCCAAGATCGTGCCATTGCACTCCAGCCTGGATGACAGAGTAAGACCTTGTCTCAAAAAAAAAAAAAAAAAATGTTGGGCCAGGTGCGGTGGCTCAAGCCTGTAATCCCAGCACTTTGAGAGGCCAAGGCAGGTGGATCATGAGGTCAGGAGATCAAGGCCATCCTGGCTAACACGGTGAAACTCCGTCTCTACTAAAAATAGAAAAAATTAGCAGTGCGAGGTGCTGGGCGCCTGTAGTCCCAGCTACTTGGGAGGCTGAGGCAGGAGAATGGCGTAAACCCGGGAGGCGGAGCTTGCAGTGAGCTGAGATCGTGCCACTGCACCCTAGCTTGGGCCATAGAGCAAGACTCTGCTCAAAAAAAAAAAAAAAAAAAAAGTAACAAACTGACTTAAAGCGACGGGAATGCATTCTCCCACAGTGCTGGAGGCCAGAAGTCTGGGACCAAGGTGTGGGGAGGGCTGCAGGGGAGGGTCCCTCCTTCTCCCTCCCGGGTTCGGTGTTGCTGGTGATCCTCGTGTTCTTTGGCCTGTGGATGCGTTGCTCCAGTCTCTGCCTTTACTGTCACATAGCCTGGACCCCATGTGTCCCCATCGCATCTCTGAATTTCAGAAGGACACCAGCCATGGGATCCAGGGCCCCTCCTAGTCCAGTATGACCTCACCTGAACTCATTACATCTGCAGATGACCCTATTTCCAAATAAGGACACATTCTGAGGTTCCAGGTGGACATGATTTTGCAGGGGACAGTATTCAAATCAGTACAGTTTTCAAAACAGCCGAAAAGTCAGTGAAAATACAGCAAGTTTTGTGAATGGGGGTATCGGCCAATGCTACACGAATGGCTTGAATTCTGGTCACTGAGCCAAGTGACCATGTTTACTCTAGGTCCCGTGTCGCTGGCGCTGAGGCCAGACAGCAGCAGCCGTGGGGTCACTATCGGGTTCCAGCTCAGCAAGCCCCAGGTGAGCAGCCGTTTAGGGGGCCCTGGTGGATCGAGGGCCCTGGAGAGCCATGAGCTTCGCGGCCGTTTAGGGGGCCCTGGTGGATGGAGGGCCCTGGAGAGCCATGAGCTTTTCCTTGAATGGTGGAGTGCAGCGAGCAAAGTTTCCCCGAAAGGGAGAGTGGCCACTTTCGATGTGAAGCTGAGACATCACTGGGGGCCTGCCTGCTGCTGTTGAATACAGAGTCTTCCATTTGCGAAGAGAAGCTCTCGGGCCCTCCTTCCTTGTGGTTGTTGTGTCTGAGTTGAAAACCCTCCGAATGGGACTGTCAGGCTCCAGTCACAAGGCCTCTGCGGTCAGGTGGTCCGCTGGGACAAGAGCCCATTATAAGCTAATTGTGCTTTTTGAAAACAAGGGGGGCCAGGCGCGGTGGCTCAAGCCTGTCATCCCAGCACTTTGGGAGGCCGAGACGGGCAGATCACGAGGTCAGGAGATCGAGACCATCCTGGCTAACACGGTGAAACCCCGTCTCTACTAAAAAATACAAAAAACTAGCCAAGCGAGGTGGCGGGCGCCTGTAGTCCCAGCTACTCGGGAGGCTGAGGCAGGAGAACGGCGTGAACCCGGAGGGCGGAGCTTGCAGTGAGCCAAGATTGTGCCACTGCACTCCAGCCCGGGCGACAGAGCGAGACTCTGTCTCAAAAAAAAAAAAAAAGAAGAAAAAAAGGGGTGCACCCGGTAGTCAGTCTAGTCAGTCGTGTCAGAGAGTCAGTGAATCCACCAGCCCAAGGGGTGCATCTGGGCAGAGGCTGTTTCCCTTCTCTGGAGTTTCCAGATAACACGATCATCAGCTACAGTGACTTGTCATTCAAAGGGATCACTAGGGCTGTGAGGCCCTGAAGGGAGACAGAGTGGCCCATGGCTCACCGGGCAGCAGCTAGAATAGCCTGTTGGTTCAGGCCCTGACGTAAGGAGGCTGATTTGTGGGTTCGCTAATTTATTGTATTTTTATTTTTTTATTTTTTGATACCGAATCTTACTCTGTTGCCCAGGCTGGACTGTAGTGGTGCGATCTCGGCTCACTGCAACCTCCGCCTCCTGGGTTCAAGCGATTCTCCTGCCTGGGCCTCCCGAGTAGCTGGGATTACAGGCACCCGCCACCACGTCTGGCTAATTTTTATATTTTTAGTAGAGACAGGGTTTTTCTGTGTTGGCCAGGCTGGTCTCAAATTCCTGCCCTTGGGTGGTCCACCCACCTCAGCCTCCCAAAGTTCTGGAATTACAGGTGTGAGCCACTGCATCCGGCCTGGGTTCACTAATTTAAGAAGTCAAGTGGAACGCCCAATTGAAGCACATCCTGTCTCCAGCACCCACATGGTCTAATCAAGTGCTGGTTAGATCAGCTCCATTTCAAAAAAAAAAAACTTGAATCCAGCCGGGCGCAGTGGCTCATGCCTGTAATCCCAGCCCTTTGGGAGGCCGAGGCAGGCGGATCACCTGAGGTCGGGAGTTCCAATTTTGTCCTTTTGGGTGAGATGAGGGAGCAAAGAGACAGCAGTTTTTCCTTGACTGGCTGAGGCAGTGAGCGCTGTGGACCCACCTACCTCATCCCAAGAAACTCTACCTGGTGAGACAGCCACTGGATGTTGTTGGTGTTTTGCCTGCCTCTGTGGACGAGGAGGTGTGAGAGTCCCCCTGCCTAGTTCTAGAGACCCAAGGCTTCTGAGCTGCCAACTGCAGGACATCATGTGTATCATGGCACCTGTGGACATCAGAAGTCCTAACCTGCCCACAGGTGGCCAGTGGTGGGGCGTGTATGGGGAGCACTCCTGAGTGTATTGGAGACCTTGCCATGTGAGTGCAAGCTGGTCTTGCTACTCATCTGCCGGTGGTGTGGCAAAAAGGTATCGGCAGGATCCAAGACAGTGTACCAAGTGCCTGGAGCCCACGTGATGGGATCGATATGGTCACAGCGTCTAGGACGGCTAGGGCTCTGGGAGTAACGGTTGACTTCTTTAGGTGGTAATCCACTGTCAGCCACCAGCAGCTCTTTCTTTTTTTTTTTTTTTTGAGATGGAGTCTCGCTCTGTCGCCCAGGCTGGGGTGCAGTGGCCAGATCTCAGCTCACTGCAAGCTCCGCCTCCCGGGTTCACGCCATTCTCCTGCCTCAGCCTCCCGAGTACCTGGGACTACAGGCACCCGCCACCACGCCCGGCTAGTTTTTTGTATTTTTTAGTAGAGACGGGGTTTCACCGTGTTAGCCAGGATGGTCTCGATCTCCTGACCTCGTGATCCACCCATCTCGGCCTCCCAAAGTGCTGGGATTACAGGCTTGAGCCACCGCGCCTGGCCAGCAGCTCTTACCTGTTCCACTGGCCATGCAAGGCTGTTGTGTTGCCATATTTCTTTCTTTCTTTTTTTTTTTTGAGATAGAGTTTCACTCTTGTTGCCTAGACTGGAGTGCAATGGCACGATCTCAGCTCATCGCAACCTCCGCCTCCCAGGTTCAAACGATTCTCCTGCCTCAGCCTCCCTAGTGGCTGGGATTACAGGCATGTGCCACCATGCCCGGCCAATTTTGTATTTTTAGTAAATACAGGGTTTCTCCATGTTGGTCAGGCTGGTCTCGAACTCCCGACCTCAGGTGATCCTCCCGCCTTGGCCTCCCAAAGTGCTGGGATTATAGGCATGAGCCACCGCGCCCGGCTGTTGCCATATTTCATCTCTTTTTCTATTTTCTCTTGTTTCTTTTTTTTTTTTTTTTTTGACATGGAGTGTCACCCAGTGACTGTCACCCAGGCTGGAGTGCAGTGGCGTGCTCTCAGCTCACTGCAGTCTCCGCCTCCTAGGTTCACATGATTCTCCCGCCTCGGCCTCCTGAGTAGCTGGAACTACAGGTGTCCACTACCATGCCCGGCTAATTTTGTATATTTAGTAGAGACGGGGTTTCTCCATGTTGGCCAGGCTGGTCTTGAACTCCTGACCTCAGGCGATTCACCCGCCTCGGCCTCCCAAAGTGCTGGGATTAGAGGCGTGAGCCACCACGCCCAGCCTTTTCTTTCTTTTTTTGAGGCAGAGTCTCACTCTGTCGTCCAGGCTGGAGTGCAGTGGCACGATCTCGGCTCACTGCAACCTCCACCTCCTGGATTTAAGCAATTCTCGTGCCTCAGCCTCCCGAGTGGCTGGGATAGCTGGGACTACAGGTGCCCACCACCGCACCTGGCTAATTTTTTTGTACTTTTAGTAGAGACAGGGTTTCACCATGTTGACCAGGCTTGTCTCTAACTCCTGGGGTCAAGTGATCTAACCGCCTCAGCCTCCCAAAGTGCTGGGATGACAAGCATGAGCCACCACGCCCAGCCCCATATTTCATCTCTTACTCCCTGAACTGCCCTTAATCCCTTCATCAAGCCCTGATGCTCCTTTTTCCCTCTGGGATTCTGTACTGCTTCTGTTGGGCCGCCCTGAAGGTGGGTAGCAGGGAGATTCACGCATCCCACTGGCCCTTCTCTGCATGCAGCTCTTACGGAGAATCCCCTCTGGCCATTACAGGATGGGGAAGCATGGGGATAAAACACAGTTCCTACGCTGCAACACACACATAGAAGCATCAAAAACAGGGCATCAAATTGGCCCAAGACGCCACACCCACAAGATCCCATCGGTCTTCATTCCCCGTTTTGAACCATGTACAAACCCAGTGAGCTGAGTCCAGATAACTTTTCCTTCCACTGGTCCAAACAGGAGAGTGATGTGGGCTACTCATACCCAATAGAGCCATCAAGTTTGAGTCCTTCTTCTCCTCCAAATTCCCCAGCACACTTGGATGGTGCCCACGGCCTTGGGAACCTCTAATCATCTTTCTTCCTAATGTAAGAAGAGGGGTGAGAGGGGGAGGGAAGAAGTCCATGAACAGAATTCTGCATGTATTTTCAGGCAGCGTGGCAATGGCTCATGACTCAGCCAGGGACCACTCAATGATTTTCAATCCATCCAATGCTCCATACCAGGTGGTGAGCTTCTCATAGCTGACCCATCTACTTCGGCTTTGGGAGTCCCATGACTTAGTAGCCATTGCCACGTGGTTTTCATTTATTTATTTATTTATTTATTTATTTTTGAGACGGAGTCTCACTCTGTCACCCAGGCTGGAGTGCGGTGGCGCGATCTCGGCTCGCTGCAAGCTCCGCCTCCCAGGGTTCACGCCATTCTCCTGCCTCAGCCCCCCGAGTAGCTGGGACTACAGGTGCCCGGCCTGCCACATTGTTTTCAGCTGGATCTGTGGAGTTTGCACCATTTGGCCAACTCAAACTTGGTGTCACAGTGGCAATCTTATTTGAGGATTCTTCCTACTTTAGACAAAATAATGTAAAATAAAAAATAAATGTAACAGTTTATTTGAGCATTAAAGGAGGCATGAATCAGGCAGAACTCAAAGCTGGAAGAGGCTCTGAGAGCTGTGCCTTAGCAGCGTGAGCTGCTTTTACAGTAGGCTTTTACAGGCTGAATGTGGAAGTGAAGTACAGAAATAACTCAAGGCCAGGCTGGGCGCAGTGGCTCACGCCTGTCATCCCAACACTGGGAGGTCGAGGCAGGCAGATCACATGAGGTCAGGAGTTCGAGACCAGCCTGGCTAACATGGTAAAACCCCATCTCTATTAAAAATACAAAAATTAGCCGGGCATGGTGGTGCACACCTGTAATTCCAGCTACTTGGGAGGCTGAGGTGGGAGAATCGCTTGAACCCAGGAGGCAGAGGTTGCAGTGAGCCGAGATCATACCACTGCACTCCAGCCTGGGCAACAGAGCATGACTCCGTCTCACAAAAATAAAACAAAGAAAGAAAGAAAAGAAATAACTCAAGGCCTTTGCCTTATTTGGGTGTGGTCTGATCAGTGGCTGCCCGTGATTGGTTGAAACCTGGCTGTCTGTTACCAGATAAACCACTGAGTAAAGTTGCCGGGTTGGTTAGTGTGAACTCCCGGTACAGAGATGGCCTCAGGCAATGACTGCTCCTTATTTTGCTTTAAACAACTTTAGGCCCGGTGCGGTGGCTCTCGCCTGTAATCCCAGCACTTTGGGAGGCTGAGGCAGGTGGATCACGGGGTTAGGAGATTGAGACCATCCTGGCTAACACGGTGAAACCCCGTCTCTACTAAAAATACAAAAAATTAGCCGGGCGTAGTTGCGGGTGCCTGTGGTCCCAGCTACTCGGGAGGCTGAGGCGGGAGAATGGTGTGAACCCAGGAGGCAGAGCTTGCAGTGAGTGAGCCGAGATCGCGAGATCGCACCACCGCACTCCAGCCTGGGTGACAGAGCGAGACTCTGTCTCAAAAAAAAAAAAAAAAAAAAAGAAAACAACTTTAATCCACCCGGGCACAGTGGCTCATGCCTGTAATCCCAGCCCTTTGGGAGGCCGAGGCAGGCGGATCACCTGAGGTTGGGAGTTCCAGACCAGCCTGGCCACCATGGTGAAACTCTGTCTCTACCAAAAATACAGAAATTAGCCGGGTGTGGTGGCAGGTGCCTGTAGTCCCAGCTACTCGGGAGGCTGAGGCAGAAGAATCACTTGAACCCGGGAGGCAGGGGTTGCAGTGAGCTGAGATCGTGCCATTGCAGTCCAGCCCAGGTGATAAGAGCAAAACTCCATCTCAAAATAAATAAATAAATACATAAATACATAAATAAAAATAAATAAAATTGAGTGGCACCTCTTCCTCCTGCTCCAGCCACATAGGATATGCCTGTTTCCCCTTCATCTTGTGCCACAATGATGTTTCCTGAGGCCTCCCCGAAAGGAGAAGCCGCTATGCTTCCTGTGCAGCCTGTGGAACTGTAGGCCAATTCAACCTCTTTTCTTTCTAAATTACCCACTCTCAGGTATTTCTTTGTACCCATATGAGAATGGACTAATACAGATGGTTTTGGGAGGTGGAGCCTTTGGGAGGTGACTAGATCATAAGGGTGGAGATCTCATGAATGAGATCAGTGCTCTTATAAAGGAGACCCCTGGCCAGGTGCAGGCCCTCAAGCCTGTAATCCCAGCACTTTGGGAGGCCGAGGCAGGTGAATCACCTGAGGTCAGGAGTTCAAGATCATCCTGGCCAACATGGTGAAACCCCGTCTCTACCAAAAATACAAAGAGCAGCCGGGGGTGGTGGCGGGCACCTGTAATCCCAGGTACTTGGGATGCTGAGGCAGGAGAATCACTCGAACCCGTGAGGCGGAGGTTGCAGTGAGCCGAGATCACACCATTACACTCCAGCCTGGGCAACAAGAGCGAAACTCCATCTCAAAAAAAAAAAAAAAAAAAAAGAGAGACCCCCCAAGAGACCCCCGACTGCATTCACCATGTGACGTCGTCTATGAGGAGGTGGGCGCTCAGCAGACACAGAATCTGCCTGCACCTCGATATTGGACTTTCTAGCCTCCATCACTGTGAGAAATGCATTTCCATTGTCTGCAAACCACCTGGCTGGTGGCGTTTTTTCAAAGCTGAGTAGGACAGTCACCTTCCCTTCACCAGGACCGTAAACCCCGTGTCTCAGCTGTGGTTTCCTGCGAATTTGTCAGCAAAACCTCCTGAAATGGGCCAGAGGCCCCCTTGGAGCAGCAGGACATGCCACGGAGACCTTTCACCATGCCCTCAGGACAGATCTAGACTTGGCTGGAGAGGTCCAGGAACGGCTGGGCCACGCCTCCCTGACAACACTGGGGGCTCCACCCCCATGTGTCAAGGGAACCAAAGCTCCAAGGACTTCCTGGTTTCTGCCCTCGGTGGGAGTGGAGCCGTGGTCGGGAGACCCATGCCTCTGTGTCAGAGAGGAAAGATCTTCTGCGCACGCATCTTCTCTTTCTTTCTTTTTTTTTTTTTTTTTTGAGACAGAGTCTCACTCTGTCGCCCAGACTGGAGTGCAGTGGCCGGATCTCAGCTCACTGCAAGCTCCGCCTCCGGGGTTCACGCCATTCTCCTGCCTCAGCCTCCCGAGTAGCTGGGACTACAGGTGCCTGCCACCTCGCCCGGCTAATTTTTTTTGTATTTTTTAGTAGCGATGGGGTTTCACCGTGTTAGCCAGCATGGTCTCGATCTCCTGACCTCGTGATCCGCCCATCTTGGCCTCCCAAAGTGCTGGGATTACAGGCTTGAGCCACTGCGCCTGGTCCTTTTTTTTTTTTGAGACAGAGTCTTGCTCTTGTCACCCAGGCTGGAGTGCAGTGGTGTGATCTCGGCTCACCGCAACCTCTGCCTCCCTGGTTCAAGCAATTCTCCTGCCTCAGGCTCCCGATTAGCTGGGATTACAGGCATGCGCCACCAGGCCTGGCTAATTTTTTGTATTTTTAGCAGAGACGGGGTTTCACCATGTTGGCGAGGCTGGTCTCGAACTCCTGAACTCAGGTGATCCACCCGCCTTGGCCTCCCAAAGTGTTGGGATTACAGGCGTGAGCCTCCTCGCCCGGCCCTCTAAACCATTTTTAAGCACACAGTCGGTGACATTAGGTACGTTCACATTGTTGTGCAGGCCTCACCGCCACCCGGCTCCAGAACTTTTCCATCTTGTAAAACTGGTGTTGGCCGGGTGCGGTGGCTCACGCCTGTAATCCCAGCACTTTGGGAGGCCGAAGCAGGTGGATCACCTGAGGTCAAGGGTTCGAGACCAGCCTGGCCAACATGGTGAAACCCCGTCTCTACTAAAAATACAAATATTAGCTGGATGTGGTGGCGGGCACCTATAATCCCAGCTACTCGGGAGGCTGAGGCAGGAGAATTGCTTGAACCGGGGAGACAGAGGTTGCAGTGAGCCCAGATCATGCCACAGCACTCCAGCCTGGGCAACAGAGTAAGACTCTGTCTCAAAAAAAATGGCAAAATTGATCTCACTCGAGGTTTTGAACCTAATTACAGCTTTAAGACCCCATTTCCACAGAAAGTTGCATTTACACGTTCCAGGGGGACTTGTCTTTTGGGGGGCACCATTTAGCCCACTACAGTGTCAAAATCGAGGTGCAGGGCAGCACGTGTAGTGTGGTACCATTTTCAATTTTGTCATTTAGCTCTGTGTGTGTGTGTGCACGTGGGTGCGTGCCTGTGTGCATGTGTACGTGTGTGTGTCGGCCTCCTGTGTTCCTTCCATGTATAGGTGATTGAACCTCTCTTGCTATTTTTTTTTTTTTTCGAGACAGAGTTTCGCTTTTGTCACCCAGGCTGGAGCGCAGTGGCGCGATCTCGGCTCACTGCAACCTCCACCTCCCGGGTTCAAGCAATTCTTCTGCCTCAGCCTCCTGAGTAGCTGGGATTACAGGCATGCGCCACCACGCCTGGCTAATTTTTTTGTATTTTTAGTAGAGACGGGGTTTCACCATGTTGGCGTGGCTGGTCTCGAACCCCTGACGTCAGGTGGTCCACCCGCCTTGGTCTCCGAAAGTGCTGGGATTACAGATGTGAGTCACCGCACCCAGCCCTCTCTTGCTATTTGTAAAGGTACAAGTCGGGGGACTGAATCGTGTGCCCCCTAAATTCCTTCCTGGAAGCCCTAACTTGCCAGGAGAGGGTGTTGACGATGTGGCTTCTGGGAGGTGCCTGGGGTGGATGAGGTCATGCGAGTAGGCCTTAGTAGAAAGGGCACGGGTGCCCTCCCCTTGCTCCTTATCCCACCCTCGCGTCAGGACGCAGTGAGAAGGCACCAGAGAAGGGAGGCAGGGCTAAGCACAGGGAAAAGGGCTGGGTCCTTAGAGAGGCCGGGGTTGGGAACCTCAGGCGGGTTCCCAGGGTCTGCCAGGAAGAGGACCCTCACCAGAGCCCGACCAGGCGGCGCCCCCACCCCTAGTCTCCAGACCAATGGGGAGGAAACATCTGATTTGTGAGGATGCCCTGGCCGGCGGAGACAAACCTCAATCTTGCGGGTACTGGGGCCATGGTGCCGGTGCCTCCGGATCCTTCACAGCTGCTCAAGATGAGGGTGACGCAGAGAGACGGCGCCATAAACTCGAAGGTAGTGGATGGTGAAGCCGTCTCCGTGCTGTCATCCTGTGAGCGATGCTCAGTGTCTGGGGAACACAGGAGGCCATCCCACTGAGCGGGGCTGTGACTCGTGTTCATAACTGTCGTCACCCTAGTACCTGCCGCTCCTAGTACCACCCCAGGTGGGCTGAAGCACACAGGAAGGTGGGAGTGGAGAGAGAAGGGAGGCAGGGCTGAGCTCAGAGCTGCGTCCTTCGAGAGGCTGGCGCTGGGAACCTCAGGCAGGTGCCTCTAAAACAGCCTCTGTTGCTGTTGTTTTATTTCCTTATCACCGATGTCTTGAACGTTCATTGTAAAATATGCAGGTTCATCTGAGGCAGGACAGGCAGTCGAGAAAGTGACCATGTCTTCGGAACATGTCAACTGTCGTGACCCCACAGTCAACACAGTAAGCCCTAGTGTTGGCACTGTAGTCCCGCTCACTCAAGCGCAGCTGTCTCCAGTAGGGGCCTTCCCTGTAGATACCATGGCTTTTTTTTTTTTTTTTTTTTTTTTTGAGGTGGAGTCTTGCTCTGTCTCCCAGGCTGGAGTGCGGCACGGCAACCTTGGCCCACTGCAACCTCCACCTCCCAGGTTCAAGCAATTCTCGTGCCTCAGCCTCCCGAGTAGCTGGGATTATAGGCACCTGCCAGCACACCCAGCTGATTTTATTTTTATTTTTTTTTGGAGACACAGTCTCACTGTATCCTCCAGGCTGGAGTGCAGTGGTGCGATCTCGGCTCACTGCAACCTCTGCCTCCCGGGTTCAAGCAATTCTCGTGCCTCAGCCTCCCGAGTAGCTGGGATTACAGGCACCCGCCACCACGCCCAGCTAATTTTTTTCTTTTTAATAGAGACAGGGTTTCACCTTCTTGGCCAGGCTGGTCTTGAACTCCTGACCTCAGGGCATCTGCCTGCCTCGGCCTCCCAAAGTGCTGGGAGTACAGGCATGAGCCACTGCACCCGGCCTTTTTTTTGAGACAGGGCCTCATTCTGTCGCCCAGGCTGTGTGCAGTGGCATGATCACACGAGGGCTCACTGCAGCCCCGACATCCCAGGCTCGAGTGGCACTCTTACTTCAGCCCTCCTGAGTAGCTAGGACTATAGGCATGTACCACCATGCCCAGCTAAGTTTTTATTTTTAGTAGAGATGAGATCTCACTATGTTGTCCAGGCTGCTTTCAAACTCCTGGCCTCAAGCGATCCTCCCCCATCTCGCCTCCCAAAGTGCTAGGATTCCAGGTGTGAGGCCCTGTGCCCGGGCAGAGGAATGACGTTCTGGCCCAGGCTATGTGGGTGACTGGTGAAGCTGTCATGCTGAGTGAAAGAATCCAGGTACAAGGGTCCACATGGTCCCGATTCCATTTCTACGAAATGCCCAGAACGGGCAAATCCACAGACACAGGAAGACGAGTGGTTGTCATGGGCTGGGGGAGGAGGAATGGGGACCCAGTGCCGATGCAGAGGGCATTTGCCTTTGCGGGGAGGAAAATGTTCTGGAGGTGATGGTTGCAAAACATTGGAGCCGTTGCAAAAAACTGAAAGGACTAAACCATACACGTTTTTTTCTTTTTTTTTTTGAGACAGAGTCTCACTCTGTCGCCCAGGCTGGAGTGCAATGGCACCATCTCAGCTCACTGCAACCTCTGCCTCCCGGGTTCAAGTGATTCTCCTGCCTCAGCCTCCCAAGTAGCTGGGATTACAGGCATGCAACACCACACCCAGCTAATTTTTGTATTTTTAATAGAGACAGGGTTTTACCATGTTGGCCAGGCTGGTCTCGAATTCCTGACCTCGGGTGATCTGCCCGCCTCAGTCTCTCGGGATTACAGGTGTCGGGATTACAGGCATGAGTCACCATGCCCGGCCAAATTGTACACTTTAGAATAATTTTATGTTATATGAATTTCACTTCAATAAAAAAAATACAGGTAAGGGCTGGGTGCAGTGGCTTACGCTTGTAATCACAGCCCTTTGGGAGGCTGAGGCAGACGGATCACTTGAGGTCAGGAGTTCGAGAACAGCCTGGCAAACATGGTGAAACCCCGTCTTCACTAAAAATATAAACATTAGCTGGGCATGGTGGTGGCCATCTGTAATTCCAGCTACTCGGGAAGCTGACGCAGGAGAATCACTTGAACCCCCAGGTGGAGGCTGCAGTGAGCCGAGATCACGCCACTGCACTCCAGCCAGGGCAACACAGCGAGACTCTGTCTCAAAAAAAAAATACAGGTAAGCAAAAATAAGTAAAGTTGGCCGGGCGTGGTGGCTCAAGCCTGTAATCCCAGTACTTTGGGAGGCCAAGACGGGCAGATCACGAGGTCAGGAGATCAAGACCATCCTGGCTAACACGGTGAAACCCCATCTCTACTAAAAAGAATACAAAAAACTAGCCGGGCGAGGTGGCGGGCGCCTGTAATCCCAGCTACTCGGGAGGCTGAGGCAGGAGAATGGCGTGAACCCGGGAGGCGGAGCTTGCAGTGAGCCGAGATCCGGCCACTGCACTCCAGCCTGGGCAACAGAGCCAGACTCCGTCTCAAAAGAAAAAAAAAAAAAATAAGTAAAGTCATCTCTAACCTGGCCATCCAACAGATGGAATCGCTGTGGAACCCAAATGTATAGCCTTCCAGATTGAGACCTTTGTTGTTGTTGTTGTTGAGACGGAGTTTCACTCTTGTTTCCCAGGCTGGAGTGGAGTGCAGTGGCGCCATCTTGGCTCACCGCAATTTCTGCCTCCCGGTTTCAAGTGATCCTCCTCCCGAGTAGCTGAGATTACAGGCGTCCGCCACCATGCACGTCTAATTTTTTGTATTTTTAGTAGAGATGCGGTTTCTCCATGTTGGTCAGGCTGGTCTGGAACTCCTGACCTCAGGTGATCTGCTGGCTTCGGCCTCCCAAAGCGCTGGGATTACAGGCATGACAGATTGGGAACTTTTGACTGTATGTACACACACACAGTCACACACCTGCATAAACATACACAGGCACAAACATATGCATTTTGCATGAAGGGGTTACTTTACCTTGTGGCTTTTTTCAAAAGAACTGAGGGTCTGGGCCATATTATTGGGAATCACGCATTCTAAGCAAAGTTTTAAACATGATGTTTTCCTGCTGATGATATGTAAAAGAAATTGTCTAACCACTAGCGTAAGAGCAAAGCTTCCCTTGGGCATCAGAAAGACTGTTTTTCCCCCAACATCGTGGACTTCGTGAGGGTGACCAGGCAGCGCCGTGAGATCCCCATGGGTCTTCAGGCTGATCTCCAGGATCCTGGGGAATGCACACCTCCTTTAAAGGGTTATGAATTCAAGCTCAGGACATTCTGGACCTCAGCTCCATTGTAAAAGTTGCTGCCAGGTGTGGTGGCTTACGCCTGTAATCCCAGTACTTTGGGAGGCTGAGGTGGGTGGATCGCCTGAAGTTAGGAGTTCGAGACCAGCCTGGCCAACGTGGTGAAACCCCGTCTCTACGAAAAATACAAAACTTAGCCGGGCGTGGTGGCATGTGCCTGTAGTCCCAACTACTGGGGAGCTGAGGCAGGAGAATTGCTTGAACCCAGGAGGCGGAGCTTGCTGTAAGCCAAGATCACACCACTGCCCTCCAGCCTGGGTGATAGAGCAAGGCTCCATCTCAAAAAAAAAAAAAAAGTTGCATAATGTTCTGTTTCCTGGATTGACCATAATTTATGCAACCAAGTGTCTCTTGGCGGGTACTTAGGATGTCTAAACTGTCTCTTTTTCTGAAACACGCTGTTTGAACAACCTGGCTATATCTGTGTCCTGTTCCTTAATTATTAACTGGGGACAGATACCTGCAGGTGACATATCTGGGTCAGAGACTTTGAACGGTGGCTTTCTATCATAACCTGCTCCAGAGAGCAGGGTACCCCTGGGGGTAGCTGAGGCAGAGACTCAGCCCACCCCTGTCCCGTGGGACTCCCTGGTGGCAGTGCTGTCTGGACTCTGGGGCGGCGGCCCTTCCGGGGGCTGCTTCCCTCCCTCCCCAGGCACAACCTTGGGGGAACGGACTGCCCTTCCCTGGGCCCTCAGCCTCACTGGCCCCCCCACTCTCCCCTTGTCTTGTCGTCTTTTGGTCTCAGAATTCATCTGGTCCTGCCTTGCCTTGGAGCCAATGCTATTCCCTATGCCAGGAATTCCAACCACCTGCCTGATGGCCCCGTGAGTAATCCAGCCCGGGGCACCAGCTCATATGACCCCACTTTCTTTTTTTTTTTTTTTTTTGAGACGGAGTCTGGCTCTGTCGCCCGGGCTAGAGTGCAGTGGCCGGATCTCAGCTCACTGCAAGCTCCGCCCCCCGGGTTTACGCCAGGACTACAGGCGCCCGCCGCCTCGCCCGGCTAGTTTTTTGTATTTTTTAGTAGAGACGGGGTTTCACCGTGTTCGCCAGGATGGTCTCGATCTCCTGACCTCGTGATCCGCCCGTCTCGGCCTCCCAAAGTGCTGGGATTACAGGCTTGAGCCACCGCGCCCGGCCATGACCCCACTTTCACGGAGGCCCTCCTGATCCAACAGGTCAGGCAGACGCCCCTTACTGCCGGGCTCCCCACCAGCCCCCAAGCCCCCTCTGGTAGCACCCACCTTGCCTGTCTCTGTCCCAGTGCTGACCACCGCTGATTCCACACCTCAGCACCGGGGTGGAGGCATGTACACGCACGCTTGCACACGCAGGCACACGCAGGCACACACAGGGGCTAGCTCCCTCACGCCCACTCATGCACACACACTCCTTCCGGAGAGCTCACTGACACACGTGCACTCACACTCACACACACATGCACTCACACACACACACATGCACTCACACACACACGCGCGCACACACACACATGCACTCACTCACACACATGCGCGCACACACACACACACCCCCCCGGGGCTTGCTCAGCTCTGCTACGAAGGGCCCCTTGGGCTCAGGCCACTGACCCTGCGGCTCCTGACACTCCCAGTCCAGGGTCCCGTCAGCCTCCCCCTGAGGCTGGCTGGACTTTGGCCTGATCAGGGTCACTCAGTGGAGCTGTGACCTTCTCTTCCTCCCTCTAGAAGCTCCTGCAAGACCAGCAAGGCTGTTGAGATAGGGATGGAGGAGGGAGGAGAAGGGAGAGGGAAGAGGGGAAAAGAGAGGGAGGAGGAAGGAGAAGGGAGAGGGAAGAGGGGAAAAGAGAGGGAGGAGGAAGGAGAAGGGAGAGGGAAGAGGGGAAAAGAGAGGGAGGAGGGAGAGGGAGGATAGGAGGGGAAAGGAGTAGGAGAAGGGGGAAGGAGGAGGAGGGGGAAGAAGGAGGAGGAGGAGGAGGAAGGAGGGGGGAAGAAGGAGGAGGGGGAGGAATCTTGCAATCTGAATAAAAACATCTTCGGGCCTCATTTGCACCCCAGGCCTCCCAGGCTCCGCCAGGCTGGGTGGGTGGAGGTGCAGGCGTGGTGGAGAGCTGAGTCCTGGATTGGCCTAGCAGATCCCAGTCCTGGCTGCACCGCCTCAACCACGTGACTTTGAGGGGCAGCTCCTCCTCTTGACACCCCGGCTGTTCACCTGCACAGCCTGGAGCCCACCGTGCTCTCGGGGCTGTGGTGAAAATCTACTAAGGGCCTGTATTGCAGGATGTGGTGTCGCCCAGGGAAGTTCGGCACCAGGTCGAATCTCCAGGCCTCCTGTTGTGATTTAATCACAGCCTGCCTGTTGAGACCTAGTGTGTCCTACAGGGTGTGCGGCGGCCAGGCCCCAGGGGGCCCCAGGGACCCTCACGTCCCAGCATCTGTCACCTCCTGCCCTCCCACGGTCTTCTGGGCTTGGTCTGTGCACCCCACAGCCCTTGGTTGGAGTGTTGGTGTGTGGCTTCTCGGGCACCCAGGGCCCCTCAGTGGGGCTGGTTAGACCTAGTACTATGGCATAGACAGTAGCTGGTGCCAGGTGGCCCTGGCCGGAGATGTTCAGGGCACATGGACGTGCAAAGACAGCAGGTGGCCGAATACCTGTCACCATCCCATATCACATAAGGGGAGCAGTGCACACCAGCACTGGCCGTGCGAGCCCGCGGTGTGTAAATTCCTCCTGGGAACTTGTTCCCCAGCCCTGCCGAGAGCTGTGAGTGCAGCTGACATGGGGGTCCCTGAGAAGAGTCCTGGCCCTGCTATGCTCGACTCTGCGGGGGCGCTCAGCCCTTCTCGACAGAAGGTGCACCTGGGAGATGGAGCTGGAGGCACAGAGGGAAGCAGGGGTTTCACCTAAAGCTCAGACAGATCAGGACTCGGGAGCCTGCCTGGGGGACGTTTTGGGCTCCCCCACAAGACTGAGCTCCCTGAAGGCAGGCTTTCCTCAGGGGGTGCAGCCTGCCATGACCCTGGGCCTGTGGGGACGGGCTCCTGACCGGCTGTGGTCTCACCAGGCAGACGCTGGGCTCCTGCCAGGCCTCTTGACCGTCTGTCTTGCCAGCCAGGATACATTCTCCTGGCCTGCCTGGCTTCTGCCTGCTTATTAAGAAGGTGGCATGAGAACAGAGCCACCTGCCATTGCCCCAGGGCTGTAGCCAGGTGCTCTCAGCAGGGTTCTCTGGGAGGCTGGGGAGGAGGAAGGCCCAGGGCCCGGGCCCTGAGCCCAGCCAGGCCCCACAGTGCTGGGCAGTGCAGTGCCCAGAAAAAAAAAGAAAGTGTTTTTTTGAGACAGAGTCTTACTCTGTCGCCCAGGCTGGAGTGCAATGGCGCGATCTTGGCTCACTGCAAGCTCCGCCTCCCGGGCTCAGGAGATTCTCCTGCCTCAGCCTCCCAAGTAGCTGGGATTACAGGCACCCACCACCACACCTGGCTAAATTTTGTATTTTCAGTAGAGATGGGGTTTCACCATGTTGGCCAGGCTGATCTCGAACTCCTGACCTCATGAACTGCCCTCCTCGGCCTCCCAAAGTGCTGGGATGACAGGCGTGACCCACCGCACCCGGCCGGAAATGAAATTTTAGGGTGGAAGATTGTATCTGTCTTTATACCAACACACTCATAAAATATAATTTTCAATGTATTTTTATCAAGGAAGGAGCCCGTGAAGGCAAAGGGCCTGGGCCCCCAGGTTCCATCGCGCCCTGTGTGGAGGGTCCTGGCCATAGGGCAGTGGCCAACGGGGGGCTCTGGGAATGCGGATGAAAGACACATAAAAACTTGAAGGAATGGGGAAGGAGAAAGGGAGAGAAGGCAGGGCAGGAGGGAGAGAGGGAAAACTAGTTCCTCAAGCCCAGAAACTAGGATGGGTGGACTTGCAGAGGGGGAGGAACTTTAGTGCACCCCAAATGCCCACAGGCGCCTGTGCAGTTCCAGTCATGCGGGCAGAGCCGCAGTCTCAGGGCCGCTCCATGCTGGTTCCCACTAGCGGCCTGGGGGCACCCACTGCTTGGAGGACGCACCCTGTGGGTGGGGCTGGGAGGCTCCCGCCTGGCGCTGCTGAGCTTTGGGGGGGCCCTGGATTCCTGGGGTGGTAACCGCCCGGCCCAGCGCTCATCAGAGGACTCTGGGATTGTGCGGAAGGTTATTGTACAGCAAGTGGCACGTGCCCCTGGGGACGCTTTAAGCATCAAGGATGGTAGATCTAAAGCCGTGACCTCCTGTGGGCTCCCCCGTCCTCCCTCCATCCCTCTGCCCTGTGACCTCCTGCTGCCTCCACCCCACCCCACCCCTACCCCCAGGCCTGTCCACCAGAGGGCAGTGCCACCCAGCCCTTTGCAGAGGCCTGGGGGAGAATCCAGGGGTGGCGTTGGGGGACTTGGCCCTAGGCTGGGGAAGGGGTCGCCAGCTGAAATACAGGACACCCAGTTAGATCTGAGTTTCAGATAAACAATAAATAACACTTTTTAGTATAAGTAAGTCCCCATATTACACGGGACATGTTTATGCCAAAATATCCTTCCTTGCCTACCTGAAGTGCAGATCTAACCTGAGCCCTGGGTTTTGTTTTGTTTGCTAAATCTGGCAACCCTTCCAGGGTAGGTGACCTGCAGGCTTTTGGAAGGCAGCTTCCAGGAGCAGGAAGGGCTCAGCAGGGATGGCCACTATCTGCCACGCCTGCCGAGGCTGTGACTCAGGCGGGGCTGTGACTCAGGCTGGATGTGGCAGGGCGGGGAGGGTGGGAGCTGTAGGGCTGAGCTGCTGGACCTTAACCCTCACCTCTTACCCAGAGATGAGAGGACCTGACCCACTCACCTGCACTCAGGGCTCTTGGGCTGAGGCCTTGGGGTGGTGAGGGGTGTGGTACGGGTCAAAGGCCAGCGCCCTGTGTCCTCTGCTCTGGAAGGCACGGCTGCAGTTGTAGTTAGTGTTGCTGACACCCTCTAGACTTGTGCAGTGCACAACCTGCACAGCCGGGCTGGGCATCCGGGGCAGCTCTTCTGGCTCCCTCCTTACCCAGGTCCTGCCCTCCTCTCTCCCTGCCTGCTGTGTACCTGCCCTCACTGTCCTCACTGTGGCCTCTGGACTCCTGCTGGAGTTTCCTTGATTACATTAAGTCACAACTCCACCTGGAATTCCACCTCGGCTCAGACACCCCAACCTTCTGGGATGGAAAAGAAAATGGAGAGTGTGGGGCAGACACCGGCTGAGGCGAGGGCAGGTCAGCACAGCCTCATGTCCGGCAGAGGGTGTCCAGGTTCTTGGCGTCACGAACAAAGAATTGGATAAAATGCACAAAGCAACGGAAGACGGATGCAGTAAAGGCAGAGATGTGAACATGAACGCACACTCCACAGTCGGAGCGGGGCTGAGCACAGAGGCTCGGGAGCCCTGTTACAGAACTGCCTGGGGTCTAAAGACGCTCCAGAGGTTTCCATTGGTTACTTGGTCTATGTCCTATGTAAACGAAGAGGCTATTTCCTGTCGTAGCTGATGTGTTTCCATTTGATTTCGTTCTAGGAAGTGGTGTCAGTCTGCCTTAGGTTCCCAGGCTCCAGACCCTCTTCTCCTGCCTCACTGGGGCCCAGTCACTGCCGTGTCTGGATATCGGAGGCTGCCCCCTGGCCCTGGCTGAAGCCCACCCGCCATCCCCGAAGGCCGCTCTTTCCCGGGACGTCCAGAGGCTCTTGGCGAGTTGCCTCCCAGGTGGCCCCTGACGACTGAGGGCTCCAGACTCCGCACAGTCCACACTGCCGCTGGGATCGGAAGGGCAGATTTCTCCCTCCTTCAGTCACACATTCGCTCACCAATGGGGCACCTGCCATGGGGCACCTGCCGTGGGCCAGGAGCAGAGAAGAGGGTGCTGGAAGCGAACCCCTGGGTGGGCAGTCGGGTGGGGAGGGAAGCCCGCCTGCCTCTGCCCACAGGAGCACAGGCCTGGCATGGCCCCGGGACACAGGCCCCTGCCCCACACGGCAGCACAGATTCCCATGGCCCAGGCCTGGCATGGTTCAGAGGAGGACACAGACACTAGGTCCACTGGGGGCTGCCTGGACTCCCTGGAAACTGTGTGCACCACCCGGGTGACCGAGAGTGCGGCACTCAGCCTGAGAAGGATCCGGCGTTGGGAGCCCCTGCAGGTGCCAGAGCCAGTCCTCGGACACTTCACCGAAGGAGACTGCAGCCTCGTCTGGCACCTGATGGCCCTTTGTTGAGGTCTTGCTGTTTCTCTCATTTGGTGGAAGAGGGGACTGCGGCCCTCAGAGGAGAAGGGACCTGCCCAGGTCACGGCCTGTGGCACTCAGGCCTCGGCTTTGACTGTGATGCTGAGCCCCTAACCCCCAGCCTCAGCCTCATCTTGCCAAGAGGATGATCCTGTGGAAAGGTGAAATCGCTGCCGAAATTGGGGGGCGAGTCTGAGCCCCCAGCTGGGTTTGCTAAGGTTTGGACCGGTGCTGCCAAAGGGCCTTCTGACCGCGTCATGGGCAGGGCGCAGGGCCAGAGCCAAGGCCACCCTGCAAGAGCCAAGTCCTTGGACACCACCGCAGGCGGGAAATGGGTGCTCTGGAGGTATTCGGGGGAAGGGTGAAGGGAGGAGCTGACTGCAGCCCAGGCCTCCCTGCCCCAGCTTGCTGGGGTTGGGACCTGGGCCCCTCTGCCCCAGGTGGGATCAGCTGCTCCAAGCCCCGCCCACAGTCGGGAGGCCCTGGGAGGGGCTCAGGGAGCAGAGCCCGCTGTGGCGGGTGAGGCGGCCTTGGCAGTGGAGGGGGCTCCTGAACGGCCCATTCTCTGGGGCACTTGCTTCCGTCCTGTGCCCTAGGGGAGATGCCAGAGGAGGGGTCTTGGAGGCCCTGGGCCTGACTGGATGTCACTCTCAGCAGTGAGTAAAAAGCCATGGGTAAGGCCGAGGCTGGTGGCTAGGCCTTCGTCCCTGCCTTGCTTGGGCTGGCCTGGGCCATCCTGAGCCTCGGTCCCACTGAATCATCACACACCCCCTGCACGAAAGGGAAACTGAGGCCTAGAGAGGCAGGGCCGATCCGAGGTCACCCTGGCTGGGTTGGGCTGCCTGACCCTGACCTTGGGCTCTTCAGCCCTGCACCACACCCCTCTCTCGGACTGGGACCCATGCACACCCCACCCTCTGGGCCTCCCTGGTCCTGTGTGAGCTCCAGCCATGGCAGTGTCAGAGGCCGGAGCTCTGCGTCTGCTCTGGTGCTTCCTTCTGTGTAGCCCAACTTGCCCCAGCTCCCTGTTCCTCAGATGCACCACTTAGACACGGGTGTCTCGGGTTCGAGAGGCTGTGCATAGGGCACAGCTGCTCTGGGCAGGGAAGGGCTACTGCAGTGTGGGCCCCTCCTTCCTGGGCCGTCTCCTCCCTTATGTCTCCTGATGCCTCTCGTCCCTGTCCTCTCCATCCACCTCTGTCCTCTGTCTCCCAGCCCAGACATCCTCCTGGCAGGAGAAGGACCCTGTGGGGTGCGCTCTGCCCCTCACCCCCACCGCAGCCTGGGATCTAAATGCTCTGGATGGGACATCCAAAGGCGTGACCTCCTGTTGGCTCCCACGTCTGGGGCCACATGTCCCCAGGTCCCACGTGCCCTGGCCAGCGCCCCTCGGGGCTCTCACCCGCCCTCCCTGACTCCCAGGGGAGAGTGTGGACCGCCCCGCCTGCTGCAGAGGCCCGGGCAGCCAGCCCAGAGGGCTCACCTCATCTATTTTTAAGCACAAGCCCATGAAAGATTCACAGGCTGCTTTATTTACAGGTGGTGGGAATGGCACTGCGCCCAGCACACCCACCAGGGGCCGGACAACCCGTTGGCCCGGGTACACTCTGCCCGAGAGCCCCAGGCATGCCCGGCTTGGACCTCAGTCGCTCTGTGCAGGCTGAGATCCCGGCACAGCCCGGCCTTTCCGTCCAGCCTCCAGGCCCGGCTCTGATGTCCTCCCCGGAAGGAGGGAGCCCCTCAGGAGACCATCCCGAGGCCCAGCTGTGCTGTGGCTGCCCCCTGGCCACACGTCCCAGTGTCTCCAGCTGCCAAGAACCTCTCCCCTTCCCTGGTTCTCGTCCCGGTGTCTCTCCGGGACAAGTGTTTGGGGAGAGGCCTCGTCAGGGCCACGAGCCCTGCCGGCGCAGAAGCTGCCTCCGTCCACACACTGGGCACAGTGAGCGTCGCGTCTCCACTTTACAGATGAGGAAACCGAGGCTCTGGTGCTTTGGCTAATTCAGGGTGTAAAGCCAGATGGACTGGTCTTCAAAGCCTGGCTGCCCTGCTCCGCCAGTCCTTCCTGGGCCACACAGCGCTGGCTTCATCTCTGCTTCCTGGAATTGGAGAGGCTTGGCTGGTCCTTCCGTCCTCACCCGCTCCTGGGCTGTGGGCTCCCCGGGAGCCAGCTCAGCTCTCACTGTCACCTGGTGTCATGCGCTGTCTGGCTGGGTCCCAGTAAATGCCCAGGAGGACTCTCAGCTGTCCTTGGGCGGGTACAGCCGCATGGCCACCACCGGCCCAGCACCCCCTGCCCCTGGTAGCTGAGGGCATCTCAAGGGTCAGACAGGCCGCTGGCCATCCCTACACAACAGAACCAGGCTCCCAGTCCCTCACGACACCCTTGGGATAAACCCAGCAGAGCCCATGCCAGCCCTCCCTAGGAGAGAAGCACTCATTTTAGAGAAAATCTCTTTTCTAGGCCGGGCAAGGTGGCTCACATCTGTAATCCCAGCACTTTGGGAGGCCGAAGCTGGTGGATTACTTGAGGTCGGGAGTTTGAGACCAGCCTGGCCAACATGATAAAACCCCATCTCTATATGTCTTGTAATCGCAGCTACTCAAGTGGTTGAGGTAGGAGAATTGCTTGAACCCAGGGGGTGGAGCTTGCAGTGAACTGAGATCACGCCACTGCACTCCAGCCAGGGTGACGGAGCGAGACTCCGTCTCAAAAAAAAAAAAAGAAAAGAAAAATCTCTTTTCTTGGCATCTCTGCCAGCCCATAAGATTCGTTGGAGCTTTACTTCTAGAAACAAAGAATGTGTTAGCTTCCCAGATGTGGCATTATATTAAAATACAAAATATTTCCTCATCACTCCCTGAGTCCCCAGCCCGCCTCCTCTCGGATCTTGTCAGAGGAAAAGTGGACATTTCTCTCAACCCTTCTGCAAGGTGCAGAGAAGAGGGAGGAGGTGAAATTGGGTCACATCCTCTTCAGGAGAGCAGTGGGCAAAACCGCACTTGTCTGGAGAGGCAACAGGGTCACCGTGTGCTGCCCTGGCGCTGCTCCCGCCAGCCCTGGCAGGAGCCTTCGCTCTGTTCCTCTTTCCACCAGTCGGTCCCGGCTGTCTGGTGTTCACCCTTGAGAGCCTCAGTTTTCCCTCTGTAAAATGGGGATGCATTTGCTGCTATGGAAAGTGTGTGCTGCGTACCTGCTATGTGCCAGGCATTGGCCTGAGTGCTGGTCATACACGGTGCACAAAACACACGAGGCCCCACGGGCTGCATGCCAGGCGGAGGAGAGGAGGGAGAGGCGTCCAACACACACACAGTCACCCGGGGGTGCGGGAAGATGGCGGCCACCCTGGAACGGTCAGTGGGCTGGGAGGTAAAGGACAAGAAGGGGGCTGGCACATAAAGCCCCTGGACAGGCCTGAGGGTTGTGAGGACTGGATTCCACAGCCAGGGTACAACCTGCTCGGGACCTGGGAGGCTCGGGACAGAGCCTCCAGCTGAAGGTGCTGTGAAGCTCCACCCCTCCAGGAAATCCACTTGGGACCTCAGCCCCCACCCCCACATCCCCCAGCTTCCAGCAGTGGCACTCCTGGCTGCAGGGTGCACCCACCACATCTGCCCTGGGAGGTGAAAGCCCCGCAGCCCTCGGCAGCCACCTCTCAACCTCCCAGGCACAGCAGCGGAGCTCTCAGACCTCCGGACTGCCGGACTGCAGTTCCCCATTCATTTGAAGAGCAGTTTCTGTATTTGTCATTGTCTCAGCACAGTTTTGGGGGGTGGTTACAATATTCAGGGAAATGTTTTTTTTTTTTTTTTTTTTTTTTTGAGACGGAGTCTAGCTCTGTTGCCCAGGCTGGAGTGCAGTGGCCGGATCTCAGCTCACTGTAAGCCCCGCCTCCCGGGTTCACGCCATTCTCCTGCCTCAGCCTCCCGAGTAGCTGGGAGTACAGGCGCCCGCCACCTCCCCCGGCTAATTTTTTTTTTGTATTTTAGTAGAGACGGGGTTTCACCGTGTTAGCCAGGATGGTCTCCATCTCCTGACCTCGTGATCCGCCCGTCTCGGCCTCCCAAAGTGCTGGGATTACAGGCTTGAGCCACCGCGCCCGGCCAATATTCAGGGAAATGTTTTAATAGCTCAACTCTGCAGGGAAATGTTTTAATAGCTCAACTCTGCATCTGAAAAAAGAGCGGCTGTAGTCCCCTACTGACCCCTTAGAGCACAGGGCGGCCAGCACTCCAGCAACTGCAGCAAACTCGAGTCCGTATGAGGAGGGACCCCAGGAAACTGCTTTTCTTTTATTTATTTATTTATTTATTTATTTATTTATTTTTGAGGCAGAGTCTCACTCTGTCGCCCAGGCTGGAGTGCAGTGGCCGGATCTCAGCCTCCCGGTTTACGCCATTCTCCTGCCTCAGCCTCCCGAATAGCTGGGACTACAGGCGCCCGCCACCTCGCCCGGCTAGTTTTTTGTATTTTTTTTTAGTAGAGACGGGGTTTCACCGTGTTGGCCAGGATGGTCTCGATCTCCTGACCTCGTGATCTGCCCTTCTCAGCCTCCCAAAGTGCTGGGATTACAGGCTTGAGCCACCGCGCCCGGCCTTTTAAATTTATTTTAATTTATTTATTTTTTGAGACCGGGTCTCACTCTGTCTCCCAGGCTGGAGTGCAGTGATGCAGTCTTGGTTCACTGCAAGCTCCGCCTCCCGGGTTCCCGCCATTTTCCTGGCTCAGCCTCCAGAGTAGCTGGGACTACAGGCACCCGCCACCACGCCCGGCTAATTTTTTGTAGCTTTAGTAGTGACGGGGTTTCACTGTGTTAGCCAGGATAGTCTCGATCTCCTGACCTCATGATCCGCCCTCCTCGGCCTCCCAAAGTGCTGGAATTACAGGCGTGAGCCACCGCGCCCGGCCAGGAAACTGCTTTTCAAGCTCCATCTGCTCCCTGAGGTGGGACGCTGGGTCGGGGCTGGGCCAGGTGACTGCCGCCCTTGTCCCAGCCGCACCTTGCCCCGCCACGCTGGCCGTGCTGCCAAGCGGATGTGAACGCTGCCACCTGACACCCACCTTGCCTGCCCCGGGAGCGTCCCTGGTGACAAGGCTACTTCTGGTACCCAGTGTGGGGCATCCCAGCCCCACGCAGAAACACTCCCCAGTTTGCCTGCCCGCCACCAAGAGTCTCCCCACAGGGGCCCGAGGGCACCCTAAGAGCCAGGCCTTCGGCCAGGTGGCCACTGGTCACTCGGGGGCGGTTCGAGCGGCCTTTTGCGTGGCCACCGGCCTGGCACGGGCGGTCGCGTCCCCGCTGCCTTTACGCCCTTGGGGAGCTGTGGTTCTGGGCGCAGGAGCCTGTGGCTGCCCTGGCAGCGGGGCGAGGGGGCACCGGGCGGGGTAGGAGGCCCAGACCGTGGGGGTCAGCGCCACAGACCGAGCGTCAGGGAAGCCAGGATGGGGGAGTCCCGTGGGACCGGGAGGGTGGGAGCAGAGCGCCAGAGCCTCGGTGACCTGGCAGTGGGCTGCGGGGAGAGACCGTGGAGGGACGGGCCGGGTGACCCAGGGCGGGAACGGGGGGGCCGTGTCGGGGCGGGGTTGGGGACAATGTCGGGCGGGGCTGGGGGGCCGTGTCTGGGCGGGGCCTGGTGAGGGGGCCGTGTCGGGGCGTGGTTGGGGACAGTGTCAGGGCGGGGCGCCTCACCTAGCCCTTCCCTGCCGCGCGCTCCTCGCCCCACCCCGCGCCCCGCCCCGCCGCGCCGCCCTCGCAATAAGGGGCCTGAGCGCGCCGGGGAGGAGCGGGAGCGGGAGCGGGAGCGGGAGTGAGCAGGGCCGCGCCGTCGGGCGCCGGGCCGGGCCGGGCCATGGAGCTGTGGCCGTGTCTGGCCGCGGCGCTGCTGTTGCTGTTGCTGCTGGTGCAGCTGAGTCGCGCGGCCGAGTTCTACGCCAAGGTCGCCCTGTACTGCGCGCTGTGCTTCGCGATGTCCGCCGTGGCCTCGCTCGTCTGCCTGCTGCGCCACGGCGGCCGGACGGTGGAGAACATGAGGCAAGGCCGGGGGCCGCCGGGAGGGGCTGGGGAACCGCCGCGCCGCTTCCGCTTCCCTAACTTTCTTCTGGGTTTCCCTCCTTCCTGCCCCGCCCGGCCCGCCCCGCTCCGCTCCGGGGCTCCGGGGAGAGCGCGCCTGGGCCGGCGGCGGGCACGGGAGGGGGTCCCGGAGGGAGGGCTCCCGGAGCCGGCGTCACAGTGCCCAGCACCCCACCCGCCGCCCTGGCCCCGGGCGTCTACACCGGTTTCGGCCTCCGCCGCGTCCCTGTAGCCCGGCGTGGGGTTCTGGGGGCGGAGCGACTTTCGGAGAGCAAGGGGGCCGGGCCGCGCTGGGAGAGGCTCAGCCCTGCTTCCTGAGCGGGGAAACCGAGGCCGGGGCTGCGGGGACTTGCCCCAGGGCCATTCACTGGGGCGCACGGCGGCGTGGGGCGCCCCTCATCCTCCCTCCGACGCCCTCCTGCCCGTCGGCCTGGTGATGGGCGCACCTGTGAGGCGGGTTCCCCTCTCTCCCCTTCTTCTTCGCAGGGAGGTGGGGGACCCGGAGGGGACCTGCTTCCGTGCTGGGGAGCGCGACGCTGGCCTCCAGGTCTGGGGGTCCAGCTTCCACGCGAAGCGAAGGAAGAGTTAGGACTAGGGTTTGGCGGGGCTGAAATGTTCCCCTGGACACCTTCCAGAAGGTGGGAGCTTGGTTTTGCCAGGCTGGGGTTGGGGGCCAGAGTTCAGACTGGACTGCTAAGGACGGCGGGGGCTGGCTGCTCCTGGGCGGGGTGGCTGCCGGAGAAGGCTTTTGCCTGCCCCCTCTCCCTGTTAGCCATCCCCAGGCTGTTGCTACATTTCTCTCTGCCCTGTTTGGACTGCCCAGCCAGTGGCTTTTGCAATGGCCTGAGGTGGGGGCATTGCGGCCCCAGAGGCCCTCTTCCCCGTGGCTCCAGGGGCAGTGGGTGAGGGTTTGCCAGCTCCCCACACTCGCTGTCCTTGCCAGTCCTGGGAGGGCGCTGAGGCTTCTGGAACAGGCCTACATTCATGGACCGCCCCCACCCCCACCATGGCTTCCCACGGAGCCCCAGAAGCTCCAGGAATATGAAGAAAGACCCTGGGGCTGATGGTGAGCATGGAGAGTCCGAGAAGGGCCTGGTAGCTGCTCAGCCGGACATGTGTGTGACCGGTGCTGATGTGGGCCGGGTGGCCCAGGCCAGGGTCCCGGGGAGCGCACCCTCCAGGACTGGCCCAGGTGGTGACTGGCGCCGACTTCCCCAGTGGAGCGCCCTTCAGGGAGGAAGGCAGTTTCCAGCAACAGGGAGTTCCGGGGGGCTGGGCTCTGGGCACCTGTGCTGGAATATCTGAAGGCCTCACCTGTGGTTCTGGCCCTGGGATCCCCTGTGGGCAGGGGTCTCTGTGAAGGGGGCTCAGCCCCTGGGGTGATTCTGAGTAGGAGTGAGGGTGCAGCTTTCCCAGCTGAGGAGGGGCCAGTCTATGGGTTCCTTGGGGGGGTGCCCCCCACCCCGAGGAAATGGCATGTGTGGTTCTGACGCCAGCAGGGCATCCTGGGCCGGGTGTGTCCTGGGGTGCGGACAGACAGGGGACAGAGTCCTGTTCTTTTAGCAGAAGTGACGGTGCCCCTGACTTAGGAGACCCTGGAGCAGACCCCACTAACTGAGCTAGGCCCCAGGCCATGGGTCTCTTCATCGGCAGCCTCCTCGTGTGAGAGCCTGGCTTGCTCCGCAGGGGCCTCTGCCTGAACTTCATGGATGTTTCCCAGGGGCCAAGTCGCAGTTCACCTGCTGCCCTTTCTATGGACCTGGCTGGCTGCGCTGGCTGGCACTGGCCCTGCTGCCCCACTCACCCACTCGGCCCTGTCCCCATCTCAGCCTGGAGATTCTGACTAACCCGGGTGTCCTCGGGACCTGGGGCCTCTGATGGTGCTTGGATGGGACCCTCCTGCCACCCTTACCTCTCCAGGGCAGCACCCAGGCTCAGGCCTGCGGACTAGTGGCTTCTGGGACACTAGCTGCTAACAGCAGGTGCTTTGTTCCGGCTTTGGTCCCTGAAGAGAAGGGAGGGCCGGAGGGCGGGGCAGTCTGGAGTAGAGGCCTGGGGCTCCATGGCTGCCTTCCCTACACCTCTGCACGGGCTCCCAAGACTCCCAGCAATGGCTAAGAGTGGGGCTGTTGTGAACATGCATTCACTCCGTGGGGGCCGTTGGGAGGGGCGAGAAAGGCAGATGAACAGGAGGCGCTTTGTCACGCCAGGGAAGGGACCCGGGGGGCTGGAAGGGAGGGAGGGGATACTTGGCCTCTGTTGCTGCTGTGCGCCACGGGTGTCTCCAGCCTCAGGAACACGGATTCGCATGTGCTCCGTGTTACAAATAAGGACACTGAGGCTGAGATAAGCAACTTGAAACTGGGGCAGGGTGCCCAAGCCAGGACAGGGTGGAACTGGGGTTCGAACCCACTGACAGTGACTCCAGAGTACCTGCTTTTCCCTTTCCCCCCGTTCCCAGCCCAACGCTTGGCGCCGTCGGGGCAGCCCTGTGGCAGGCCTGAGCTCTGCGAGGGGTGCTCCGTCTTGCCCCTGCGCAATGGCTGCCCTGGCTGAGGCCCAGCCCCTCCCCACGTGGTTCTAGGCGGCACCCAAGAGCCCCCCGCTGTCCACACTGTAGTTCTGAGCATGTGAGGGTCGGTGATGGGACTAGAACCGCTGAGGCAGCCTTTGCTCCCACCGGGCTTGGGGCTGAGACCATGGACCCCTCCCAGGCAGGGGGTGCCCCCGAGCCCTTCCCTGTGTGCACAGTTAGGGTGGAGCTGCAGGGCAGGTTTCCTCACCGGGGGCCGATGCCCTGGTACATCCATTCAACAGAGGAAAGCAAAGCCCAGAGCCCCTCTGTGTCCTACAGCTGGGTCCAGCTACAGGATCAGAAAACTCTAAAGACGGCAGCTTAACCCACAGAGAAATTTACTTTTTCATGCAGAAAAGCAGACCAGATGGGCAGCCTAGGGAAACAGCAGTTAGTTTCCGGCTCCTTTGACCTATGTTCCTACCATTTTCAGCGTCCTAGAGAGAAAAGGGGTGACCTTCCTCTTAAGGATGCTCCCCGAATTGAACCCCATGCTCTGCTGGTATCCGGAGGCCAGGACCTAGTGGTCGTGACAGCTCCTGGCTGCAGGGCGGCTCCTGTCCCGTGGAGCAGGTGCCCACGCCACACGCCCAGTGTGGGAAGAACGCACAGGGGACTTGGGATGTCGGGCAAGGTTTGATCCAGATTTGCCGGCCAGTGCACAGTCCTGGGTCCCCTGACAGATGTCCGGTGGGGACAGTGCCATCGGGGAGCCCTGTGTCACCGCAGCACTGGGGTCTTAGTCCCAAGGGAGACTGTGACCTTGGTTCTCCAGAGCTCTCCAGGTGTCTCTCTGCAGGCCCAGAAATTGGCGCTGTCCTGATTGAGGGATGGGAGGGCTTCTCTGGCCCCACCTCCTTCCAGCCCGCCGTACCTGCACTCCCACACATCCCCTTTGAGGAGTCATTGGGGACCCCCCACGTCCAGGTGTTTGTGTGGGCTGGACCCCCCACCCCTATGGACCCGTCCTGCCTTGTGCTGCAGCTCGGATGACACTTGTCAGAAAACACCAGATTCCTCTCTGGGGCCCCGTCCCCGGAACATCCTTGATGGCTCTGTGTGGTCCCATCGAGCCCCAGGGGTTGAGGGGAGGCTGCCCTGAATGAGCTCACATAGCTGAGGATGGGCAAGTCCTGGCTCAGAGGGCTGCTGGGTCTCCTGGGAGTGTCCCAGCCCAGGACCAGGGCAAGGGTCAGTGAGTGGCCTTCCACGAGGACAGCCTGGCCAATGGCCTGGGCTCTGACCTAGACCCGCCTCCCAGCTGCCTGAACCCACTGCTGGTGGGACCGGGGACTTAGGCACATTGAGGGGCCTTTCGCTTTGATTTACTTTGGATTTTTGTGTTTTTTTTGAGACAAGGTCTCGCTCTGTTGCCCAGGTTGGTCTCAAACCCCTGGGCTCAAGTGATCCACCTGCCTCAGCCTCCCAAAGTGCTGGGGTCATAGGCGTGAGCCACCACACCCAGGCCCGCCCATTTTGGATTCTTTCCCTCCTGTGTCATCCTCGTCACAGCAACTGTTGGTGGAGGTCCTGTCCTGGCCCGAGGGTGCGCCGGGTGTCGGGCCTTATAGAGTGGAAGCCCGTACACCCTTCCAAATGAGCCTGGGGGGGGTCAAGTGCATTGCCCGAGGCCATAGCTGGGAAGAAGGGAAATGGGATCCAAATCCCCGTCTGGCCCAGAGCCTGGGTGTGGGAGCAGCCCAGGTGTCTGGGGGCTGAGCTCAGGTGGTCTGAGGAGGCTGGATTCCTACAGACCCCAGAGGGGTCTCTTATGGTGCTTCGCTCAAGGCCGGTGGGCTACAGTCCGAGGGCTCCTGGGCTTTCCTTCAGCAGGAGCCCGCTGCTCCAATGCCACCCGAAGGGCCCAGTCTGGGCTCAGCCTTGCTTGGTTTTGGGCACTGGGCTGCTTCCTGGGCCTCCTGCCTTGCTGGGCAAAGCTGGCACCAGTCACCTGCCTGGCAGCGGCCAGCAGGGTTCCCCAAGCTGCAGGCTTCCGGCGACCTTGGCTTTGCCCCTGCTGGGGTACCCTGGGGAGGCAGGGAGTCCAGGACCTGGAGTTGGGGTCCGTGTGACTGTGTCCTGGAGCAGCACAGCGACACGTGCCCCAGGCTTTGGGGAAAGGACAGGGCAGCCTCTCGTCCCCCTGTGGTGGGTGGCAGGAGAGTCTGGGTGAGGCAGGGTGTTTGGCCCAGGACGGGACCTGGGCTGGGCAAGCTGGTCGGGGAAGCCTGGGGACAGTGGCCGCTCTGGCCACTCTGAGCTTCCTGCTGGGGGAGGCCGGAGTAGGCTCCCAGCCTGCTGAGGGGTTGAGGGGGCTGCGGAGCCTGGGGGAGGGAGGGAGCCTCAGGATCAGCTCCTAGAGTCCTAATGGGGGCCCTCGCCGCCCCAGCACGACTCGGCCAGCTCAGAAGCAGGGTTCCGAGGGGGCGCTCAGGCCTGTTCTGGCTTCCCTGCTGTGTGGCCTCGGGGAAGTCACTCAACTTTGCTGAACCTTGAACCTCACCTTCCTCATCTGAAGAGCGGGGTTATGATCGTACCTACCCTGGGGGGTTACCCTCAGAATGAAAGGGTGACTCACGTAGAACCCTTGTCTCGGGGCTTTGCACACAGGAGGTACAGGGGGTCTCTGTGCTTAGAAGGCGATTTTTCTCTGCCTGGGTTCCCCCGGGGTGTCCTTGGCTGCAGGAGCTTCTGCAGGGCTTACAAGGTTCAGGCCCTTCCTCTCTGAGGAAACACTTTTTTTTTTTTTTGAGATGAAGTCTTGCTCTGTCACCCAGGCTGGAGTACAATGGCACCATCTCGACTCACTACAACCTCCACCTCCCTGGTTCAGGTGATTCTCCCGCCTCAGCCTCCTGAGTAGCTGGGATTACAGGCACCTGCCACCACGCCTGGCTAATTTTTGTTTTTTTAATAGAGACGGAATCTCACCATGTTGGCCAGACTGGTCTCGAACTCCTGACCTCAGGTGATCCGCCTGCCTCGGCCTCCCACAGTCCTGGGATTACAGGCGTGAGCCACCTCGCCCAGCCAGGAACCGCTTTTAAAGTGAGAGTCTATACTTTCCCACCAGCTTTCAGAGAGCTCTGAACTATGTATGGGACACTAGGGGAGGAAGTGCAGTGGCTCCACGTGGCTGGTGCAGGTGGCCCTTTGTCCCCTTGAGGACAACTTGGACTTTCTTCTGCCTCCAGGGTATACTTTTCTCCCCCAGCCACACCATGGGCTGCAGAGTTCTGGAGAGCCACAGCCTCCTCCTGGCCTGGGGCAGCCTCCGTCCGTCCATCTTTCTGGCCTGAGGACCAGGGGCCGGTGGTGGGCAGCAGGACAGAGTGTCTGCTCAGCGCTGCCTGCTGGGCGGGGATTTGTAACCTGTGTCTTTCACAGTTGAGAGAAGTATCAGTGCACGATCCATCCCCTAAGCAGCTTAGATATTTTTTTTTTTTTTTTTTTTTTTGAGACGGAGTCTCGCTCTGTCACCCAGGCTGGAGTGCAGTGGCCGGATCTCAGCTCACTGCAAGCTCCGCCTCCCGGGTTCACGCCATTCTCCGGCCTCAGCCTCCCAAGTAGCTGGGACTACAGGCGCCCGCCACCTCGCCCGGCTAGTTTTTTTTGTATTTCTTAATAGAGACGGGGTTTCACCGTGTTAGCCAGGATGGTCTCGATCTCCTGACCTCGTGATCCGCCCGTCTCGGCCTCCCAAAGTGCTGGGATTACAGGCTTGAGCCACCGCGCCCGGCCGCAGCTTAGATATTTAAAATAATAATAATAATAAGTTTTAGAGCTAGAGAGTGGTGCTGACCGCACAGCAGGGGATGCGCTGAGTGCCATGGAACCATGCGCTGAGAAACGGGTAAAATGATAATGTTTAAGTGGTGCATGTTATACCACAATCAAAACAGGAGGGCCGGGTGCCTGGCTCACTCCTGTCATCCCAGCATTTTGGGAGGCCAAGGCGGGCGGATCATGAGGTCAGGAGTTTAAGACCAGCCTGGCCAACATGGTGAAACCCCATCTCTGCCAAAAATACAAAAATTAGCCCCGCGTGGTGGTGGACACCTGTAGTCCCAGCTACTTGCTAGGCTGAGGCAGGAGAATTGCTTGAACCCGGGAGGTGGAAATGGCAGTGAGATGAGATCACACCACTGCACTCCAGCCTAGGTGACAGGAAGACTCTGTCTCAAAAAAAATAAATGGACATCTCATTTTTTAATAATTTTAGATTTACAGAGAAGTTGCAGAGATATTACAGGGGGACTCCATATGGCCCTCACCAGTCCTCTCTTGTTAATATCTTCCATCACCAAGATGCAGTTGTCAACACTAAGAAACCAGCTGACCTGCTGTGGTGGCTCATGCTGGTAATCCCAGCACTTTGGGAGGCCGAGGCGGGAGAATCACCTGAGGTCAGAAGTTTGAGACCAGCCTGGCCAACATGGTGAAATCCCGTCTCTATTAAACATACAAAAACTAGCCAGGCATGGAGGCGTGTGCTTGTAATCCCAGCTACTTGGAGGCTGAGGCAGGAGAATTGCTTGAATCCAGGAGGCGGAGGTTGCAGTGAACCGAGATGGTGCCACTGCACTCCAGCCTGGGTGACAGAACGAGACTCTGTCTCAAAAAAAAAAAAAAAAAGAAAAAAAAAGAAAAAAAAAAAAAGGCTGGGTGTGGTGGCTCATGCTTGTAATCTCAGCACTTTGGGAGGCCGAGGCGAGCAGATCACTTGAGGTCAGGAGTTCAAGACCAGCCTGGCCAACATGGTGAGACCCCCCCCATCTCTACTAAAAATACAAAAAATTAGCCAGGCGTGGTGGCGCATGCCTGTGATCCCAGCTACTCGGGAGGCTGAGGCATGAGAATTGCTTGAGCCTGGGAGGTGGAGGTTGCAGTGAGCTGAGATCACACCACTGCCCTTCAATCTGGGTGACAGAGTGAGACCCTGTCTCAAAAATAAAAAAAGTAGATAAAAGATGGAACTGGCCAATGTCACTACCAGAGGGAACCACTGTCCCTTTCAGATGTGACCCGAGACTTCTGCAGGCAGCTAGCTTTGGAATTGCAGGTGCGTCTTGGCTGCTGCTAGAAATCTTTCACAGGATGTGAGTGTGGACCTGCCCTGTTCTTTCCCTCTGTCGCAGCTGGCTGTGAAACGGACCCTAATTTACTTTCCCTCTCCCTACCGGCGGACATTTAAGCATTTTCAGGTTTTCCTAATTCACCGCACACTTGAGCACCCCAGGCTTCTCCAGGCCTCGGGTGAATTCCTGGAAGATTCTGAGAGGAGAGGGGCCAGGTTTCCTCAGGGCTCTGGCCGGGCCTGCCAACCTGCCCTCTGGAAGCATCTGTGTCTGTGCGACTCCCCACTCCTGCCAGGTGCTGGGCCCGTTCCCAACGCCCTGGCTGGCACCTCCTGTTATCAGGCGTTTTAATCTGTGCCGGGGGGAAGGATGAGGACGGTCTCTTGTTTCCGTTTGCATTTCTTTGATTGGTGACGCCACCGTCTTGCTAGCAGCAGACAGTTCCGTGTGTTCTGTTGGTGAACTGCCAGCTATTGCCTCCTTGACTTCTTGGAGCATCACAGGGGTCCGGGGAGCTGGATCGTGCAGATGAGTGTGGAGGCAAAACAGCCCTGCAGTTCCCCTGAGCGTGCGGGTGCTGCCAGCCCGGGCACGCCTTCTGGGTGGGAGGGGGCGGTGGCCGGCATGGCCTGGAGAGACGTCTCCGGAGCTGGCTGAGGAGGGCAGATCTGAGGAGGCCCCAGGCTTCCAAGTCCAGGGACGGACGGCTGGACTCATCATCAGAATTAACCATTAGGCCCCCCTTGACTCAGTTTCCCCATCTGCAACCGGGGTCATGAGCGTTGCCCCATCCGCCGGAGGTGGTGCTGCCACAGGCCTGGGCTCACACATGGAAGGGCAGAGCGCCAGGAGCAGGGAGGGGACGGGGGGGGTTGGTGTCGTATGGGAACAGACGTCAGCCAGGGAAGGTGGACAGTTCTGGAGACGAGGGAGGAGATGGCTACAGGACACCGAATGTGCCCAGCGCCTGTGAACCGTGCGCCCAGAAAAGGCCAAGGAGATGCATTTTATGTTACGTGTATTTTACCACGATTGTTTTTTTTTTTTAAAGGCCGGGCGAGTTGGCTCGGGCCTATAATCCCAGCACTTTGGGAGGCCGAGATGGGCAGATTGCTTGAGCCTAGGAGTCTGAGACCAGCCTGGCCAACACGGTGAAACCCCATCTCTACCAAAAATACAAACACTAGCCAGGTGTGGTGGCGCACGTCTGTGGTCCCAGGCTAGTCAGCGGCCTGAGGTGGGTGGAGGCTGGAGTGAGCCGAGATTGTGACACTGCCCTCCAGCCTGGGTGATAGAGCAAGACCCTATTAAAACAACAAAAATCCCCACCAGTGTGGCTTTGAGAGGAGGCCTCGGCTTTGAAACCCTGCTCTGTGGCCTGGAGCAGTTACTCAGACTCATCTGCACAAAGCGGGGGGCCCTCAGGACTGTTGGGGGATCAAATGGCGGGGGACACTACTCTGCATGGAGAGGGGAGCAGCACTGGGAGCCCCCCAGTCAGCGCTGGCACAGCCTTGCCCCTGGTCATCTACCTCTGCTGGAGCTTTGGGGTGAGCTCCGTCCTCCTGGTTCCATCCCTGCCAGTTGCCCTGTGATGCGCAGGTACCATATCTGGGGTATGCCCAGAGCTTCCTGGCAGTGCAGCAGGGCACAGGCTTGGGGCGCTTGGAGCTGTTCAGAGACTTCAGGTGTCCCTTGGACATCCCTGGTCCCAACCACGATGGGCTGCTTGGACGAGGCCACCTCACGTTCACAGGTGCTCCAAGGGCAGCCGCCAGTGGGCTGGGCCCCTGCCAGAGTGGGGGCTGCTGGGGCCGGTGCTCAGGTGGCCAGGACCCTGGCTCTGTTCCTGCTCCTGGTGTGAACTCAGACAAGCCCCGAGCCCCCCGCCGCCTATTCATGGGGAAAGGTAACCCGGCCTGATTCTGTAGGGTAGGGGTGAGAGAAGGACTCGGTCTTGGCTGTTTTCTGGAAGAGCCTTTCGGAGGTCCTTTCAGAGGTGTCCACTGGCACTGACACTTTATTCCTGATGTGGCCCTGCCTTGAGGGGCCAGTGACCTTCCCCAGGGTGTGTGGGGCCCCATCTCCTCTGCAGGGGTGCAGAGGCTGCTCTCCCTGACGTGGGTCCTTCATGGTGGACGTGAGAGCCAGTGCCGCTTCCTTTCCGGCTGGGTCCCCTGTGGGGTGTTTGAGGACTGGGCAGGCCCCTGGACGTGGATTTGGAAGTGGGCGCCTGCCCATGCTCCTAGCATCCGAGTTCCAGAGGCTCTGGGTTTTCCCCTGTTGCTGGGGAGATGGAGGCAGGGCAGCCATCCAGGTGGATGAGCCGGGCCCGGGACTCTGTCCCTTCGGCTCCCTCCCGTGTGTCTCCCGGTCTCCTGCCCTGCGCCAGGAGGGCCCCTCCCCGGCCTCCTCCGCACCCCACCCCCAGGCCTCCGCGCCCCAGCCTCGGCTGCGGGATCTGCGGGGCCCGTGTTCACGGTGGCCTCCCCTGCAGCATCATCAGCTGGTTCGTGCGAAGCTTCAAGTACTTCTATGGGCTCCGCTTCAAGGTGCGGGACCAGCATAGGCTGCAGGAGGCCCGGCCCTGCGTCATCGTCTCCAACCACCAGAGCATCCTGGACATGATGGGTAGGCCGGGCATCCGGGGCGGCTTCCGGGTTCTGAGTGGGGCCCGCTGAGCTGGGGCTGTGCGGGGCTGGGGCGGGGTCCCGAGGACGAAGACACAGAGGACAAGACACTGCCTGTGCCTGGGCGAGCCTGGCCTCAGTCCCTCCCTCAGGGCCAGACACAGAGGCTCGGAGGCCACACGACCCGCCCAGGTAGCCAGGGAGAAGGCAGGGCCCCAGGCAGGTCTGTGGGTGCTCAGCGACTGTCTCCCCCTCTCCCCGTCTCTCTCTCTCTGTCTCCCAGGCCTCATGGAGGTCCTTCCGGAGCGCTGCGTGCAGATCGCCAAGCGGGAGCTGCTCTTCCTGGGCCCCGTGGGCCTCATCATGTACCTCGGGGGCGTCTTCTTCATCAACCGGCAGCGCTCTAGCACTGCCATGACGGTGATGGCCGACCTGGGCGAGCGCATGGTCAGGGAGAACGTGAGTGTGCAGGGCCGGGGCTGGGTGGGGTCGGGGTGGGGCCCGGGCGGGGTCAGGCGGGGACCAGCCTGTGACTTGGTTTTGGCAGAAAAAACCCCACATCGTCCTTGCTCCTCAGATCGGGTCCCACGCCAGCTGCTTCACCGAGTGCGGCTTCTTCGGAGGGGAGGGAGCGCCGCCTTTCTGGGGTGGCCTGGGCGTGAGGTCAGCCCAGGCTCTTCTCTCCCTGCAGCTCAAAGTGTGGATCTACCCCGAGGGTACTCGTAACGACAACGGGGACCTGCTGCCTTTTAAGAAAGGTGCTTTCTACCTGGCGGTCCAGGCACAGGTAGGCCGAGCCCAGCCCTCCCGGGGGGGTGCAGGCTGCGGAGGCGGGGTCAGGCTGGCTTAAGGCAGGAGGTGACCACTCAGCCAAGCTGAGGACCCTTGGCAGGCAAGGGACTCCTCCCACTGAGTTGGGGACAGGGCCTCCTTGCCCCTTCCCACACTTGCCCCCTGACCGGCCAGGGAGGGCAGCCCCTTAGGCTTTCGCCCACACAGAGCCCCGAGTGACCAGCTGCCCTTGGTGAGCACCCAGGACGTGGCCTGTGAGGCTGGGCAGGTAGAGGGGTGGGAAGCCGGGCCGCTGGCCTCTGCCCGCCAGGCTCTCAGGAGGCTCATTCTGGGCCCGTGCCTGGCTGGGGTGGGCATCAGGGCATGGGCAGTGGGTCTGGACAAGCCAGGCTTTTGGTGTAGCGGCGGGTCGGGCCAGAGCTTGGGGTGGGTGGAGCTCATTGTGAGCGGCACCTGCAGACTCTGGACTTCCTGGTCCCCAGCCTCCAGGGGTGCAGCGTGTCCTAGGGTGTCTGGGAGAGGCCAGGGTATACCCAACCCCACAGCACCTGTCCTGCCCCTGCCGCTGTGCTGGGGAGAGCTGCGTCAGGAGAAGGAGCTTTTACCCTACCTGGGTGGGGTCTCACTCAGGGCCGGGGTCTCAGGTCCTTCCCTCACACTGGCCTGTAGTGGCCCCCGGTGCCTGACCCTGTGCAAGGTGGGTGGGAGGGGGCCCTCCTTCCGGAGGCTCCCAGCTAAGGCTGTGAGGCCTGGGGAGCCCCGGAGGCACTGGGCTGGGCGGGCATCCGTGGGCTCTGATCCCAGCCCTGCCCAGGTGCAGGACACACCTGCCCAGCCTGGGGCTGATGTCACTTCCCTTTGGGGGCGGAGTGACGGCTGGATCGGCTCTGGGAGAGGAGAGGGGAGATGGGAGGCTGTGATGGGGGAGGCTGGGGGTGGCGGCAGCCAGGAGACTGCTCCCAGTCCCCAGCCTACCTGCCGGCCCCCTCCCTCCCTGCTCCCAGTCCCCACCTACCTGCTGGCCCCCTCCCTCCCTGCCTCCAGTCCCCAGCCTACTTGCCGGCCCCCTGGAGGTTCCCTGGCTGCCTCAGGTTAATGATCACCCCCAAGTGCCCTTGGATTTGACCCCGGTGGCTTCCAGGAACACCAGCAGGCTCCACCCCTTCCCCGGCTAGAGCTGCCTCCCTCACTAGCTTCCTGGGATGGAGAGAGGACTGGGAGGGAGGCGTGGGCAGGGAAGAGCGCCATAACCTCCTCCTACATCGGACAGGGCCCTGCCCCACTGGCTAGCTACACATCCAGTACGGGGACAGGCGTGAACCAGACAAATAAGTGCTAGCTCAGGAGGGTTTCCTAGAGGAGGTAAGTAGAGATTTGCAGGATGAGCTTTGCAACTCTGGGCCAACCAGAGCAGGACAGGTATCCCAGGTCCCAAGGGCAGGACAGCCACAAGGACCCATGGCAGCAGCGAAGGCAGGGGCAGGTGGGCCACAGGACAGGGCTCCCCAACCATATGCAGCCCGGGGTGTGCCCGGCCTGTCCCCAGGGCTGCCTCAGCCGCGTGTCTCCCTGCCCACAGGTGCCCATCGTCCCCGTGGTGTACTCCTCCTTCTCCTCCTTCTACAACACCAAGAAGAAGTTATTCACCTCAGGTACCCCCACTTGTGTACACCCCGGGTGTAGGCCCTGCCTGACCCTATGGTCACGGAGCCCCGGGCCCCTCGTCGTTCCCATTTCTGGGTGGCACCCGTGGCGTGGCCACATGGTGACCATGTGGCGAATGAGTGACTCAGGCTGGAGTCCCGGCTCTGGGCTTCATGATCTCATGGCAGTCACCCTTCCCAGTGGCCCCGTGAGATGGGTGGTGCTGGGCCCATTTTTTAGATGAGGAAACTGAGGCTCCAAGAGGGTAGCCTGGATGCCCGGCTTTGCACGGATAGACCCCAGCTGTGCACACAGCTTGGGGGCCTTGAGGTGGCCTCCTCCAGGGCTGAAGGGTGGCCTCTGAGCCCGTGCGTCCAGGCTGATGCCTGCATGGGGTAGATGGAGCCCAGGCAACCCAAGGGCACAGGCGGCGAGGCTCACAGCCTCTGGCCCTCCCAGCCAGTTCCCAGAACATGGGTACCTGGTGCCCAGGTGGGACAGTGGGGTCAAAGTTGGAAAGCAGTGGGGGAACCCAGCTCCATCTCTCCCACAGCCCCCCGTATGGAGTGCAGAGGCCAGGCAGTGGGGCAGGGGCGATCGGGAAGGGGGGCTTTCTGGGGGCGGTAACGGGAGCATAGACTTGTCGAAACTGGCATGAAGGCCAGGCAGCTATCGGTGTTACTGCACCAACATTACTGCAATTAAAATAACCCACCACGGCTAGGGAGTCCAGGAGAAGAGCCTGGCCTCAGGGGCTTCCCAGGGAGTGGCTATGGGGGGCCGGGGAGAGGTGAGGCTGGGGCAGCAGGGCTGAGGTGGGCCCCAGCTCCCCACAGGCTGCTGAGGTCTGTTGCTCCCCATGGCAGGAACAGTCACAGTGCAGGTGTTGGAAGCCATCCCCACCAGCGGCCTCACCGAGGCGGATGTCCCTGCACTCGTGGACACCTGCCACCGGGCCATGAGGACCACCTTCCTCCACATCTCCAAGACCCCCCAGGAGAACGGGGCCACTGCGGGGCCTGGCGTGCAGCTGGCCCAGTAGCTGAGACCACGGCAGGGCAGGACCTGGGGAGGGCAGGTGGGAAGCCAATGGCTGGAGGATGGGCAGAGGGGACCCCCACCCAGGCTTCCAAATACCACTGTGTCCGGCTCCCCCGGCTCTCATTCAGCCCTGGAAGCAGGAGGTCCCTTCTGTCACTGGCCTCAGACATGGGCCCCTGGCGTCCGCTGCAGGGGGATCAGCTGGACCCTCCCCAGGCTCGAGGGCAGGGACTCACCCCCATGGCACCTCAGAGCTGGGATGATGAGGATGAGGCCTGAGGCTGTGGCCGGCAGGTGGGCTGAGCCACAAGGCCCCCGGATAGCCCAGGAGCAGACGGGAGGACCCCAAGGCCCGACGTTCACTGCCCGAGCCCTCTGCTCTGGCCACCTGGGACCCACTCGGATGCAGTTGGGCTCCAGGGTCCAGCCTACAAGCTGCATCAGGCTCTCGGAGAGAAGGCGCCTGGAGGGCCGGGAGTCCCAGACTCACGCACCCTGGGCCACAGGGAGCCGGGAAGTGGGACCTGCTGCTCCTGCCGGCGTGGAGGACTCTGGAGTCAGCATTGTACTCCGTTGCTGTTTTTTTATAAACACACTCTTGGAAGTGGCTGGACAGCTGTGGTCACTCACAGGGCAGGCAGGGTGACCAGGATGGTAGAGCCCATGCTGTGTCTTCCCAGCTGCTCTCCCTAAGAGCCTGGGGTGGAGGCACCGCCACCCACCCGTGTTCTCTTTCCAGGGGTGGGCCCACATCACCCTCTAATATTTCCATCGGTGGGTGGGGGGTGTCGCCTAATTGGGGCAGGTGTGCCAGGATCCTCAGGCTACTGGGAAGGAGGCCAGAGATTTGCTTTTTGGCCTCTGGTTGGGGCCAACACATCCCCAGGACAAAGCTCTCTGTGGCCTCAAAGAAACCACCTGCCCAGCCCCTCTCCCTTGGAGTGCCCTCCCCACCCTACTCCCAGCTCCACTTGGCCCCCTTTGCCAGCCGGCACCCGGCAGCGGGTCTGGGTGGGGTGGCCAGGAGGTGAGAGCCCTCCCCCCAGGCCCCGAGTCCATCCACTGACACAGCAGCTCACATTTCATTTTTATTCTGCTGGGGGTCAGGCAGCAGCCCCCACTGAAGCCCCACCCAGCCTCCGGGCTGCCTGGCCTGTGCCACGGGTCCCAGTCTCCAGCAGAGAGTCCGTGAGCTCGTACCTTCCCTTGGCTGAGGGCCCACCTGGCCTTGGGATGCCGTTGGGCTGGCTAGGGGTGGATTGACACAGAAGACCACAGCCCACCCCACACCAGAGCCCTGGGAGCCTCCTGAGGAAGGGGAGGAGGAAGAGCAAGAGGGCCCTGCCTGGCCTTCCACTGAGACACCAAAGTGGTGTCGACCCCCAGCATGTCGCCCAGGGGCATGGGGGCTGCACGGCAGGGTGAAGGGCTCAGTGCAGCCTGGGGCGCCGGGGCGGTCACGAGTCTTTCTTGCAGGAGCCTAGGGTTGGATGAGGCTAAGGTCAGAGGTCACTGCTCCCCATAGCCTCCCCGCCCAGCCAGATCTGACCCCTTGGCCTTTGGTCACCCCCGACCCCCAAGCCTGGGTAGCCCCTCTAGGCCAACTGGGCGCAGACCCGGGAGGAGGGCTCTGGAGGGTGGGGGGCACTCACAGGACCCCAGCTGCTCCTCCAGGAAGGAGATCTGCTCACTCAGGGAGTCGATACGGCCCAGCTGCTGGAAGGAGTGCACCAGGAGGCTGCCGGGGTCCGGGAGCCCGTGCTCCAGTGCCTGCGAGGCCAGGCTGTGCAGTGGGGCCAGCACCAGCTGCAGCTTCTGCGGGTGCAGAAGGGTGGTGACTCCGGGCCGGCCCCGCCCTCTCTGCTCCACCAGGGTCTAGGGGGGACCCCCCGGGGAAGGGCTCCACAAGCCTCCAGCCCCAGCCCCTGCAGCAGGGCTCCAGGTGTCCACTAGAGGGGGCTGCTGTGCCAGAAGAGCCTGCGGCAGAGTGGGTGCCTGGGGCATCAGGCTGGCCGGGTGGTCCCAGCCTTGGGGTCCCCGGCAGAACTAGGGGAACAGCTGGACCACTGGCCAGTGGGAAGACTGGCAAGAGCTCTTTGTCCTGGTGGGGATAAAGGTGGTGGGGGGTGGGGGGTCTTGTCTGGGTCCAGGCTGTGTGTATGGTCTAGGGGGCTGTCACGCTTGGTTCCTCCAGCCCTGGGGGTCCTGGTCAGTGTCTGGCTGCCTCTGCCCAGTATGGATCCAGGCCAGGGCCCCCTCGGCAGTCAGCAGCAAGGAAGCTGCCTCCCCAGGGCCAGGACCTTTTCAGACCACCCCCAGCCATCTGTGGGTCGCGACCATGTCTCAGGAGACTATGGAGCCTATATCCTGGCCTGGGCTTCCGCTGTCGCGAGGACCTGCCCCACCCCAGGCCTCACCTGCTCCAGCAGGTCCACCCTGGACTGCAGCCTCTGCACTTCCTCCTTCATCGCACTGTCCACTCCTGGGGGCAGAGCCAGGCGCTGGGTCAGGGTCGGCCGGCTCCCCACCCACACCCCCAGGCTCCCTCATTTCCCCAGGGAGAGGCAGAGCCCAAAGACTCAGATCCAGGCCTCTGCCGGCCCCGACGCCTGCCTGGCGCTGGCCAGAGGTCTCAGGGCTGTGCCACCTAAGTACATCGGGGCGCATGGCTCTGCGCAGCTGCTCAGGGTCCCGGCCACGCTGAGGGAGGTCGGAGCTGTGGTGTCAGCGGCGCTTTCGATGCGGTGCTGTGGACAGCGCATTATTACTCACGGTACGAGTTTGAAGTGTCACAGCGCGTACCAAAAGTAATAATGTCCCATCACCAGCGGGGGCGTGGCGTCTTCCAGAATGCTGCACTGCACGCAGACGGGCACTTCCGCCTTCTTGGCTGACCGTGAGGCTCCAGGCAACCTGCCCCCAGTTCTCAGGAACCCACCTGTCCTCCCGCCCCGTCTTCCCTCCCTGGAGAGGGAGCCCCCACCACCTTCCACCCAGGTTCCAGTGCCCCTCACCGTGCCTAACACACAGCCACATGGCAATGTCCACTGGCTGCCCACCTCCCCAGGCCAGGCCCAGCCAGGGCTGAGTTTACCTGTTAGGTTGGGGGCCACCCTGGGGGGCCCTCCCTTGGACACGCAGTGTGTACCATCTGCAGACAGGCTGTGCCCCTCCCAACACTGGCACCAGTAACTGCCGGCGGTGTTGACGCAGCGCTGGGGACAGCCGGCCCCCCCAGCACTGCATTCGTCCACATCTGTGGGAAATGGGGTGTCAGGCGGCCATGCCTGTGGGAGGGGTCCTGCCGACATAGCTCCCTTCACAATCACTCACTCATGGGCCAGCAGTAACCCCAGGACATGCAAGGAGGTGCCCAGGCCCCTTCCAGGGTCCCCCAGGGTGGAGCCAGCCTCACCTGACTGGCAGGTGTCACCCTGCCATCCTGCAGGGCAGCGGCAGCGGCCAGGCTGGATGCAGCTCCCTCCGTTCCGGCACGGCGGCTGGCATATTGCTGTGGGTAGGGGAGGCTGGTCACCAGCTCAGTTGGGTCCCCAGCACCCTGTGGGGGCAGCTGCTAGGGAGTGGGTGCTCTGTGGCAAGGTGGTGCTTTGTTCCGGGTTTGAGAAAAGCAGCAGGAGCATTGCTGGAAGACTGGGGAATAGCTGCCCTTCTGACTAACACCAGGCACCGAGGGGCATAGCCCTCACCTGCTCCACAGGCCCCGGGAAGCCCGCTGGTCCTCTTCCAGCCGGGGCAGCATGCGTACCGAGGCCTGGCGGGGGCCAGCCCGGGGCTGCGGCGGTAGGCGGTCCTATAGATGGTTCTGTGGGGTGGGCGGGACAGCTCAGAGGAGCATCCTACTCCCCCTTAGCCACCCACTGGGCAGCTAGAGTCCCCTCTCAGAGTGGACAGAGTCACCCCAGCGTGTCCCCAGGGGTCTTCTCCCCAAGGGATGGCACTGAGGGGTCATTGCACAGCCGTTTCCCTGCCTGGGACTTCCGGTGCTGGCCGGGACTCAAGCCACAGCAGGAAGGCCCAGCCACATTCTGCATGGAGCAGAGGCAGTGGCCAGGCCTGTGTGTGCCCCACCTATCTGGCCTCCTCCTGTGGGGGCATCCAGGCCCAGAGGAGAGGGCCTGCCTGGCCTGCAGCGGGTCATGGCAGAGTGTGGGCCCTGGGCATCGGAGCACTTCTTAAACCTCCAGGAGACTGAATTCCCAAGCCCCTCCCCCAGCAGGGGGTGGATCTCCCACACCGAGGAAGGAGGACTCTGCCCGAGGCTGAGACTGGGGGGTGTGAGCCCCTTGTGTGGGCACACGGGACCTCTCAGGGCCTCATCTGTGCCCGTTGGGGGCCGTCACGTGGAGGGGCTGCTCAGTGGAGTGGGGAGTCGGGCACCATTCCGTGGAGATGGGACCTTGCAGCCAGGGATACAGGGCAGGGAGGGGTTAATCCCCCAGAAGTGGAGGGGTGCAGACAGGACGGGCGACCCCTCTCAACATGGGGATGCCCTTAGCGGTGCTGCCCTTTGAGACGTGTCGGGACGAGAGCAAGGATTAGGACGTTGGAGGTGACCATGGAACCCCTTGGCTCCAACCGCCCTGGGTCACCCATCTCAGTCGGCCCTCTCGTGGCTCTGGCCTCAGTTTCCCATCTTAGGCCCCAGGATTCACGCCCCCCCCCCTCGACAGGCTGATGTGTGGCAGATGGGGGCAACTTGGGGGATTGGCCTTGGGAGGCTGGGGCTGGGTGGGCTCGGTTGGGTGGGGCACTCACCGGTAGGTGCTGCAGGCGCGGTGCCCGTCACAGGTGGTGAGGAAGGGCTGGTACACGCGTTGCACGAAGGACTCAGAGACAGGGTCCCTGTGAGCCCCGACGGCACACACCCTCCGGCTGTGGGGGTGGACGAGGGGTCAGCCCAGGAGTCCCAGAGCAGGACCCAAGAATGATGGGGACATGCGGCTGGGGCAGGACCTTCTGCAGGAGTCCCCAGGGAGTCCCCCACAGGTGCTGAGGGCTGCCTCCAGGACAGGCTGAGGGCTCCTGGTCACCCCACCCCAGCACTCACAGGTCAGGGTTTGGCTCACCCTGGGCGGTAGGCGTGCTCCATGCCGCCCGCTGCCAACACCAGAAGCCACACCAGTAGCATCTCCTGAGAGCCCCACATGGCCTGTGCCTCCGGGCAGGGTGGCCTTCTCCTCTGGGTGGCCTGGGGCACAAAGCATGACCCTTAAGTCTCCCCAAAGATGCTCTGCCCCCAGGCCACGGATGCAATTTGCACTTGCTCCATGAGGCCTGCCCAGCTCATCTCCGCTGGAGCCTCCACCAGTGGGAGAGCCCCACGGTGGTGCCCACTCTCTCCTCCCCTGGCCCCCTCTTCCAGCCATCGAGACCCTCGCCAGCCACAAACAGCTGGGGCCACAGCCTGGGGACCACAGGGGGGCGATGCTGTCCAGAGCTCTTGGTACAGGAATCCAGTGGATCCTGCTGGACGTCTCCCCAGTTCCTGGGGCCCAGTTTCTCCTGTCCTGCCTGGTTCCAGGGCCCTCCTCACAGTAGGGCAGGGGTGAGTTTGCACCCCAGTCTGTGCAAACGGGGTGTTCGCGGGCAGAGCTGAGATCCAGCCCCACTAGGGACATGCTGGCCTCAGCTGTTCTGGGCTTTGGTTTCTCATCTTCTGAGTGTGGAACCGGCCCCGGGGGATGGGCCGGCAGCTGCAAGCCAGCAGGAACCGTTCGGGGGTGCACACATTCTAAGACCACCAGAGGGGCAGCCTTCATTTTAGAGGGGGTCCCTCCCAGGCTGCGATATGTGTGCAATCAGCCTCCAGGGATCCTGGGACAGTGGCTGTGACAGGTGCACACCTGGGGGTGGGCAGCAGCCCCCTACAGTGTCACCAGAGCCAGAATCCAACCCCCTCCTGGCTGTGCCGCAGGAGCCAGGGGCCCGGTGAGGCTTCCTGAGAGCATGAGAGAGCCCAGAATTAATGGTCTGTGACAATGCCGGGGGTGGGGATTCTGTCCTATACACAGCCAGGGGTCTGGAGAGCTGGCGAGCCCCTGCCATGCTCCGGGGTCCCACCCAGGGCCTCTCAAGGGTGCTTCCCAAAGGCTGGGTGGGTTCCTTCCGAGGCACTCCAGGGCTCCCAGAAGGGAAAGGCCAGGCTTCAGGGGCAGAGGCTGGGGTAAGGCTGTCCCTTCTCTGGGATTCAGTTTCCTCAGATACGAGAATAGGATTTCTGAGGCCCCTCCTTGGCTCTGACGGCCAGTCCTATAAACAGTCACGCTGTCCTCAGTCGCTGCTGGCCAGCCCCACTGGGTGTCTTCCCACCCACATCTGCTTCCCACGGGCACTGCCACGGCATCACCCAGTCCCAGCGGGAGGGTGGCTGGGGGTCCTTCGTGGACCTCCTGTTCTCCATGCGCTGGAGAGAAGAGGGCAGGGCAGAGGCTGCCAACTAGGTAGAGGCTGTCCTGGGCAGCTGAGGGGCAGGGACTTAGCTGGGGGGCAGTGGGGACATCACAGCAGTTTTTGGGCAGGAGTTTGTCCAGGGGTCAGAGCTGGCTGGAGATTAACTCTGGGGATGGGCCCTGGGTGAAGGACACTGTTAGGGGCTGGGCCTTGTGCGACCCCAAAGCAAGACTCGAAGTGGGGGGACAGGTGACACTGGGGATGAGGACCCGGGAAGGAAGAGGTAGGGCAGCGGCCGGGTGGCTTGGGGTGGGCAGGGAGATGCCAGGGCAGGCCTGGGGAGAGGCGAATCTCCCAGACCTCATTGCCCCCCACACATATTCGCACAGCACCCCCCACAATTCCTGAGAGTCGTCTGGAAAGGAAGCGGTGCTGAGAAGTGGACACTCAATTTTTGAAAGTCATGCTTTTCCCGAGGCCAGAGGAAGCCCATGGCGCTCTGCAAGCTGGTGCTGCAAGCCCCATTTCCCTTGGGGTGCCACAGCCTCAACCCAGAGGTGCCGGGCGGGGAGGGGGGGGCGGCTCCAGGTGGACCAGCAGTCCGGTCCCCGTGCCCCCAGCGCCCACGGGCTCCCTCCCCACCTGCCCGGCAGCAGCCCCGCAGCCCCCACCCACGGGAGGCCGGGTCCGCAGAGGGAGGGGCCTGGCCGCGCCGCAGGCACTGGCGGACCCCTCGCGGCGGGAGCGGGGCTGGAGACCTTGAGGCCCACGAGGGAGGGCGCAGAGGCGGAGCGAGACGGACCTGACCGCCGCCCCCTCCCAGCCGCGCGGCCGGCTCCGGGGTTGGGGGGGGCGGAGCAGGCAGCAGGGGCTGGGCCCCGAGGCGTTGGGTCGGACCGGGTAGGACGAGGGGCCGCGGCGCCCCCCGCCCTCTCCGCCGCGCCGCCCGCCAGCCGCCGGCAGGGGGAGCCGGTTCCCGAGGCCGCTGGGCCCATTCTCCCGGCCCGGCCCGACCCAGCCGCGGACGCCTCGGCCCGCTCCCCGCTCTGGGCCCCGCGGTCGCGCTGTCTCGTCCCGGAGCCGCCCCCGGCTCCGCGCGGGGCCAGGTCCCCCGTCCCCGGGGGCTCCGCGGGTCCCGCCCTCGCCCCAGCCCGGGCGACGAGCAGACCCCGACCCCGGCGCGCCCCGCTCGCTCCGCACTCACCGCCGGATCCGGGGCGCGCACGCGCCGCCGACACTGCCGCCCGAGCCCGCGCCGTGGGGGCCCCGAGCCCCGCCCCGCCCCGCCCCCGGCCCCGCCCCACCTGGCGGCCCCGCCGGAGCCCCGCCCCGCCCCCATTGCGCAGACGGGGAAACTGAGGCCCCGCGGCGGGCGGGCAGTGACTCCGCTGGAACCCGGGGCTGACGCAAAAGCGCCTCTGAGCCGCAGCCCCCCAGCCCCCCTCCGGGAATCCTAGGGCCCGAGTCCCCGCGGCAGGGCGCTCGCTGAGCGGATGCACGACCACCGAGCCCGGCTGCCAGGAGCCGGGAGAGGCCGCCCAGGGCGCCCACACTGACGGGGCTGCGGGCCCTTTGCTAGCTCTCAAGCCCCCAGGCTGAAAATCACCCCGGGACGCCTATCTAAGCCACTGGGGGGCCGCGCGGTAGGCACCCGGTGCTGGTTAGCACTGAGCTCGGTCTTGCAGCCTCGCAGGCAGTGGGCATCATGACCGTCCCCACCCCAGGCCCAGAGACCCGGGACTCCTCCAAGACCACATGGCAGAGCCCAGGCCTCCCTCCTAGCCTTAGCGTGTTAGGCTGGGGGCCCCTGTGCCGGCCCCCACCTGGCCCTCTCTCAGGCATCAGGCACCCTCACCGGGCTCACTGGGTCACTGCTGTGTTCAGGACAGTCAGGGCCATCGCGGAACACTCTCCTCCCAGAGAATACACAGGGCCCCAGGGAGTCTTCTCACACCGGAGGCCCCTGGGCTGGTCACCTCTCCTCTCCAGGCCTCCATTTCCAAATTTGTAAGATGGGGCTAAACAGCCCTGGGATCTAGTGATGATGAGGTCATGGCCACAACACAATTGTTGCAGCTGTTACTGAGGGCGCCGCACGTGGGGCTTGGGCCAGCCCAATTCAGTAGACCCTCAGACCCCTGCAGGAGCCAGCGCCCTGTCTCGTAGCCAGTGTGGGCACCTGTGTGAGACGTGTTCCCTGGGAGCAAGGGGTTTTCCCGAACTCACCTGGCGGAGGAGAATCCGTCATCCCCCGGACAGGGGCGGGAGCTGCTCCTCCGGGTGATGGGGGCCACCTGTGCCTACCCGGTCCTGGGGGCTGCGGTTGGAGAAGAGGTGTGGGTTAGTGCCTATGCACAGTCCTGGTCACCCTGATGTCTGGGGGCTGGGATGGCCCGGGTCCAGCCTTTGGTGCTGCTGTGGGACCTCCACCTGCACTAGGCCTACAGGCCTCCATCCTGTACCTACCCCGATCCCATCCTGTCCCGAGCTGATCGTCCTCTCGGATCCACAGCTCCTGGCCTCAGTAAAATGGGGTTGTTGCCTCCAGCCCTGGACTCCCCGGCGTGGGGATGAAAGGCTGCTGTGAGTGGAGCTGGAGGTCCGTCCCCAAAACCCAGGGTGCTGGGCGAGAGGCCTGCAGATGGGTTGAGGAGGGCCACCAGCTTGGTCCTACCTTGGTGCATGAGAGTTGGAGGAAAGGAGGGGCCCAGGTCCCTGGAGAGGAGCCCCCAAAATAAGGCCGCTCCACCCTGCAATCCAGTGGCCATTGCTCTGGACCAGGGGCCCTGGAAACCCCTGGCACGTGGTCCGAGGGACGGCCAGAGCAGCTGCTGTCAGGGATCGTTCCTCATCTGACTGGGGAGTCCTGGGCCTCCTGGCACCCTGAGCCCACGCGGGGCTCTTACCCAGCCCCCGGCAGTGAAGTGTTCAGAGTGGAGCCTAGGGGGCCTCTGGGGGGAAGAGCCACCCTGCCCTGTCCTCTGCCCCTGGCCTCATCTCTGGAGCTGCGGTCACTTAACCCTTTGACCTGCCTCCCCACGTCTCCTGCCTGAATCTGGAAGAGGCAATGGAGCAGAAAGGGCAGCTCCGGGGCGGCCCCGAGCCAGCCCTCGCTACCCCCGTCCTGGCTAGGCCCCACCATTTGGAAAGTGGGGGTTCTCAGACAGGCCTCTTGGTGTGGACGTATGAGACAAAAAGTGGGACCTTCTGGGACCCACTATGACTCCGGGGGTTTGGGGATGGGGCTTCAGCCACTCTGCATGGGGCTGGGGAGAGGGAGAACAAGGGCTTCTCCAAGGTCCACGGGGGGCCCACAGAGTCACCTATTTGCCCATGACACCCTACCAAGTCATCACGAAGCCTGAGCCCCACGTCCCGCACCCTGGGTTCACACCGCTCATCCTGGCTACAGATTTGGCTTTGGGGTTCCTCTCCCTCGGGGCCAATTCCCCTCCCCAGACCCCACTGCTAGGAAGAAGCTGAGGAGACCCCAGCCCTTGGGACACCCCAGGATGTAGCACTAAGTCCCTCACAGCGGGCCCAGCTGAGCTGAACTTTGCTGCCAACCCCAGGGGCTGCTCTGCGGAGGGAGAGAAAGGCCAGAGGGTGGGGTTCAGGGGAAGGGCAGCTGGGGGTGAAGTGTTGGAGTCAGCAGACTGGATTGGGATCTACACTGAGCTACCCACTAGCAGGCATTTGGCTCAGGGGCCTCAGTGGCCTCCTCTGTGCAGAAGGGGAGGAGACCGGGACCCCCTCCCCTGTGACCTCGCCGGGAAGCAGATTGCGGAGCAGCCAGCAGGCGCCGTGGTCAGCGGGAGTGAGGGGCACGGGGGGCCTGCCCTGTCCGCTCCCTGCCCCTCCAAGGCCACCCCTGCCGTACCTGATGCTGCCGGAGCCCAGGCGTAGCCATGGTGACCCGCTGCTGTGTCCTGGGACCGGGGATGGACCCTGGCCCTTGCTGGGGCCTTAGGCCCACTGACCGCCTGGAGGCACCTCCCGAGGCCCACCTGCCTGGCCTGTCCACAGGAGCCTCCCTTGCAGCCGTGCTGGGCTGGCTTGGTGCAGGGAGGCTCCCCCCGGGCGAGGAAGGGCGGCTTTTTATGCTCCGTCCCGGGTAATCGGGATTGGGATGGGCCCTTCCCAGCCGGACTTCCTGTGTGTGTTCTCCGCTGATAACGGGGACGTGTCGTCGGACAAACAGGAGCCTAAGGGGGGCGGGGGCCACCGTGTGAGGGGGCCTGGACAAACTGCCCGGGGGTGGGGAAGCTGTCCCATGGGCCATCAGAGTCTAGCCCCAAAACAGCCAGAAAGCAGGGCTGGACCCTGCTGGGGAGACTCTGGGGAGAGCGTGGGATGGAGGAGACAAGCCCAGGGCCCTCCCGGGACCGTGGGTCCACAGGTCACGCTTGCATGTGGCTGGACAGAAGGGAGCTGCTGCATCTTTGGGCCACAGAGTGCTGGGCTCTCCCCCAGGACACCCCCAGATGTGTGTGACACAGCGTGGGAGCCTGGAGGGGCCCCAGGCTAAGGCAGGGACCAGCCGCACTGGAGCCTTGACCAGTGAGGGTGGCGAGTGGCAAGGCCTGGCCAGAAGGGACTGAGGTGGCAAGACAGGCTGAGTGGTCTGAGAACAGCCTGTTCTGTGGGTCCCTGAGGCCCAAGGTCTGCCAAGGTCCGCCATGGTGAGGGGGTGATGGGAGGCGGCAGGCATGGAGTCCAAGCTGTCTCCCCCAAGAGAGCTGCCAGTGAGACCGTGAGCCCCTGCCCTGGAGATGGGCAAGCAGGCCCAATGCCCTCAGCCCCACTTCACAGGGGTGCTCTGGGCTGGCAGCAGACTGCGGCCGGGGGTGCAGGGAGGGATGCGGGACACTGTGGGTGATCACAGGGGGTGCTCTGTCACATTCCTGGGGTCCCAGCCCCCAGGTCTGACCCTTAGCTTCCCTGTTCAGGTGGCAGTGGGAGCCTCAGGCCAAGCGAGCCGCTGTGGCAATGGTGGGTTGGGTGGGAGGGGCACGGTGCTGAAGGGAGCTGGGTGGCTTCGGAGGGCAAGCCTGAAAATCCAGGACAGCAGGGTCTCTCCCAGCCCCGTTGTCTGTGGGGTGTGAGCCCTGCTTTGGGGTCAGCCCCTGTCGGCCTGATGCCTGGGACACCCCCATTTCCCTGGCCCTGGGCGGTCAGTGTGTCCCCACCTCTCCAGGCCCACTCAGCTGGACAACTTGGGCCAAGGGAGGCTGGGGCAGCTGGGGAAGTTCCCCACTGGACTTTGGAGGGCAGCTGGGAAACCTCACCCACACGTGATGCACCTCCCCCTCAAGCAGGGACCAGCTCCCCTCTACCCATGGCCAGAGGAAGGGTCTACTCTGGGCACCAGGCTGTGGTCAGGGCTCAGGGCCTCAGCGAGGCAGGCCCTCACTCTTCTCCAGGCCTCAGTTTCTGCACCTGCTCCGTGGTCATTGAGATGGTTGAAGGGGGCGCTCCTGGCACCCAGGCACTGCTGGTCTGAGCAGGAGGGGCCTCTCTCCAGAGGTGGCCCCTGCCCCGAGGTTGGAGCGGATAGGCAGAACCCCATTTCCCCACTTCCTCCACACTAGGCCACCCTGGGATCTGGCCCTTACCCTACTGGCCGCACCCTCAGCCGCCCTGTGCCTCCCTCGGCCCCCTGACTCTCCCCAGTGGCTCGTCCTGCCCTGGCCAGCCTGTCCCTCCAGCTGTCAGGAGGGGATTGCAGTGAAGAACAAGTTGGCAGCAGGCTGGCCCCAGCCCCCCAGGCTGTCACCAGGAGCCCAGTGCCAGGAGGACAGCTTGGGGAGGACCTCGACTCTGCCCTCACCTCTGGCCTGTAAGCACAGCAGTCAAGTCACCGGGAAGGCCCCCAGCGGGCCAAGCCTTATCGAGACTCCTGCACTCGACTACTCAGCTACTCCTGCATATAGGGCCCAATAGGCTTGTGCCCCCATCCCAGGAGGTGCCCTCTTGCCCTCTGTCTGCGTCCCTGCGGCCTGCCCCCTCTTCCCCCACCTGCACGCCCCTGGATTTGTGCTGGCCTGCGGGTAGAAGGACCTACAAGCATGGGGTGGGCTAGATTCAACGCTTTCTGTGTACAGAGGGAGAAACTGAGGCCCAGAGGGAGAAGTGACCGGCCCAGGTGAGCCTGGAGGCTGGGCAGGGCTAGGATGCTTGGCACAGGAGGCCGCCTCACCCTTCCTTCCTCTTCTTGGGGAGCCCCATGTCCCCCACCCCAGCTTGTCCTATGTCCCAGCCTGGAGCAGCCCCTGTCATCACACCTGTCTGGCCAGGGGACAGCTCGGGGCAGGAGTAGCTGAGTAGCCAAGTGCACGAGTCTCGCTAAGGCTTGGTCCGTTGGGGGCCTTCCCGGTGAATTCACTGCTGTGCTTACAGGCCAGGGGGCAAGGGCAGAGTCTGGGTCCTCCCCAGGCTGTCCTCCTGGCACTGGACTCCTGGTGACAGCCTGGGGGGCTGGGCCCAGCCTGCGGCCAACTTGTTCTTCACTGCAACCCCCCCTGACAAACTCTGCCCTGCCCCCAGCCCCTCCCCAGGTCAAGACTAGACCCTCCCCGAGGGAAGGAGGCCTGGGCTCAGGCCCAGAGTGCCGGCTCTGCCCTATCCCGTCTCCTGGAGCCACCACAGGAGGGGCACTCCACTCTCTCAGGCTCCCGGAGCCTCAGGGGCAGGTACAGGAGGCGGACTGGGGTACTGCCCTAATGCCAGGGGCCCAGCAGGGACAGGAGGGGCGAGGAGTTGTCAGGGGACAGAAGTGGGTTCTGTCTATACTCTCTTGGACTCCAGAGGGTACTGGGGGTGCAGGGGGTTGAGGCTGCCCCTGGGTTCTGGTATGGGTGGAGCACACTTTGTGTCCAAGGCCCAGGGGCTCAGCAGGGGGCAGGCGGGCCCCTCCCTCACCCTCCTGTCCTTGGAGTGCCCCTTCCCTGTGCTTGCCGCTCTCTCTGCTGGCGTGCGTTTGGGATCATGGCACGCAGACCTGTAGCAGAGAATCATTGTGGAAGTCGGCAGTGCCTCCTGCCCAGGCTGCAGCCCCACGAAAGCCAGGCTGTCTGGCCTCCTCCTCTCACCTCGGGGGCCCAGCACAGAGGGCGAGACCTGGTGGGAGAGGGCGGCCACCCCAAGGCCTGCAGCTGTCCTCATCCGGGCACTGGAAGGTCTGGAGCCTGGGGCCTCACCCTGCCTGGGGTGGCGTCAGAGGTGGAGGCCTGGCAGGGGCAGGAAGCTGGAGCTCTGGTCCCAGCTTTGTGCCCCACACAGGCCTCAGTTTCCCCATCGGCTCTCCTGTCAGTAGGGCCAGGTTGTCCCAGTGGCCTTCCAGCCACCTGGGAATGTTCTGAGGTTAGTTATAAGGGGAAGGGCTGCCTTACCTTCCCAGAGCGTGCTGGCTGGGCAGAGAGGCGTGGAGGGGCCTGGCGGAGCCCCCCGGGCCCTCCTGGGCCTCTTGAACCCCTCACCAGGGTGCTTTTGGCCTCTGCAGCCCCAGGAGAGGGTGGACTAAGCCCCTGGCGGAGGCCAGCCTGGGCATCTTAGGTGGCGCGAGACTGAGGGGCACCAGGCGCGGCCATGGGAGCCGGGCTGCAGGAGGTGCAGGAGGAGGGAATGAAGCAGAGTGCTGGAGGGATGGGGCTTCCTGTTTACCCCGAGCGCCCCCCGGCCTTGGACAGGCTGACTCTGTCAGCCACGGATGTGGTGGGACCTTCCCATCAGAGGACGTCCCGGACCCGACGGGGGCTGGAGGGAGCTGCCAGGCAGGGGTGCCTGCGGGCAGAGGAGCCGTCTGCTCCTGAGTGAGGTTGTGGGCAGGCAGAAGTGAGCGTCCCGTCTTTCCTCTCTCCTCTCCCTGCCTGCTCCAGCCCCTGATACCCTTTGAGTTGAGGGGCTTCCATTTCCAGAGGAGGCAGTTGGCTCATGGGTGGAAGCCGCTTGCTCGAGGGTGGAAAATGGAGGCCCAGGACTGGATCCCAGGGGCCTGAGCCCTGAGCCTCGGGGGTCTCCCAGGGGACCCCTCACCCTTTCCCTCACTGCTCCTGTCTCCCTTCCTGCGGCCGCCCACTTCTCCAGCTGACGGCGTGGAGGTGTCCATGGCCTTGTGGGCTGGCTTCTTGGCAAGTCCCCACCGGCTTTGCATCTGAGTGTCCCCTTCTCCCGACATTGTCCCTACCCTGGTCTGGTCCACCCCGCTTCCTGCCTGGATGACAGTCGCCCCTCCTCGGCCTTGCTGGGTGCCGCTGCCCTTCACACCCAGTGCCCAGGGAGCTTTGCAGAGGGAGACATCGGGTCGTGTGACCTTCTCCCAAGGCGCCATCACACTCAGCACAAAGTCCAATCCTGCCCATGCTCCGTGCCCCTGCCAGGGTACCCGCTCCACAGGGCAGAGGCCCGGACCTGGGAGAGGTGACTCGGAGCAGGTGCACAGAAAGTGTGGAGTCCCCCACTGTGCTGGGTGTGTCACCCAGTGGTGGCCTGGCAAACTCGAGCTGCAGCGAGACATGGGCTTAGAAATGGGAAAGTGAACCTGAGAGGGGCCGGCAGCCCGAGCAGGAGACACAGCCCCTTGGCCACGCCCCAGGGGACCGGCGTGCCCCACTGCTGGCAGCAGGTGCTGGAGGCATCCCTAGGAGAACAGACCCCCCTGTTCTTCACACACACTGCTGGTGCCTCGGAACTGTTACCAGCCTGGGGGCTTAGCTTTGAACATCCTCATGTTATCTCTTGGCAGATTTGCCGACAGACGCAATCCCCTTATGCTGTTCCTGGGGGGTCTCCAGTCCCAGGAGGGGCAGGAAGCCAGGGAATGCCCAGCAGTTCTCAGGTCCCCTGCCAGCAGCGCGGGAGCATTCGGCCACCCCACACCCTTGCTGGCACTTGCTGTTGTCTTTTTCATTTTAGCCATTCTGATGATTTTGCAGTGGTATTGCTGTATTGTTATTTTTGTTCATATAGGAAGGTGAAGAAAATCTTATTTTTTAAACAGCAGAATCTGTCCCTAGGGAGAGACTTGCTTCACAGGGGAGACATCCGACTGGGGTGAGAGCACAGTGTGGGCCTCGGGGGGCTGTGTGAGCTGCAGGCTTGGTGGATGTCCCTGGTGGCACCTGGGGAGTCTGGAGGGGAGGAGAGAGAAGAGGCCGCCACTGGGGAGTAAGCTTGGGAGAGGGATCCCCAGGTGGACACTGGGTGCTACCTGGCAGCTCACGAGGTGGGCACTGGTAGTCGGGGCTGACTCTCGAGGAAGTCCCATTGAGCAGGGTGAGCCTCAGATGGAGTCCCTCAGTGGGCGGGGCGCCCCTCCCCTGGGGATGCCTGTGCCTCTGGGGCCTGTGGGCTTCTGGGAAGGGTGTGGGGGTCCCTCCCTGGAGGCTTCATACCTGTCTCTCTTGCGCGGTTGTCATAGAGCTCCAGTAGGGTCAGGGACCACAGTTGCCTTAAAGGCTTCTCTGCCTCAGTTTCCCCACGTGTCAGACCAGGGCATGGAGGGTCTTGGGAGCCCTGAAGAGGGTCCTGGGGTCTCCACTTCCCAGTAATGGGGTGGGCAGTTTGTGCCTAGGCCCTTCCCTGGGGGGAGGAAGGGGGGGGTCCGTAGCTTCCAGCAGATTATTGAAGGAGGGTCATGTGACTCCCTTGAGTGAGTTCGGAGTCCCCACCCCATGCGGCTGCCAGGGCCTCACGTGACCCATCGGGGTCCTCAGCGTCGTGAAGGGGGCTGGTCCCAGTGTCCAGCATCTGGGATCCGGCTCCTGCAGGCCCTGGAGGTTACTTCCCACCCCTGCTGAGTTTCCCATGGGGCTGAGGAAGGGGAACTTGCCGGCCCCCTGAGGCTGCCCTCACGCCTGGCACTGGTACACGGCACAGAAGCCCCACTCAGTGGGCTGTGATTTTCCAGGCCCGACAGATGGGGCAGCCGTTAACATCAAGGGAAAAAATGCTTCATCTCCCGCGACGGAAGGAGAAGTTCCCGAGAACTCGGGGCCTGTGGGGCAGCCGGTGGAGGGGCGGCAGTTCCGCCCTGTCCTCTCCCTGCCTGCCCGTGTGGGGAGAGCTGGCGGCCAGGCGCTCCAAGCCTTTAGGGGAGAAAATAGTGGGAGAGACGGAGAGGCCTGTGAGCAGGGTGCTGGGTTCGGGTGTCTCCTCTTGGGGCCGTTGCCCTGGCCCTGCGAGGTGGAGGCAATGATCTGACCCCATCTACAGACGAGGAAACTGAGGCCCCATGGGAGTGGCTGCTCAAGCTCCCAAGGCCTTCCCCAGCAGGCTGGACAGGAACCCAGAGCCACAGGGACCCCAGTCTCCGCAAGGCACAGTGGCTGGGGGGCCCTCCCCTGGAGAAGCCCATGCCTCTGGGGTCTGTGGGCTTCTGGGAAGGGTGTGGGGGGCCCTCCCTGGAGGCTTCATGCCCGTCTCTCTTGCGGGGTTGTCATGGAGCTCCGGTAGGGCCAGGGACCACAGGTGCCCTGAAGGCTTCTCTGCCTCAGTTTCCCCACATGTCAGATCAGGGCGTGGAGGGTCTTGGGAGTCCTGGGGAGGGTCCCGGGGTCTCCCTGTTCCCAGTCACAATGCAGACAGTTTGTGCCTGGGCCCTTCCCTGGTGGGGAGGGAGGAGGGGTCCGTAGCTTCCAGCAGATTCTCAAAGGAGGGTCCACAGAACCCCACACAGGTGGCCCTGGGCTTCCTCCAGCCCCCAAGTCCACGCTCCTCAGCACCGAGGCTGCCGTCATATTATTATTATTATTTAATACCCTTAAAAAATGTAAAGAGAGAAAGGGAAAAAAAGGCATCTGCCTGGTCAGGAATCTCTGTTTCCTCTCGGTCAGGAAACAGGAAGTGAGTGTTTGGGGAGATTGGGAACCAGCCCTCGAGAACAATAGAGCCCCCCAGAGGGGAAGGGGAACTGCGTCAAGGGGTGGGGGCCGCCGGAAGCCTGACCTCTGCCCTGCCAAGTGCAGAGGGGGCCTGAGGCATAAATTTAGTCTCCTTTTCCTGATGAAAGGCTCAGATGCCCCGCTGCTGGGGCTGTGGGGGAGGGCAAGGCTGGCCTGGGTCCCTGGGGCCTTAGGGACCATCTGACTGTGCCTTCCTTTCACCTATGGGTAAACTGAGGTCCAGAGAGGGGAAGAGCCCTGTCTGGGGGACTGAGGGTGCCGAGCTCCCTTGGCCGTCTTGTTGGGACGGCAGGCTCTGCTCGGCTTGTTGCCTGCTGGACCTGGGCACCCCTTCACGTCCCTGAATAAACATAGTGGGTTTTGGTGGAGGCGGGAGGGCCGTGCGGGCCCCGGCAGCCCAGCCCTGGCCGTTCCTGCCAGCCGTGTGACCCCAGGCAACGCCTCACCTCTCGAGACTGGGTTTCCCAAGTCACCCCTATAGGGCTGACCCTGGCCTGGAGCAGCCTGAGAGGCAAGGCTGCCACCAGCCCGTGCTCCCTCCACCCTGCCAGGTGTGTGGCGCTGGGGGGTCATTTCCTGCAGGCACACCGGGAGGGGCCAGGCCGAGGCTCAGAGAGAACTGAAGGCTGGCTGGGGACTTCTTTCTTTCTTTTTTTCTTTTTTTTGTTTTGAGACAGAGTTTTGCTCTTGTCGCCCAGGCTGGAGTGCAGCAGCGTGATCTCGGCTCATTGCCACCTCTGCCTCCCAGGTTCAAGCAATTCTTCAGCCCCAGCCTCCCAAGTAGCTGGGATTACAGGCATGTGCCACCACACCAGGCTAATTTTTTGTATTTTTAGTAGAGATGGGGTTTCTCCATGTTGGCCAGGCTGGTCTCAAACTCCTGACCTCAAGAGATCTGCCTGCCTCGGCCTCCCAGAGTGTCGAGATTACAGACGTGTGCCACCACGCATGGCTAATTTTTTGTATTTTTAATAGAGACGGGGTTTCTCCATGTTGGCCAGGCTGGTCTCGAACTCCTGACCTCAAGCGATCCGCCCACCTTGGCCTCCCAGAGTGTCGGGATTATAGGGGTGAGCCACCGCACCCGGCCAGGGTGCTTCTTTTCAGTTTCACAGCTTCACTGAGCTGTAACTGAGACAGTAATCCACCCATTTAAAGTGCACAGCTCAGTGGGTTTCGTGGAGCCGCAGGGCTGTGTGACCATTGCCACAGTGGATTTTAGAACATTTTCCCACCTCCTAAAGATCCCGTCCCCTAGCTGTCACCCTCTGTCCCTGTCCTCGGCCCTGGCCATCACTAACCTATCGCCTGTCTCTGGATTCGCCTGCTCGGGACATTTCACGTAGACGGGTCACGCCACGTGTGGACTTTTGTGTCCAGCTTCTCGCACTGAGCATGTGTCTGAGGCCCAGCCGTGTTGTGATGTGTGTTGGGACTTTGAGCCTCTTTGCGGCTGAACATTTCTTTTTTTCTTTTTTTTTTTTTTTTTGAGACGGAGTCTCGCTGTGTCGCCCAGGCTGGAGTGCAGTGGCTCGATCTCAGTTCACTGCAAGCTCCGCCTCCCGGGTTCCCGCCATTCTCCTGCCTCAGCCTCCTAGTAGCTGGGACTACAGGCGCCGCCACCACGCCCGGCTAGTTTTTTGTATTTTTAGTAGAGACGGGGTTTCACCATGTTAGCCGGGATGGTCTCGATCTCCTGACCTCGTGATCCACCCGCCTTGGCTTCCCAAAGTACTGGGATTACAGGCTTGAGCCACCGCGCCCGGCTTGGCTGAACATTTCATGGTGTGGACAGGCGTCCTATCTCCCCACTCATCTGTCCACGGACACGGGGGATGTGTCTGCCTCTTGGCTGCTGGGAATGGTGCTGCCGCGAACATGCGTGTACATGTGTCTGTGAGGACATGTGACCTTCCTCCCGGGTGGACACCTGGTCCCGGGGCTTCTGGGTCTTGTGGTCCCCAGGTGCTTCATGCTTCATCGCTGGAGGAGCTGTGGACTGTTTTCCGCAGCAGCTGCCCCGTTTACCTTCTCTGCTCACACGCCTGCTCCAACCCCAGCGAGGCTGGAGGAGCTGGTGGGGAGGGGCTGAGACATCCGGGGTCCTGCCAGGACCCCACGCGCAGGAGGATGGAGTGGTGAACTCGAGGGACCCTCTGTGTCCTGGGCCAGAGCGGCTTCCGCACCCCTAGGCTCTCCTGGACCCTTGCACAGCCTGTGGGCCGGTCTCTTGGCCCTCTACAGGTAGGGGCACTTTGTGGGGGCTGCCTGAGGCCCCCCAGCGGTGAGAGGCAGAGTGAGGATTGGAGCCCAGGCTGTCTGACCCCAGAGCCAGGCCGGTGCCCTCCCCAGATAGGAGGCCGCAGGTGGAGAGAGAGGCAGTGAAGTGCCCAGCGGCCCGGTGGGAGTGCCAGCACTGAGGAGCCAGTGTCCCCGGCTGGGCCAGCAGATGGGGGCAGGGGCCCAGGCTAGAGTCCATCCTCTCCCAGCTCCTGAGACAGCTGTCCTGGTTCCTCTCTGAGGGGCCATCAGGGCCAGGACCTGGGGTGCAGGCTTGGCAGGGGTCTAGAGCTGTGCTGGCCTCTGCCGCTCTGTCCAAGGGGCCACAGAAGGCTAGAGGCACCTCTCTGCAGACTCCAGCCAGGGGTCGGATCGCAGAGGGGCCTTGTCTCCTCCTCCTGGGGCTGCTGGCCCTGTGGATGGGGCAGGGGCAGGCAGCTGCCCGCCCATTGAGACATCCTCATTTGGCCTCCATGACTGGGAAACACCTGCAGCCCCAGCCAGGCCTCCTCCTCCTGCCCCAGCCCCCAACTGAACCCAGACCACAACTGGACCAGGCCCAGGAAGGCCAGGCCCCGCCCACCAGCCCTGGTCAGCATGGCGGACATCCACACTCCGGCCTGGGCTGAGTGTCCAGGTTCTCCTTGGGTACAGGAAATGGGTCCCAGCTTCTTGGGTGGTCTCAGACAAGCCTCCATCTTCTCTGGACCTCTGTCCTCCTTGTTAAATCTTAATCTGTGCCCAGACTCTATCCAGGACATCCGCATTCCACTTGGTGTGGTGGGTCCTTCAGGGCATCTGCAACACACTGGGAAGTGGGTCCATTTGCTCCAGGAGGGAGCTGCAGCTCAGACGGGCCACATGCTGCCCACCCCCACCGTGGCCCATGGCAGAGCAGGAGGGCAACTGGTTCGTTCTGAGGGAGCCTGGTTCCTGCCCTCCCCACCTCCTGTCCCTGGTACTGGAATTTGAGCACCAGGTGGCACAAATTTGGCCACAGTGGCACCACAGTCCACACCCCCAGCCAACTCCCCCCACCACTCCTGCAGTAGAGATTTTTCTTTTTGTTTTTTTGAGACGGAGTCTCTCTCTGTCGCCCAGGCTGGAGTGCAGTGGCTGGATCTCAGCTCACTGCAAGCTCCGCCTCCCGGGTTCACGCCATTCTCCTGCCTCAGCCTCCCCAGTAGCTGGGACTACAGGCGCTCGCCACCATGCCCAGTTAATTTTTTTGTATTTTTAGTAGAGATGGGGTTTCACCGTGTTAGCCAGGATGGTCTCCATCTCCTGACCTCGTGATCCACCCGCCTCGGCCTCCTAAAGCGCTGGGATTACAGCGTGAGCCATGGCGCCGGGCCAGCAGCAGGGATTTTTAAAGGAACAACATGCCACAGGAAGAGCAAACCCTCCTGGGCCCTTCCCTGGCCCCGGCTTCCCTGGCATGAGGGGTGGCTGGGTGTCCTTCTTGCAGGGCTGCAGGGACCCAGGACGTGGGGGAGGGGGGCTGATTCCAGCCAACCCACAGCGGGCCCCCACCCCGGGAGCCAGAGGGGATGCGTTCTCCGACCTCTTCCACGGCCCTCCCGGGGGCGGTGGGCTGGGTTTCGGTGGAGGGTGTAGGGGGGGTGTGCAGGTGCTGGGAGGTGGGGGGTGGCTGGGGCAGGACAGCAAGGTCACTCTAGCTTGAGGATAATTTCTGTTTTATTTTACAATTCCAAAATGAAGAGTGATTTTCTTGCTTGTTGTTTGACCTGGGCTGTGACATGCTTCCTCTCGAAGAGCCAGTGGATTTGATGAGAAGCAGCACCAGGACCACAGCCCGGCGCCCGGCATCTGCGGGACCTCGCGAAGGTTCTGTTCTGGTGGCTGGCGCTGATCAACGCTCTCCACAAACCCCACGAGGGACGGAGGCATCCGCGTCACCTGCCGGCATACGGGGAAGGGCTGGGAGGCTGCAGGGCTGAGTCACCGCCGGGCACCCACTCCCTGCCGGCCCCCGGGAAAGACAGGGACAGACGTGGCGCTTTTGCTCAGCCTTGGGGAGGTGGAATCACACGTTTTTAGAGCCTTTATTTTAAGGAAAAGAGAGCTGCATAAAAATAAATAAAAAAAAAAAAAAGGCCGGGCGCGGTGGCTCAAGTCTGTAATCCCAGCACTTTGGGAGGCCGAGACGGGCGGATCACGAGGTCAGGAGATCGAGACCATCCTGGCTAACACAGTGAAACCCCGTCTCTACTAAAAAATACAAAAAACTAGCCGGGCGAGGTGGCGGGCGCCTGTAGTCCCAGCTACTCGGGAGGCTGAGGCAGGAGAATGGCGTAAACCCGGGTGGCGGAGCTTGCAGTGAGCCGAGATCTGGCCACTGCGCTCCAGCCTGGGCGACAGAGCAAGACTCTGTCTCAAAAATAAAATAAAATAAAATAAAAATAAAAAAAATAAAAAGACTTTATTTTTTAGGGAAGTTGTAGGCTTACAGCCAAATTGAGAGAAGGTACAGAGGTCCCACGCCACAGCCCCCACCCCCACGTGCACCGCCCCCCGTCATCGGAGCCATCCGTCTGTGACGTGGGTGAACCTGCGCTCACATGTCACAGTCACCTGGGGCCCACGGTGTAACTGGGGTCACTCAGTGTAGCACATTCAGGGTCTGGGCAAGTGTATGAGGGCACATGGCCGCCAGGACAGTATCGGGCACAGATGTCCCTGCCCCAAAGTCCTCTGAGAGGCACCCTCTTTACGTGGACAGTTTAATGCATTTGGGCAAATGAGCACCCCCCATGTAATCTTCACTGCAAAGGATGGATAGAACGTTCCCACCCCTCCGAAGCCCCTGGCAGCCCCGATGTGCCCTCTGCTGCTCCTGGGAGATTTGTGTTGTGGGAGCCCAGTGGCCGGTGCCCTGTGCCCAGCACGATGGCTTTTTTTTTTTTTTTTTTTTTTAAGACAGGGTCTCACTCTGTTGTCCAGGCTGGAGTGCAGCGGCACAATCTCGGCTCACCGAAACCTCCACCTCCCTGGTTCAAGTGATTCTCTTGCCTCAGCCTCCTGAGTAGCTGGGATTACAGGTGCGCACCACCATGCCTGGCTAATTTTCGTATTTTTAGTAGAGACGGGGGTTTCACCATGTTGGCCAGGACGGTCTCGATCTCCTAACCTCAGGTGATCAGGTTGCCTTGGCCTCCCAAAGTTCTGGGATTATAGGCGTGAACCACCGCGCGTGGCCGAGATGGGTTAGGGATGGTCTGTGCTATGTGTGTCTGTGACTTGGTCCTGCTGCATAGGAGTCCACAGTCTGGGTGGGCCACAGTTCGTTCATTCACTCATTCATTCATCCATTCATTCGTTCATTCATTTAGAGACGGAGTCTCATTCTGTCGCCCAGGCTGGAGTGCAGTGGCACGATCTGGGCTCACTGCAAGCTCCGCCTCCCGGGTTCACGCCATTCTCCCGCCTCAGCCTCCTAAGTAGCTGGGAGTACAGGTGCCGCCACCACGCCTGGCTAATTTTTTGTATTTTTAGTAGACACGGGGTTTCACCATGTTAGCCACGATGGTCTCGATCTCCTGACCTCGTGATCCGCCCACCTCGTCCTCCCAAAGTGCTGGGATTACAGGCGTGAGCCCGGCCTATTTATTTATATTTTGAGACAGGGTCTCACTCCATCAGCCAGGCTGGAGTGCAGCAGCGCAATCTCAGCTCACTGCAACCTCCACTTCTGTGGTTCAAGCAATTCTCGTGCCTCGGCCTCTCGAGTAGCTGGGATTACAGGCACACCCCACCACGCCCGACTTTAGGGCCACAGTTTATATGAACACGTTTTAATTTCAGAGAGAAGAGCTTGGAAAAAAAAATTAAAAATAATAACAAACAAAGAAAGGGTCCCCCCACTTCTCACAAGACTCAGCATAGGATCACCACACTTTCCGAAACTCCACCGCTGGGTACGTTCCCCGAAAGCAGGGATTCAAACAGACGTGCAGTGTACACACAGCGGCGTGTTCACAGGAGCCAAGAAGTGGATACGCCCGGATGCTCGTCCACGGATGAGTGCATCGACAAGCCGAGGCCCACCGGCACAGTGAAACGCAGCTCAGCCGTAAAGAGGAATGAAGCTCTGGCCAGGGGCGGTGGCTCACATCTGTAATCCCAGCACTCTGGGAGGCCGAGAGGGTGGATTGTTTGAGCTCAGGAGTTCAAAACTAGCCTGTGCAACTTGGCAAAACCCTGTCTCAATTAAATATTTAAAAAGGGACAAAAAGTATTAAAAAAAAGAAAAAAAAGGAATGAGACCCGGGGCGGTGGCTCACGTCTGTAAAGTCTCCCAGCACTTTGGGAGGCCGAGGCAGGTGGATCACCTGAGGTCAGGAGTTTGAGAACAGCCTGGCCAACATGGTGAAACCCCATCTCCGCTAAAAATACAAAAATTAGCCAGGTGTGGTGGTGTGTGCTTTTAGTCCCAGCTACTCAGCAGGCTGAGCCAGGAGAATCGCTTGAACTTGGGAGGCAGAGGTTGCAGTGAGCTGAGATTACACCACCGTACTTCAGCCTGAGTGACAGAGCAAGACTCCATCTCAAAAAAAAAAAAAAAAAAAAAAAAAAATTAACACTAGGCCAGGGGTAGTGGCTCACACCTGTAATCCCAGCACTTTGGGAGGCTGAGGTGGACGGATCACTTGATGTCAGGAGATCGAGACCAGGCTGACCCACATGGTGAACCCTCGTCTTTACTAAAAATACAAAAATTAGCCAGGCATGGTGGCTTGCAACTGTAATCCCAGTTACTTGGGAGGCTGAGACACAAGAATTGCTTGAACCCGGGAGGTGGAGGTTGCAGTGAGCCAAGATCGTACCACTGCACTTCAGCCTGGGCAACAGAGCAAGACTCTGTCTCAAAATAAATAAATAAAAGGAATAACACCGTGGCAGGAGCTGTGGCGTGGATGAGCCCTGAGTGATTCCATTGACAAGAGATGTCTACAGTGGGCAGAGCCATAGAGACAGGAAGCAGCTTAGTGGCTACCAGGGGCCGCAGGAGGGGAGAACAGGGATACACACCTGAGGGGCATGGAGTTTCAATTTGGGAGCACGAACAAGTTTTGGACATAGATAGTGGTGGTGATTGCACCCTATTGTGAATAGAATTCCCCTGAGGGACACCTAAAAATGGCTAGAGTGGCACAGCAAACAGTGTGGAGGCCCCTCAAAACATTAAACATTGCATGTAACCCAGCAATCCCTCTTCTGGGTTTAGACCCAAAGGAAATGAAATCGGTGTGTCTAAGAGATACCTGCAGGCCACGGGCATGGTGCGCGCTTCGTAATAGCCAAGAAAGGAAGTTAGTGCACGCATGGATAAATAAGTGTGGCGGATACACACAGCGGGGCACCGTTCGCCCTTCAGCAAGGAGACCCTGTCACTTGTGATCACATGTGTGAACTTGGAGGTTACAATTTTTTTTTTTTTTTTTTTTGAACCAGAGTCACTTTGTCGCCCAGGCTGCAGTGCAGTAGTGCAATCTCGGCTCTCTGCAACCTCTGCCTCCCGGTTCACGCCATTCTCCTGCCTAAGCCTCCTGAGCAGCTGGAACCACAGGCACCCACCACCACGCCCGGCTAATTTTTTGATATTTTTAAAGGAGAGATGGGGTTTCACCATGTTGGCCAGGCTGGTCTTGAACTCCCGACCTCAGGTGATCCTCCTGCCTTGGCCTCCCAAAGTGCTGGGATTAAAGGCGTGAGCCACTGCGCCTGACCTAAGGTCACAATCTTAAGTAAAATAAGCCAGGCACAGAAAGACAAATCCCACAGGCTCTTACTCATATGTGGAGTGTGAAATAGTGGAACTTAGAAGCAGAAAGTGGGGCAGTGGCTCCCAGGGGTGGGCGGGGACAGGGTGGGCAGACGTTGGCTGAAGGCCAAAGCTTCAGTTGAGGAGTGGCTGCCCAGATCTATGGGCTACAAAGTTTCAGTTGAGGAGTCCGTGCCGAGATCTATGGGACACGCTGCGACTCTAGTGAATAAAGACACTCTGCTCTTGAAAATTGTTCATCACAGGCCGGGCGCGGTGGCTCAAGCCTGTAATCCCAGCACTTTGGGAGGCCGAGACGGGCGGATCACGAGGTCAGGAGATCGAGACCATCCCGGCTAACACAGTGAAACCCCGTCTCTACTAAAAAAAAAAAAAAAATACAAAAACTAGCCGGGCGAGGTGGCAGGCGCCTGTAGTCCCAGCTACTCGGGAGGCTGAGGCAGGAGAATCTCTTGAACTTGGGAAGCAGAGATTGCAGTGAGTTGAGATCGCGCCACTGTATTCCAACTTGGGCAACAGAGGGAGACTTCATCTCAAATAAATAAAATAAAATAAAAAATAATAATAGGCAGGGCACGATGGTTCATACCTGTAATCCCAGCACTTTGGGAGGCCAAGGCAGGCAGATCACCTGAGGTCGGGAGTTCAAGGCCAGCCTGACCAACATGGAGAAACCCCGTCTCTACTGAAATTGAAAATACAAAATTAGCCTGGTGTGGTGGCGCATGCCTGTAATCCCAGCTACTCGGGAGGCTGAGGCAGGAGAATCACTTGAACCTGGGAGGCGGAGGTTGTGGTGAGCCGAGATCACACCATTGCACCACAGCCTGGGCAACAAGAATGAAACACCATCTCAACAACAACAACAAAAAAAAAAAAAAAAAAAAAGAAAGAAAAAAAAAAATAATAAAATGTACAATTCAATGGGTTTGAGTAATAATGACATCATTAACTCTTTAAAATTATCAAATTATACGTAATATAATTTGCCATTTTCCCCATTTTTTTCCAGGCAGAAGTAACTTTTTAAACATTGCTAGGGAAAGGCTCTGACATCATGGGCAGAGGTGAAAAAGCACGGCCTGACTCTGGTAGCCCTGAGTTCAAGTTCAGCCCCCGGCTCTTCACCGAGGTGCTGGCCTTTGCAGGAACCCCTCGCAGGCAGCTGCAGAGAGCAGCACGATGCACACGCAGGGTCTGGCTGGTGTCTGGCCAGAGAGAAGGAACAGTGAGTGTGTCCTGGAGGCGCTCGCCATGCACTCACACACCATCTGTGGATCCGGAAGTGACTTCTCCCTTGGCCGATGAGGGTTCTCTGCGTCCTGAGATCACAGGACATTCACAGGGAAGTTCTCCCTCCTGCACTCCCGGCTGGCTCTGAAAATTATGAAATAAGTTGAATGCTCTGAGGGCTTAATTCCATCTGCCCAACTTTTACGTAGAACAAGGAAGTTGAGCCCAGTTTAGGGGAAGAATGTACAGAGCACCAGGGGGCAGGGTCTCCTCTGAAGTCTTTTGTGGACCGAATCTCACTCTGTGGCCCAGGCTGGAGTGCAGTGGCGTGATCTCGGCTCACCGCAGCTTCCACGTTCCGAGTTCAAGCGATTCTTGAGCCTCAGCCTCCTGAGTAGCTGGAGAATTAGCCTGCTACCACGCCTGGCTAATTTTTGTGTTTTTAGTAGCGACAGCATTTCACCATGTTGGCCAGGCTGGTCTCAAACTCCTGACCTTAGGTGATCCGCCTGCCTCGGCCTCCCACAGTGCTGGGATGACAAGTGTGAGCCACTGCGTCCGGCCATAAAGGTGCTATTCAAAAAAGACCTGAACCCTTCGCACCATCTTGGCTGAGTGCTTGATCACACTGGTGGACGCCCCACTGGGCTGTACTCTAGTCCCTGCCGATGGCCTCTGTGGGGGGATCCTTCCAATCCCTTGAGACATGGGCCATGTTGTAGGGGGCCCTGCGAGCCAGTGGGAGGTGTGAGCACTGAGGGGCCCCCAGTCCTGCAGGGGAAGCCTTCTGGGCTGCGGTCTCTCTCCTGCCAGGCATCCTGGGCACCGTGTAGCACCTGCCACCCTGGGCTCAGCCTGCCCCGTGCCCTCCTTCCTCGGCCAAGGGCAGCTCCTGGAGTTTAGGGGATGGGAGTGGATTCCTTCTGAGGTGGGTGGAACCTCTCCTCAGCCCAGCTCAGCAGACCGGCTGTGAGGTTGCTGCTTGGGCACCATGGGCAGTCGGGGGTAAGGATGGATGCCCCTCAGTCACTGATGCTGGGCTCACACTGGGCAGGTACTTCAAGACAGATGCCGGAGGAGCAGCCAGGGGTGTCCGTGGGGCACATGGGCTGGGCCAGGCCAGCGCCTCTCCAGGACCTCAAGCAGGACCGTGGTCGGTCCAGCCCAGGAGGGAGCCTGCCTAGGCCTGTGCAGGATTCCAAGGGACCCTGGGTGGGGACCCTCCTGGCAGCCGAAACTGGGGGAGGGAGAGTAGAACATCTGGCCCTGCTGGGTTGGGGCTGTTGCTTCTTTTTGGCCCCAGCAGTCCCCCGGGGTTGATTTCCCAGAGCTCCCACACCCCAAGTGTGTCCAGGGCCCCAGCCGTTGCTGCTACTGGGGGCCTCAAACTCCCCCAGGGCAGCCAGGACCCCAGGGGCTGTGGAGCCAGGGGCAGAGTGGAGGCGGGGGTGGGGGGAGGGCTGCAGCTGGGCCCTCAGTCCCCACCCTGCAGGCCAGAGCAGGAAGGGCTGGCGGGAGCCAGGGACAAAAGGCGGACGTGCAGCCGGCCATGCGTGTCCTTATCAGGGGCTGCACTCCCAGCACAGCAGCCTGCGCGGAAACGCTCCTCTCGGCCGCCTTCCTGCCTGGAAGCCCGGAGGCGCTGGAGGCCCCCACCCAGCGGGACGCCGAGGGGAGCGAGGGGAGCCAGGTGGGGGCAGATGTGCAGGATGGGGCAGGGGCAGCGGGGCGGGGAGGCCTGGCCTCTGGGGTCTGGAGGGTTAGCTGAGTATTTCACGCTGCACTGCCCTGTGGGGCCGCCGTGATGTGGATGCTAACGCTCTCCCCACCTGTCAGATGGGGAAACTGAGGCCCAGGGCGACAGTGACCTCTCAAGGTCAGGTTCTAGCTAGGTGAGGAGCCAGACACAAACTCAGGCCAGAGGCGGCCCCCGGGGCTCTGCCATCCACCCAGGCTCTGGCTGACAAGGGAGCCTCCCGCTGTGCTGGCTCCTGAAGGGGATGGCTGGGACTGGGCCCAGCTGCCCTCTGGTGGATGTGGGGCCACCCCAGTTAGGGCGAGGCTGCCGGGGTCCACGCTCCCTCCTGCCCTCGGACGTGCAGACTTGAAGAATGCTGGCGGGCGGGCTTGGGGGCCTAGCACCGGCCAGGTCACCGACACAACTTTCCTCGGAGTGAATCTGCCGGAGGACTGAGCTGGGGTCTGGGGACGGCTTCCCAGCAGGCCCTGCAGCCTGTTCCACCCCAGGCGTAAGTCACGCTACCTCCCTGCTGCCTCCCTGGGAGGACATGGCTGCTGCTGGGGTGCTGGGGCCACATCCAGTCCTCTTGGCTTGTCGAGGTTGGGGCGATGACTGCCCCCAGCATGTGAAACCCACGGGTAGGTGGTGGGGACTGTATTCCCGCCCTGATGACACCTGCTGTGGGAAGGCACCAGAGCCCCAGAAGACCCCCCTTCTGCAGAAGCACGGGGGGTGGGGGACGTGGGAGAGGCCCGCAGAGGCTTGTGCCCCTCTAACCCGTTCCGTGGTGACAGGGCTCTCTCTGGCTTCCCGGGAGGCATCCATCCTGAGCCCAGTGGCTCGATTCAGGTCCTGGCCCTGCTGCAGGAGGGACCTTTGCGTCCTTGACTGAGAGTGGGTGAGCCAGGCCGGGAGAGTCATTTTCTGTTGGCCGTGGCTGGAGCCTGTGACCTGCATGCGGGAGAGCGCAGGGCCACCCACGGTCACTGACCAGGCCCGTTGTCATCGGTGGATGTGGCCGTGCCTCAGTTTCCCACCCATCCGCCGGGGCTGGGGCTGTCGCTGAGAGTTGCTTCCCTGGGGGTTGGGAGAGGAGAGGCTGCCACATCCAGAGCACGTCCACCTAGGCCCTGGCCTGGCTTGGGGCCCTGCCTCCACTAATTTGAGAGGATGGAGGAAGTCCCCTGTGGCCTCTTCCCTTCTCAGCTGACCTCACCCATCTGGGTCTGCACAGGAAATGCCAGGGTGTGCCGGGGCCTGACCCTCCTGCACAGCCGGGGCCCCAGCGCCTGCCACCCGCCATCTGCTGACCTCTGTGGCTGGGCCCAACACCACACTCTCCAAGGCCGACTCAGAGTCCTGGGAAAGGGTCAGGGGCTCCCACCTCCGAGCTGAGCTCATCGGGGAGGGCTCAGCACCCGATCACCTCTGCGCCCTGGTACCCCAGGCTCCGCCCTGCTGCTGCCTGCCTGGTGGTCAGTGCCTGTCGCCCCCATTGTTCCCTCCAGGCTGGAGGAAGAGTCTGGGCAGGGAGAACCCTGGTCTCACAGGCTCCCAGGGCCCTGGCACCAGGGATGTGAGGAGCTTCCCCTGGGACAAAGGCTGAGGGGTTCCGGGGATCCATGCCCGTTGACTTGGGCCCCACCCCCGCCCCCCTGCAGCCGGCACATGGGGCGGCGACTGCAGTTCCCCCAATGCCCACAGCGCGGCAGTGTTTCCCCGCGGACGCTGCCCTGGACCGGTGGCCTCTACCCTGCCGCTGCCAGCCTTGGGCCGGGTTCCCTGGGACACGCATCCCTCCTGCCCTGACAGTCTGTGCGTCCCGCCCTGCGTGGCTTCTCTCCAAAGGCGCTTAAGATTCGAGGAGGGGGTGGGGAGAGGACCTAGGCTTGGTTGGGAAGTGGGGCCTGGGACCCTGGGATCCTGTGCTCCGTCCCCACTTGCAAGGCTAGGCGCTCCCCAGAGGCTGTCCTGGGGGCCCTGCCTGCGGGGTCACTGCCAGGGTCCTGCAAGCAGCCAGCTGGCACCGCTGTCACCACATTCCACCTTTTTTTTTTTTTTTTTTTTTTGAGACGGAGTCTCGCTCTGTCGCCCAGGCTGGAGCGCAGTGGCCGGATCTCAGCTCACTGCAAGCTCCGCCTCCCGGGTTCCCGCCATTCTCCTGCCTCAGCCTCCCGAGTAGCTGGGACTACAGGCGCCCGCCACCTCGCCCGGCTAGTTTTTTGCAGTTTTTAGTAGTGACGGGGTTTCACCGTGTTAGCCAGGATGGTCTCGATCTCCTGACCTCGTGATCCGCCCGCCTCGGCCTCCCAAAGTGCTGGGATTACAGGCGTGAGCCACCGCGCCCGGCCCGACATTCCACCTTTTGGGGAGCTCTGGGCACAGCCTCCAGGGAAAGCCCGGCTGCTGACTTTGGCCCCCTGACTCCTGAATCCTTGGAGTCACACAGCGGCACGGCCTGCACGTCGGGAAGGGAGGCAGGCTGGGCTGTCCCAGCCACTGCTATGGTTCCTGGGCTGCCCTGAGGCGACCAGGAGATGCCAGACGCTTTGGGGTGAGGGTTTGCTTGCCGGCTTTGCGGCTGGCGAGGGGATTCCGCAGGGGCATTAGGCCCCCGCGCTCTTCTGCAGAGGGACCGGCTCCCTAATCTCTGGGATTCAAAGGTGGAAAATGCACAGGGGGCATCCCGTGATGACTGAGAAGAAGAAGTGGCAGAGTCACAGCTGAGGGGAGGCTCTCAGTGTGGCCAGTCCAGAGGAGAGGGGGGTAGGGACAAAGGTCTCCAGGAGGCCGGGAGACGCCTTCAAGAAAAGAAATGGGGCCGGGCGCGGTGGCTCAAGCCTGTAATCCCAGCACTTTGGGAGGCCGAGACGGGCGGATCACGAGGTCAGGAGATCGAGACCATCCTGGCTAACACGGTGAAACCCCGTCTCTACTAAAAAAAATACAAAAAACTAGCCGGGCGAAGTGGCGGGCGCCTGTAGTCCCAGCTACTTGGGAGGCTGAGGCAGGAGAATGGCGTGAACCCGGTAGGCGGAGCTTGCAGTGAGCTGAGATCCGGCCACTGCACTCCAGCCTGGGCGACAGAGCATGACTCCGTCTCAAAAAAAAAAAAAAAAAAAAAAAAAAAAAAGAAAAGAAATGGAAAGGAGTGGTGACCTGATGGGTGAGGGAATACGGGGACAAGCCTTGTGGCTCCGTGGGAGAGCTTGGGGGAGGACCACCCTTGCCACGGCGACCTCTGATTGTCACCCAAGCTGTACTCTCCCCTTTCACGGTAAAAGGAGTTTCACCGGGTTCAAGGCTCTCCAGCTGAAGACCATGTTTCCCAGCCTCCTTGCAGCCTCTGACTTAGCCTGTGACCACGTTCTGGCCAATCGGACCAGGGCAGGAGTGGGAGGTGCCACTTCCAGATCTTCCCATGAAAAGAAAGGGTCCTTTTCCGGGAGAACCCACCCCGAGGTTTCCTGGCCATAACCACCTTCAAAATGGTCTTTGTGTGTTCGAGAGATACTAGACACTAGAATCTCTGAACACGCCAGAACGCTCAAACGCCCTTCCACCTTAGGATTTACAGCCCCCTCCAGATAAATTAAGACATTCAGTATTTCTCCACTCTTAGCTGGATTCTAAAGTTCTGTATGTTTCGTGATGATGTGTATTTTTACAGCAGTTTTGTAAGAGAACTAGTTAATTTGGTGTGTATGAATTTTTCTCAAAGATCTTGTCCAAACTATATCCAATTTTCTGCCCAGAATTATCAGATTGAAAGTGGTTGGTTTTTATTTATTTTTTCTTTTATTCCTTTTTTTTTTTTTTTGAGATGGAGTTTCACTCTTGTTGCCCAGGCTGGAGTGCAAAGGCGCGATCTCAGCTCACTGCAAGCTCTACCTCCCAAGTTCAGGTGATTCTCCTGCCTTAGCCTCCCGAGTAGCTGGGATTACAGGCGCCCGCCACCACGCCCAGCTAATTTGTATATTTTTAGTAGAGACGGGGTTTCACCATGTTAGTCAGGCTGGTCTCGAATTCCTGACCTGACTTCAGGTGCCCTGCCTTGGCCTCCCAAGTGCTGGGATGACAGGTGTGAGCCACCGCGTCCAGCCTTGGTTTTTATTATTAATATTGTTTAGAGTGATTGGTAATATCTAGAATGGCAGGTGGTGCATAAAAGCTAAAGAGGGGAGAAAGATTACTTAGTTGGGTTATACAGCTATAAACACTATTCAGTTTATTCGGTGGACAGGGTTATTTCTGTATATCCTTTGGGTTTCATTTTTTGTTTGTTTTTGCCTTCACGGTGAGACTGCAATCAACTGTTCTCATCACATACGTTATTAGCAAACCCGGTCCCATAACTTTAAAAAAAAAGGAAGAATCTCTCTCTCTTTTTTTTTTTTTTTTTTTTGAGACAGAGTCTCACTCTGTCGCCCAGGCTAGAGTGTAGTGGCGTGATGTCGGCTCACTGCAACCTCCACCTCCTGGGTTCAAGCGATTCTCCTGCCTCAGCCTCCTGAGTAGCTGGGACGACAGGGGCCCGCCACCATGCTAATTTTTGTAGTTTTAGTAGAGTTGGGGGTTTCACCATATTGGCCAGGCTGGTCTCGAACACCTGACCTTGTGATCCACCTGCCTCAGCCTCCCAAAGTGCTGGGATTACAGGCGTGAGCCACTGTGCCTGGCCAGGGCCACTGTCTTGAAGACCTTTTCCCTCCCTCCTGCAGGCAGGGAGAGGTGAGAGGTGGAGTAGCCCCTTGGATCCTGAGCCAGAAGTCGCGTGTTGAGAGTGGCAGGAAAGCCCATCAGCCTCAGGACTTTCATGTGAGTGAGAAACCAGCTGTATCATGTTTAGATTCCTGGTGTTTTGGTTCTTTGCCTCAGTAACTTAACCAATATTCTAACTAAGTGAAAAAGGAAGTAGTTACGAATTCCAGGAATAACAAAAAGTTGTAAAAAGGAAATGCATTTATCATATAGTACTTGGCTCAAGTGTGAACAATTACATAGTTATATTAATGCAAGCGCTGACTACCTGTGTGAAGAATTTGGGATCCGTCATCAGGTGGGAGGGGAGAAGTGCATGCACTGGTCCGGGAAAGATGGGAAAGTCAGATCCTCATCTTCCGGTAGGAAGTCAACAGGAAGCTTCAAGGACCTGCACGATGAGCATATTATTTCACAATAGGGAGGTGATGCTGGCTAGAAGAGCTAAGTTGGCTAAAATAATTTTTTTTTTTTTTTTTTTGAGACGGAGTCTTGCTCTGTTGCCCAGGCTGGAGTGCAGTGGCGCGATCTCGGCTCACTGCAAGCTCCGCCTCCCGGGTTCACGCCATTCTCCTGCCTCAGCCTCCCGAGTAGCTGGGACTACAGGTGCCCGCCACCGCGCCCGGCTAATTTTTTGTATTTTTAGTAGAGACGGGGTTTCACCCTATTAGCCAGGATGGTCTCCATCTCCTGACCTCGTGATCCGCCTGCCTCGGCCTCCCAAAGTGCTGGGATTACAGGCGTGAGCCACCGCGCCTGGCCGGCTAAAAGAATTTTAAGTGATCACTTCTGGAGTTGGAGTTGCTATTTTCTCTCTGTCTTGGGGAAACTTTTAAACTAGGCGCACACATTGCTTTTAAAATTTAAAAAAACACAACCAGGTGTGATGGCTTATGCCTGGAATCCCAGCACTTTGGGAGGCTGAGGGGCGAGACTCGCTTGAACCCAGGAGTTTGAGACCAGACTGGGCAGCAAGCAAGACGCCATCTCTACAAAAACATGGAAACATTGGCCAGTGTGGTGGCACCTGCCTGTAGTCCCAGCTACTTGGGAGACTGAGGTGGGAGAATCGCTTGAGCCCGGGAGGAGGCTGCAGGGAGCCGTGTTTGTGCCACTGCACTCCAGCCTGGGTGACAGAGTGAGACCTTTTCTTAAAATAAAATAAAATAAAATAAAATAAAATGAAATCATTTAATTTTTTTTTAGTTAATAGGCCCTGAACTGAGCCTCTGTGTGCAAACATCCATGGGAAACGTGGGGAAAAGAGGAGGTCTTGTCTGGTATGTGGGGCAGGCGTGTGCAGCACAGCAGACAGGGAGGAGCTGAGTGACAGCCCCAGGTCAGGCAGGGACAGATGCTCAAGGGCACCAGGCTGAGGGGCCTGGAGGCCCAATCTTAGGCATGAGGAACCAATCAGGCCACTTCTTTCTTTTCTACAGAAAATTATCACTTGCTGGGTCCCCTTGGTGCTGCTTTCTGGGCAGCAGTGGCTGAGCCCCTGGCTCCAGGGGAAAAATTCGGGGGATGCATCTTATTAGCACTCTGACCTTGGCATGGCACTCTGACCTTGGCACTCTGACCTTGGTGTGTGTCCTTTCACTAAGCCCTGGTCTCCCATCCAGCCATTGGAGCCATGGAGCCGCTGCAGGGACTCGGCACTCAGCACTTGTCCCACCCCTTCCTGGAGCCCCTTCTCCTACCGAGGAGTCTGGCATGCTAAGTATGTCCTTTATCAACCTCCCTTGCAGCCAGAGCTCAAGTCCGGGATAGCTCAGGCAGCCAGATGTACTGCCTCGTGGGAGAATGAGGAGGACGGAGCCATCTTGCCAGTTGCCGTGACACTTGGCGTTTCTGCAGCAGCATCCACTAGGCAGTCGCCACTTCGCAAACCTCAGCAGGCAGCTCCGGCTGCAGTGGAGACACCTCCTGACCGCCAGATGCGGCTGAGGCCTGCTGTGGTCTCTCCCTAGCCACCCTGGCCCAGCCGCAGGAGCCAAGGAGTTCCGGCCAATGAGTCTCCCTTCCCTCCCTCCCTCCCTCCCTCCCTCCCTTCCTTCCCTCCCTCCTTCCCTCCCTCCCTTCCTTCCTTCCTTCCCTCCCTCCTTCCCTCCCTCCCTTCCTTCCTTCCTTCCCTCCTTTCTCTCTCTCTCTCTTTTTTTTCTGAAACACAATCTCGCTCTGTCACCCAGGCTGGAGTGCAGTGACACGAACTCAGCTCGCTGCAACCTCCGCCTCCCAGGATCAAGCGATTCTCCCGCCTCAGCCTCCCGAGTAGCTGGGACTACAGGCGCCCGCCACCACGCCTGGCTAATTTTTGTATTTTTAGTAGAGATAAGGTTTCAGCATGTTGGCCAGGCTGGTCTCCTGACCTCAGGTGATCCATCTGCCTCGGCCTCCCAAAGTGCTGAGATTCCAGACGTGAGCCAACATGCCCAGCTGGGTGTTTTCTTATTGTGGTAAAATCACGGAAATAATACACATAACTTATGATTTTGACCATTGTTAAGTGCACAGCTCAGTGGCACTAAGCACCTTCCCAGTGCTGTGTCACCCACCGCCCATCTGCAGAACGCCTCCATTTTACAAACTGAAACCCTGTCCCCGTGAAACACCAGCTCCCCACACCCCACCCCAGCCCAGCACCTTCCCTCCTACTTTCCATCTATGGATCTGGCACTCTGGGGACCTCATTGTATTCCTCAGAGCTCTGCAGACAAGCAGAGCCAATAGGAGGTGCGTAAGCAGAGAAAGCGGTTTATTACAGGGACTGGCTGCCACGATGGTGAAGGCCACGAGTCCCAGGATCTGCTGCGGAATCGCCGGATCATATGAGGTCAGGGAGTATGTCCGCTGCAGACCCTGTGGAGCCACCATCCAAAACCACATTGAGAATATTTCCATTACTCTAGGAAAAACTTCTCAGTCCAGCTGAGGTGAGCTGTCATAGACTTACCCTCCTACCCGAAACAGCCAAAAAGCAAAACAAAACCAGACAAAACGCAGACACGTGGCTTCCAAGACACGGGACACTAGGCATTAGAGGACGGTGACCCTGAGTGACGGGAGCAGCCGTGCCCTAGTCACCTGCACTCACTGCCTTGGAGGGCAGTCCAGGCTGCGGGCGGGAAGGAGGAACCCACACAGGTCCCAGCAGATCCCCGAGGCTGGAGGGGCCGAGGCGGCTCGAGTTCACAGACAGTACCAGAGTGGAGAGCGTCGCACAGGGAGGGACCCCGAAGATCTGGACGGGACCCCTGGAGTATCCAGAAGAGGACTGCCCTGCTGATTCCCATAAGGAAACTCCCCAGGGTTGGTAAAAAGCCATCTGGAAGGACGAGACGGAACAGGACCCGTCTCATGACCGAGGACAGCATCTCTCCCCATCAGCCAAGCAGGACAATCTCTTAACTCACAGGGCCTTGGGTGAAGCCCTCCTCGGCGGGGGACGATAGCCTGAGCCTGAGTTCTGCTCTGAGCCCTCCTACCAAGCCATAAAAGCAAGACTAGAAAGGATGCAACTGCCTCCAGATCACTTAACGGCACGTCCAGGACAAAGCTCAAGATTTCCCGGAAGAGAAGAGTCCCCGGCACCCAGCCAGGTGAAATTCACAAGGGCTGGCGTCCAAAGGAAGAGGACCTGCCAGGCATGCGGAGGAGCAGGAGAATGGAACCTATGATGAGAAAAATGATGTAATCGACACCATCCCACGGCCGGGTGCGGTGGTTCACGCCTGTCATCCCAGCACTTTGGGAGGCTGAGATGGGTGGATCACAAGGTCAGGAGTTCGAGACCAGCCTGACCAATATGATGAAACCCCTTCTCTACTAAAAAATACAAAAAAATGAATTGGGTGTGGTGGCGGGCGCCTGTAATCCCAGCTACTCAGAGGCTGAGACAAGAGAATTGCTTAAACCTGGGCGGTGGGCCGGGCGTGGTGGCTCAAGCCTGTCATCCCAGCACATTGGGAGGCCGAGACGGGCAGATCACGAGGTCAGGAGATCGAGACCATCCTGGCTAACATGGTGAAACCCCGTCTCTACTAAAAAAAATACAAAAAACTAGCCGGGTGAGGTGGCGGCGCCTGTAGTCCCAGCTACTCGGGAGGCTGAGGCAGGAGAATGGTGTAAACCCGGGAGGCGGAGCTTGCAGTGCACTGAGATCTGGCCACTGCACTCCAGCCTGGGCGACAGAGCGAGACTCCGTCTCAAAAAAAAAAAAAAAAAAAAAAAACCTGGGAGGTGGAGGTTGCAGTGAACCGAGATCGTGCCATTGCACTCCAGCCTGAGCCACAAGAGCAAAACTCCGTCTCAAAAACAAAATCAAAAACAAAAACCAAGTAACAAGTGTTGTTCAGGGTGTGGAGAGATGGGAACCCTTGTGTGATGTGGAATGTAAAATGATGTAGCCACTGTGGGAAACAGTACAACAGTTCCTCAAAAAATAAATGGCCCAGGGCGGGTGGCTCACACCTGTAATCCCAGTGCTTTGGGCGGATCACCTGAGGTCAGGAGTTCAAAATCAGCCTGGCCAAGATGGTGAAACCACATCTCTACTAAAAATACAAAAAATTAGCTGGCGTGATGATGGGCACCTGTAATCCCAGCTACTCAGGAGGCTGAGACAGGAGAATCGCTTAAACCCAGGAGGCGGAGGTTGCAGTGAGTTGAGATGGCGCCATTGTACTCCATCCTGGGCGACAAAGTGAAACTCCGTTTCAAAAAATAAATAAATACTTTGGGAGGCCGAGGCGGGCGGATCATGAGGTCAGGAGATCGAGACCATCCTGGCTAATGCGGTGACACCCCATCTCTACTAAAAATACAAAAAATTAGCTGGGCGTGGTGGCGGGCGCCTGTAGTCCCAGCTACTCAGGAGGCTGAGGCAGGAGAATAGTGTGAACCCGGGAGGTGGAGGTTGCAGTGAGCTGAGTTAGCGCCTCAGCCTCCTGCCTCAGCCTCCGGAGTAGCTGGGATTACAGTGCCCGGCCTCTCATTTTTGTATTTTTAGTAGAGACAGGGTTTCACCATGTTGGTCAGGCTGGTCTCAAGCCTCCCGGGTTCACGCCATTCTCCCGCCTCAGCCTCCCAAGTAGCTGGGACTACAGGCGCCCGCTACCATGCCCAGCTAGTTTTTTGTATTTTTAGTAGAGACGGGGTTTCACCATGTTAGCAAGGATAGTCTCGATCTCCTGACCTAGTGATCCACCCGCCTCGGCCTTCCAAAGTGCTGGGATTACAGGCGTGAGCCACCGCGCCCGGCCAAGCCACCATTTTTTACATAAAGCTTTCAAAATGAACCCTAGAGACCTGTTAAGTTTTCACCGAGGAGGTCTGGGGCATGAGTCCTTACTGCAAACTGCAGCCTGGCCTGGCCTGAAGTCACAGGGACTGGGTCCAGGTCACCGCAGCTGCCATCCTGTCAGTTGCCAGTGGCCGCTGATTTCAAGGCAAAGCGCCCAGCGGCCACCACCAAAACTGCCTCTGCGCGTCACTTCCGTTTCCATAAATGTGCAGCCCCGGGGTCTTCGAATTTGTCCTGGTTCTGAGCCAATTTTAGAATCATGAATGAAAGCTAATTAAGATTTTTAAGCTTAATTTGTTGCAACGTTGTCTCTCGTGACAGTTCCAAACAGCCTGCACACAGTTTCCCTGATTATTTAACATCTTACATTTGTGAGATGCGTTTGCTACCATTGACGAACCAGTATGTACTGGCAACTCACTGTAATTTTTCTTTTTTTTTTGGAGACGGAGTCTCGCTCTTTTGCCAGGCTGGAGTACAGTGGTGCGATCTCGGCTCACTACAATCTCTGCCTCCTGGGTTCAAGCGATTCTCCTGTTTCAGCCTTCTGAGTAGCTGGGACTACAAGCGCGCGCCATCACGCACAGCTAATTTTTGTATTTTTAGAGACAGGTTTCACTATGTTGGCCAGGAAGGTCTCGATCTCTTGACCTTGTGATCCGTCTGCTTCGGCCTCCCACTGCCCCTGGCCACATCTCACTATAATTTTAATTTGCATTTCTCTGGTGTCTACAGATGTTGAGCACTTTTCTATGTTTTTTTATTTTTATTTTTTATTTATTTAGTTTTGAGATGGAGTCTCACTCTGTCATCCAGGGTGGAGTGCGGTGGCAAGATCTCGGCTCACTGCAACCTCCGCCTCCCTGGTTCAAGTGATTCTCCTGCCTCAGTCTCCCAAGTAGCTGGGATTACAGGTACTCACCACCACGTCCGGCTAATTTTTGTATTTTCAGTAGAGACAGCGTTTTACCATGTTGGCCAGGCTGGTCTCGAACTCCTGACCCCAGGTGATCCTCCCACCTCGGCCTCCTAAAGTGCTAGGATTACAGGAGTGAGGCACTGCGCCCGGCCATGAATGCAAATCTTTTTTCAGAGATATCTACAATTAATATTTTTTCCCAGTCTCTGGATTGCCTATTCATTTTCTTCATGGTGACTTTTGATCAGCAAAAAAAAATTTACTTTGCTATCAATTTCTTTTCTTGTACATCTGGTGATTTGTGACCTGAAAGAAGTCTTTGCCTACCGCAAATTGTGAAGATTTTCTCTCGCCTTCTTCCAGAAGGTCTTGGATTTTATGTTTACGTCTGTGTGACTCATCTTGATTTCATTTTTGTGCAGAGTGAAATAAAGTTAAGGTTCAATTTTTTTTCTTTTTTCTTTTTTTTTTTTGAGACAGAGTCTCTCTCTGTTGTCTAGACTGGAGTGTAGTGGCACAATCTCGGCTCACTGCAGCCTCCACCTCCCAGGTTCATGTGATCCTCCCACCTCAGCCTCCCACTCCCGAGTAGCAGGGGTTACAGGCATGTGCCACCACGCCTGGTTAATTTTTGTATTTTTAGTAGAGACGGGATTTCGCCATGCTGGCCAGGCTAGTCTCGGCCTCTCAGGCTCAAGAAATCCTCCTATCTCAGCCTCCTAAGTAGCTGGGACTATAGGTGCGTGCCACCATGCCTGGCTAATTTTTAAATTTTTTTTATAGAGACAGGGTCTTGCTATGTTGCCCAGGCTGGTCTCCAACTCCTGGGCTCAAGAGATGCTCTCACCTCGGCCTCCCAAGGTGCTGGGATTACATGAGCCATGGTGCCCGGCCTTAAAAGGGTTTTCTACATGCCGGATCATGTATGTCTTCCTTTCCCTTTCCTGCCTTATTGCCCTGGGACTTCCTGCATGGTGCAGAGGAAGTGGTGAGAGAAGCCCCCTGGCTCTGTTCCCCACCTTGGCGCCGGGCCTTCTGTTTCTCACCGTCAGGCATGACTTCAGCGATGGTTTCAGATACATGGTCTTGCCGGTTTAGTCGGCTCCCTTCCATTACTGGTTTGCTGAGAGTTTGCACCATGAATGATGACGCATTTTGTTATGGTTTTGCCCGAGGGGATTACATGGATTTTCTTCTTATTCTGTTAACATGAATGTGAAAGTTGTCAGAATAAATATAGGGTCACTGGTGTTAAAACAGCAAAAGGCGACCAGGCGTGGTGCCTCATGCCTGTAATCCCAGCGCTTTGGGAGGCTGAGGCGGGCGGATCATGAGGTCAGGAGATCGAGACCATCCTGGCGAACACGGTGAAACCCTGTCTCTACTAAAAATACAAAAAAAAAAAAAAAAATTAGCCAGGCGTGGTGACGGGCGCCTGTAGTCCCAGCTACACGGGAGGCTGAGGCAGGAGAATGGTGTGAACCCAGGGGGCGGAGCTTGCAGTGAGCCGAGATCGTGCCACTGCACTCCAGCCTGGGTGACAGAGCAAGACTCCATCTCAAAACAAACAAACAAACAAACAAACAAACAAACAAACAGGCTGGGCACGGTGGCTCACGCCTCAAATCCCAGCACTTTGGGAGGCTGAGGAAGGAGGATCGTCTAACGTCAGGAGTTCAAGACCAGCCTGGCCAACATGGTGAAACCCTGTCTCTACTAAAAATACAAAAATCAACTGGGCGTGGTAGCAGGTGCCTGTAATCCCAGCTACTCGGGAGGCTGAAGCAGGAGAATCACTTGAACCCGGGAGGCAGAGGCTGCAGTGAGCCGAGATCACACCACTGCCCTCCAGCCTGGGTGACAGAGCGAGACTCTGTCCGAAAAAAAAGAAAGCTGGATCCCTTGACTTCCTGGGATAAACTCCCCTTGGTCTTGATGTATTATCCTCTTTATACATTGTGCAATTCGATCTACTAAGATTTAGTTACAACTTTTGTGTCTGTCTTTTTAAACATTTTTTTTCTATTTACTTATTTATTTATTTATTTTTATTTTTTTATTTTCCGAGACAAAGTCTCACTTTGTTGCCTGGGCTGGAGTGCAATGGCACAATCTCGGTCACTGCAACCTCTGTCCCCAGGTTCAAGTGATTCTCTTGTCCCAGCCTCCCGAGTAGCTGGGATTACAGGTTCCTGCCACCACCATGCCCGGCTAATTTTTGCATTTTTAGTGGAGACGGGGTTTCACCATGTTGGCCAGGCTGGTCTCAAACTCTTGACCTCAATAAATCCGCCTGCCTCGGCCTCCCAAAATGTTGGGTTTACAGGCATGAGCCATCTCACCTGGCCTCTATTTACTTTTAAGGCAAGTATTCTAGAAACTGTTTTGTGTCTACGTCTATGAGGAACGTTGGCCTGTAATTTTCTTTTCCCGTGATATCTTTTCTGGTTTTGGGCTTGTGGTAATGGTGACCTGGTAAACTTGTATTTCTGGGAACAGTCTGTGTAGAATGGATATTATTTCTTTCCTAAATGTTTGGTTGCATCCATCAGGGAAGCCGTGTGGGCCAGGAATTGTCTTCGTGAGATGGTTTTAGTTATAAATAGAATTTCTTTTTTTTTTTTTTTTGAGATGAAGTCTCGCTTTGTCGCCCAGGCTGGAGTGCAGTGGCCGGATCTCAGCTCACTGCAAGCTCCGCCTCCCGGGTTCACGCCATTCTCCTGCCTCAGCCTCCCAAGTACCTGGGACTACAGGCGCCGCCACCTCGCCCGGCTAGTTTTTTTTTTCTATTTTTTAGTAGAGACGGGGTTTCACCGTGTTAGCCGGGATGGTCTCGATCTCCTGACCTCGTGATCCGCCCGTCTCGGCCTCCCAAAGTGCTGGGATTACAGGCTTGAGCCACCGTGCCCGGCCTATAAATAGAATTTCTTTACTAGATCTACAGCCATTCTGGTGATGAGCACTTTTTCTGCCAGATCTGACATGGGTGTCTTTCAAGGAATTTTTCTATGTCATCTAAGTTGGAAAATTTGTGGTCATAAAGCTGTTAATAAACCTGACACGTTCACCCTCTCAGTGTCGGTGGGAGGTGAGATGGCGCCTCTTCTCGTTCCTGACACGTTCACTCTCTCAGTGTCTGTGGGAGGTGAGATGACGCCTCCTCTGATTCCTAAACATTCACTCTCTCGGAGTCTGTGGGAGGTGAGACGGCTCCTCATCTCCTTCCTGACACGTTCACTGCCTCGGTGTCTGTGGGAGGTGAGATGGCGCCTCCTCTCGTTTCTGGAACATTCATTTTCTCAGTGTCTGTGGGAGGTGAGATGGCTCCTCCTCTATTTCCTGACACGTTCACTGTCTCAGTGTCTGTGGGAGGTGAGATGGCTCCTCCTCTCGTTCCTGACATGTTCACTCTCTCGGTGTCTGTAGGAGGTGAGATGACGCCTCCTCTCGTTCCTGACACGTTCACCCTCTCAGTGTTGGTGGGAGGTGAGATGGCGCCTCCTCTTGTTCCTGACACATTCACTGTCTCAGTGTCCGGGAGGTGAGATGGCTCCTCCTCTCCTTCCTGACACGTTCACTGTCTCGGTGTCTGTGGGAAGTGAGATGGCGCCTCCTCTCGTTCCTGACACATTCACTGTCTCAGTGTTGGTGGGAGGTGAAATGGCTCCTCCTCTCGTTCCTTAAACGTTCACTCTCTTGGTATCTGTTGGAGGTGAAATGGCGCCTCCTCTCCTTGCTGCAACATTCACTGTCTCAGCGTTTGTGGGAGGTGAGATGGCGCCTCCTCTCGTTCCTGAAATGTTCACTGTCTCAGCGTTTGTGGGAGGTGAGATGGCCCCTCTTCTCATTCCTCAACATTCACTCTCTCAGTGTCTGTGGGAGGTGAGATGGCACCTCTTCTCCTTCCTGAAACGTTCACTCCCTCGGTGTCTGTGGGAGGTGAGATGGCGCCTCCTCTTTCCTGAAATGTTCACTGTCTCAGCGTTTGTGGGAGGTGAGATGGCCCCTCTTCTCATTCCTCAACATTCACTCTCTCAGTGTCTGTGGGAGGTGAGATGGCGCCTCCTCTCCTTCCTGAAACGTTCACTGTCTCAGCGTTTGTGGGAGGTGAGATGGCACCTCCTCTCGTTCCTGACACGTTCACTCTCTCGGTGTCGGTGGGAGGTGAGATGGCTCCTCCTCTCGTTCTTGACACGTTCACTCTCTCGGTGTCTGTGGGAGGTGAGATGGCACCTCCTCTTCTTCCTGACACGTTCACTCTCTCAGTGTCTGTGGGAGGTGAGATGGCACCTCCTCTTCTTCCTGACACGTTCACTCTCTCAGTGTCTGTGGGAGGTGAGATGGCACCTCCTCTCGTTCCTGACACGTTCACTCTCTCGGTGTCTGTGGGAGGTGAGATGGCGCCTCCTCTTCTTCCTGACACGTTCACTCTCTCAGTGTCTGTGGGAGGTGAGATGGCACCTCCTCTCCTTCCTGAAACGTTCACTCCCTCGGTGTCTGTGGGAGGTGAGATGGCGCCTCCTCTTTCCTGAAATGTTCACTCCCTCGGTGTCTGTGGGAGGTGAGATGGCACCTCCTCTCGTTCCTGACACGTTCACTCTCTCGGTGTCTGTGGGAGGTGAGATGGCGCCTCCTCTCGTTCCTGACACGTTCACTCTCTCGGTGTCAGTGGGAGGTGAGATGGCACCTCCTCTCGTTCCTGACACGTTCACTCTCTCGGTGTCTGTGGGAGGTGAGATGGCGCTTCCTCTTTCCTGAAATGTTCACTGTCTCAGCGTTTGTGGGAGGTGAGATGGCCCCTCTTCTCATTCCTCAACATTCACTCTCTCAGTGTCTGTGGGAGGTGAGATGGCACCTCCTCTTCTTCCTGACACGTTCACTCTCTCGGTGTCTGTGGGAGGTGAGATGGCGCCTCCTCTCGTTCCTTAAACATCCACTCTCTCGGTCTCTGTTGGAGGTGAGATGGCGCCTCCTCTCCTTCCTGAAACGTTCACTGTCTCAGCGTTTGTGGGAGGTGAGATGGCACCTCCTCTCGTTCCTGACACGTTCACTCTCTCGGTGTCGGTGGGAGGTGAGATGGCTCCTCCTCTCGTTCCTGACACGTTCACTCCCTTGGTGTCTGTGGGAGGTGAGATGGCTCCTCCTCTCCTTCCTGACACGTTCACTCCCTCGGTGTCTGTGGGAGGTGAGATGGCTCCTCCTCTCGTTCCTGACACGTTCACCCTCTCAGTGTCTGTGGGAGGTGAGATGGCTCCTCCTCTCCTTCCTGACACGTTCACTCTCTCAGTGTCTGTGGGAGGTGAGATGGCTCCTCCTCTTCTTCCTGACACGTTCACTCCCTTGGTGTCTGTGGGAGGTGAGATGGCTCCTCCTCTCCTTCCTGACACGTTCACTCTCTCGGTGTCTGTGGGAGATGAGATGGCACCTCCTCTTCTTCCTGACACGTTCACTCTCTCAGTGTCTGTGGGAGGTGAGATGGCACCTCCTCTCCTTCCTGACACGTTCACTCCCTCGGTGTCTGTGGGAGGTGAGATGGCGCCTCCTCTTTCCTGAAATGTTCACTCCCTCGGTGTCTGTGGGAGGTGAGATGGCACCTCCTCTCGTTCCTGACACGTTCACTCTCTCGGTGTCTGTGGGAGGTGAGATGACGCCTCCTCTCGTTCCTGACACGTTCACTCTCTCGGTCTCTGTTGGAGGTGAAATGGCGCCTCCTCTCCTTCCTGACACGTTCACTGTCTCAGCGTTTGTGGGAGGTGAGATGGCACCTCCTCTCGTTCCTGACACGTTCACTCTCTCGGTGTCTGTGGGAGGTGAGATGGCACCTCCTCTTCTTCCTGACACGTTCACTCTCTCGGTGTCTGTGGGAGGTGAGATGGCACCTCCTCTTCTTCCTGACACGTTCACTCTCTCGGTGTCTGTGGGAGGTGAGATGGCGCCTCCTCTCGTTCCTGACACGTTCACTCTCTCGGTGTCTGTGGGAGGTGAGATGGCGCCTCCTCTCCTTCCTGAAACGTTCACTCCCTCGGTGTCTGTGGGAGGTGAGATGGCGCCTCCTCTTTCCTGACACGTTCACTCTCTCGGTGTCTGTGGGAGGTGAGATGGCACCTCCTCTCGTTCCTGACACGTTCACTCTCTCGGTGTCTGTGGGAGGTGAGATGGCGCCTCCTCTCCTTCCTGAAACGTTCACTCCCTCGGTGTCTGTGGGAGGTGAGATGGCGCCTCCTCTTTCCTGACACGTTCACTCTCTCGGTGTCTGTGGGAGGTGAGATGGCGCCTCCTCTCCTTCCTGACACGTTCACTCTCTCGGTGTCTGTGGGAGGTGAGATGGCGCCTCCTCTTCTTCCTGACACGTTCACTCTCTCGGTGTCTGTGGGAGGTGAGATGGCGCCTCCTCTCGTTCCTGACACGTCCACTCTCTCGGTGTCTGTGGGAGGTGAGATGGCTCCTCCTCTCCTTCCTGACACGTTCACTCTCTCAGTGTCTGTGGGAGGTGAGATGGCGCCTCCTCTCGTTCCTTAAACGTCCACTCTCTCGGTCTCTGTTGGAGGTGAGATGGTGCCTCCTCTCCTTCCTGACACGTTCACTCTCTCAGTGTCTGTGGGAGGTGAGATGGCGCCTCCTCTGCTTCCTGCCAGTGCTGATTTCTGGTTTCCTTTCTTCGTTTCCTTTGATTCGTCCAAGTGGAAATCTGTGGGTTCTATGGATCTTTCCAAATTAGCCGCTCTTGCTTTCCTTGATTTTCTCTGTTGTTTGTCTGCTTTCTACTTCATTTCTGTCTACTGGTGTCTTCGTTATTTTTTCTTCCTCGTTTATGTTTAATTTTCTTTCTTTAGTCCTTGGTGAGGTCGCGAGCTCTGTCCTAAAGGGGCCTGGGTTCCCTCTACGGGCAGGTTTGTTGGGGAACCCAGGGCTCCGGGTCCCAGCCCAGACTGTGCTGGGGACTGAGGGGAGGAGTAAACCAAGGGCTTGGTGGCTTCTGTCCTTACCCAGACCTTGGTGCCCCGGGCCCTGGGTGGCTGAGTGCCCCCTCCGCCCCAGGCATCCCTACTGGCCCTCCTGGGACCAGGCAGCTGAGCGGGCTGGACCTGGAGCTGGCAGCAGCCACAGGGGGGCAGCACATCCCCAGGAACAGTCATATGTGCGAGAGTGAATGAGTGTCTGTGTGAGTATGAGTGCATGTGTGTGTGTGTGAGCATGTATGTGTGTATGTGTGTATATATGTGTGTGTGACCATGCGTGTGTGTATGTGTGTGCGAGCATGGGTGCATGTGTATGTGCGTGTGTGAGCATATATGTGTGTGCGAGCATGCATGTGTGTGTGAGCATGCATGCGTGTATATATTTGTGACAGCATGCATGTGTGTGTATGTGTGTGAGAGCATGCATGTGTGTGTATATTTGTGAGAGCATGCATGCGTGTGTATATTTGTGAGAGCATGTATGCATGTGTGTGAGCATGCATGCGTGTGTATGTGTGTGTGTGTGAGAGCATGTGTGTGAGCATGCATGCATGTGTATGTGTGCATGTGTGAGCATGTGTTCGTGTGCATGTGTGTGAGCATGCGTGTGAACGTGGGTGCGTGTATGTTTGCATGTGTGATCATATGTGCATGTGTATATGTGTGAGCATGCGGGAGTCTAGTGTGTGAGCATGGGTGTGTGTGTGTGCGCTAGCATGTGGGCATCTGTGTGTGACCATGCGTGCATGTGTGTGTGCAAACATGGATACATGTGTGCAATCATGTGCATATGTGTGTGTTAGAATGTGTCCGTGTGTATGTGCATGTGTCTGCCCGTGTGTGCACGCTCATATAAGCATGTGTACGCATGTGAACCAAGCCTCCTCAAGGTACCTGGTCTAACAGGGCTTCTCTGTTTCTCCCCATCTAGGGCCCCTCCCCTTCTCAGCCCCCTCCTCATCTGAGCCCCCCAGGGCATTGAGGGCTACAGCCCTCCCACACTCAGCCTCCACTTGGCCCGGTGGGTGGCAGCGGGTGTCTGGGGAATGGCTGCAGGCCGCAGGCCAGTGTGGGTGGGAGGGAGACTCTTTGCTGGAAGATGCTGGAGGCCGATTCTCTCCAACTAGCCCCTCTCCAGTCTCTCCTCTTGCCCGGGTCTTTAACCCCTTCCCCCACTCCCAGAGCCCAGGCTGAGCTCCAGGAGCCGGTGGGCGGAGGGCACTGCCCAGCCTCTGCCTTGGACAGCTGAGCTCAGTCTGAGGGGTTGTGGGTGCAGCCTGGGGGGTTGTGGGGTGCAGTCTGAGGGGTAATGGGGTGCAGTCTGAGGGGTTGTGGGGTGCAGTCTGAGGGTGATGGGGTGCAGTCTGAGGGGTTGTGGGGTGCTGTCTGAGGGGTTATAGGGTGCAGTCTGAGGGGTTGTGGGGTACAGTCTGAGGGGTTGTGGGGTGCAGTCTGAGGGGTGATGGGGTGCAGTCTGAGGGGTTGTAGGGTGCAGTCTGAGGGGTTGTGGAGTGCGGTCTGAGGGGTGATGGGGTGCAATCTGAGGGGTTGTGGCGTGCAGTCTGAGGGGTGACGGGGTGCAGTCTGAGGGGTTGTGGGGTGCAGTCTGAGGGGTTGTGGGGTACAGTCTGAGGGGTGATGGGGTGCAGTCTGAGGGTTGTGGGGTACAGTCTGAGGGGTTGTGGGGTGCAGTCTGTGGGGTGATGGGGTGCAGTCTGAGGGGTTGTGGGGTGCAGTCTGAGGGGTGATGGGGTGCAGTCTGAGGGGTTGTGGGGTGTAGTCTGAGGGGTTATGGGATGCAGGGAGGAACTGTGCAGGCGTTTTCATTTCCCCTTGGTCATTTACGAAGCCCCCGCAGGTGCAGGCTGGGAGAGGCTGTGGCCAGGGGGTAGGGGTGCAGGGTTGAGCTGGCGAGTGGTCCTACAGATCTAGGGGCAGACATGGGCATGGCGGGACCCAGCCCAGCCTGGGAGGAGTGGGGAAGGGGAGACAGGAGTCTGGGGTCTAGGGGGCGAGGGCTGCTGAGGGGCAGCCTGGGGCTGGGCAGGGCAGGCAGGTGGGAGCCAGGTTGGGGGTCCAGCATGGGATTCCCAGCACCAGACCCCAGTCCAGGATGGGTCTTGGGTGTCGCAGGAAGGAGACGGGTGGGGGCTGTGGGGAGGAGACGGTGCCTGAGGGAGTGGAGCTGGGGACAGGGCGCTGTCGTCGCCCCCTCCTCTCACCCCTGCAACAGGCAGGCTGGGGGCTTCGCTGTGACCCCCTCGCTTGGGCAGCTGGGGTGATGGTGACCCAGCTGTGGGGAGCAACTCAGTCTGAGGGCTTATGGGGTGCAGGGAGGAACTGTGCGGGCTAAGAGGCATTTGTGCTGTGCCAGGGTGGGTGGGGTAGGGCGTGCCAAGTGCTCCAGGTCCCCGCCCAACAAATCAGAGCCGCAGCATATGGCTGGCAGGGCCTTTGTTTGCCAAGAATGGAGAAGGGGCTGGGAAGCCCTGACCGGGCCCAGCCTCAGGGGCCTTGGGCAGCCACCAGGCCTGGGTGTCCCAGCTGGAAATCCCTCAGCTGGCCCAGAGCGATGGGTCCTGATGCCACCAGGAAACCAAAGTGCAGAGTGGTGAGCACAGGGCCCAGGCGAGGACCCCAGTCTCCAGGGACCCCCAGCAGGACACAAGGCTCAGGTGCAGCCCCCTCCACCCTGCCCAGCCCTCTCAAGCCTTGTTCGGTGGCCCCATGGCTGTTCCCATGATCCATCCAGGGGCCCAGGGCAGAGGCAGGGGAATCCTGGACACACAGGCCTCTGGGGAGAGGAGCCGAGGCCCCCAGGGGCAAGCACAGGACAGGGAGCCTGTGGAGTTCCCGCTTGCTCACCTGTGCAATCAGCTGCAGCTTCTTCCTCGGGGCACACACGGTCGTGTCCCAAGCCAGGATTCTCAGGGGCTCTCCCAGTGTCCACAGGACAGGCAGGACTATGACGTGGGACTGCTACCACCAGGCCCGGGGGGACTGCCCCATGTCCTTGAGGGGCTGCCAGGGGCCAGGGAGGGTGGGCAGGCCGTGCGCAGGCTGGAGGTCAAGGGCAGAGGACGTGGGAACCTGCAGAGTGACAGGTGCTGCTGAGGCCTGACTGATGGCGGCTTCCCTGAGGGAGCAGGAAGGCAGGGGGAGGTGCTCGCCCACAGGTAGGGGGACAGAGGGCTGGTTGGCAGCTGGCCCAGCGTCTGTCCCTGGGCAGGCAGACCCCAGGAGGAGTCCTTGGAGAGAGGGCTGAGCTCTAGCTGGAAGCCACAGTGTTTGTGAGGCTGGGGGGAGCTGCCCCACCCCATCGCCTTTCTGGAATTCTAGGTGAAGACCCCTCGACCGAGATGACACTCCCCTTTCCCCAGCACCACAATGTCTTCCTTCGGCTTTTAGGAACCTCTCTGGAGACTCTCTTATCCAAACCTCCCTTGTACAGGTGGGGAAACTGAGGCCTGGGGGCCGGGACAGCCTCTTGATCTCCCTGGCAGCCAGTTGGGGCCTCAGCACCCCTGCTCACTGAGCCCCCAGAAAGCTGGACCCAGGCCCCACCTCAGCTGATCCTGGCAGCGGTATTTTCCCCGGGCTCCAGGCTGCAGCCCCAGCCCCCACCTTCCATGCACCCCCTCTGCAGTCCCCACCTTCCTCACGCCCTGTCCGCAGCCCCCACCTTCCTCGCGCCCCGTCCGCAGTCCCCATCTTCCACGCGCCCCGTCCACAGTCCCCACCTTCCACGCGCCCCGTCCGCAGCCCCCACCTTCCTCGCGCTCCGTCCACAGCCTCCAGGATGTTGCCGGATCTCATCCAACTGCTGCCACCTCCCGCTGCTGTGGCCACAGGCAGGGCTGCTGGGACCACCTGGCCTCCACGACCATCTCCGTGACCCCCCTTTCTTCCTGCCTGTTCCTCCTCTCCCGGCCCAATGGCTCTGAGACACTTTTCTGACCCCTCTGTCGGTCCCCATCTCTGAGCTCTGGCATCCTCTTGGGCCGAATCCTGCACCAGGCCCGAGCACCAGCACCTGGGAGATTTTCCGGGGCTCATGGAAATATTTTAATTTATTTTAAAATCAGAAGAAAAAACTGAACTTTTAAGGCCAAGAAAATGCTTTAATACATAATATGAATATATTTGTCTTTATACCAGCACAGACATAAAATACGATTTTTTTTATTTTTTATTTTTTTGAGACGGAGTCTCACTCTGTCGGCCAGGCTGGAGTGCAGTGGTCAATCTCGGATCACTGCAAGCTCCACCTCCCGAGTTCACGCCATTCTCCTGCCTCAGCCTCCTGAATAGCTGGGATAACAGGTGCCCGCCACCAGGCCAGGCTAATTTTTTTTGTATTTTTAGTAGAGACGGGGTTTCACCATGTTAGCCAGGATGGTCTCGATCTCCCGATCTTGTAATCGGCCCGCCTCGGCCTCCCAAAGTGCTGGATTACAGGTGTGAGCCACTGCGCCCAGCCAAAATATCAAATTTTTTACTACTTTTATTTTTGTGGAGGGGTGCTCAGGAAGATGCCCTGGCCCCATCCACGTGGCGCTGCAGCCCTGGCCCGAGCTGGCCCACCCCCCAGATGGCTGCTGTACTATCACCCTGCCTGGCCTTGCAGCCCTGGGGGCAGAGCTGAGTCTGTGTCTGTGCCGGGCAGACACAGTGATGGCACCTGCGGGTCTGGCGGCCCTGTCGAGGCGCCTCACGGGCACCAAGCGCCCCCCCGTCATCTCCCTGCCCCATTCTCCAGGTCCTTTGAGCCCAAAGCCTGTGGGGTGGTCCCATGGCTCCATGAACCTGGGGATCTTCTGGCCAACATCCGTCTCTGGGGGGCAGGGAGGGCTGTGCACGCTGCTGGTGCCAGGAGGGCTTTGAAGCGCCCCAGAGGCACTGTAAACCGGGTAATGAGGGCAATTAAATCTCAGTCAACTCAGAAAGGAAAAGGACCTTCTTCGGGGTGCCAGGAGCCGGCACCAGCCTGTGTCCTCCATCAGACGGGGGTGACAGTGAGAGGCACACTAGGACAGGCATGGCCCGGGCTTGGAGGCTGTGGAGCAGGGCTGATGCCTGCACTGCAATGAGCTTTGCATCAATCTCTGCCACACCTCGGGATGTAGGAACCATGAATACCTGTCTTTGCAGCTGGGGACATAGGCTCCACAGTTGCACGGTTGCACCAGGTCATGGAACCTTTCAGGTGCCACCACCAGCAGGCAATGCTCCCTTCTAGGGGCAGAGCACGGGGCTCCCTGGCTGGGCTCAGACTCGGTGCTGGGCCTACCTCTCCCTGGGGCTTCACTGCCCCAGTTCCAGCTAGTCCTGGCAGCAGCAGAGAGCTGGGAGCTGGCCTCCAGCCCCTCCCCTTACTCCAGCTGGGTACTTACTTCCTGGGTCCCGCCTGCCCCCAGTCCAGGTGTGGGCTGGGATGGTGTGGGGGGCGGCGAGGTGGGCAGGGCAGGGGGCTGGACACCACTTCTCCGGGCTTTTCTTGAGAAAGGGCCCCTCCGGCCACACCTTCCTGGGCCGCTATCAGAAGCCAAACAGAGCCGAGGAGTGTCAACGCCTCAGGCCTCCACCTGGCAGCTGGTGCCCATGGGCTGGGGCCCAGGCGGGAACACCGCAGACCCCTCTGAGCCCAGAGCTCTGTGCTATTTTTAACACCACTGGGAGAAGTCGGGCAAATAGTGTGGGCCCCTCCCCGCAGCCCTGTGACCTCCACCCCTGTGTTTGCACTCTCACTGGGCAAACAGGCGGCGATAAGGCAGAGATTAGAGGGATCGTTCAGCTCCCAATAAACAGCTTCTTCTCCCCCAGCGTGGGATTCCCAGCATCAGACCCCAGGCTGGCAGCTGCAAGGGCTGAGAATGCAGGCGCCCCAGCCCTGCCCCCGCCCCTGCCCCGCCCTGCCCCGACCCAGCAAGGCTCTGGCTTCCCGGTCCGAGGCATCTCCAGCACCCCAGGGCACTCTACCAGCCCAGGATCCCCTGCCACCCCCGCAGTCCCACCCCGCAGGTGGGCATCTGCTGTGTGGTGTTGGAGTTTGTCTCCAGCAAGGGCCGACCAGGTTGGGGTTGGATGGACGTGGTTGGAGCTCGGCCACTGTGCACCTGCTGTCTGCTTTGCCGTCGCTGCCCCGTCCAGCCTGGCTCTCCATCTTTTGGTGCTGTCTAGGAAGAGTCGAGGTGGCGGAGGGGACGTGCCGGCACACAGCAGGCACTTGGCAAGCCGGCGACCTGGCCTCCTAGCCCCACACTGGCCAGACTGGCTCCCTCAGCTTCCCCCTGGCCTGCGCCTGGCCTCCCTCCTGCACCCGCTCCAGCTGGCCCGAGTCCCCTTGAAAGTGCAGGACCAGGAGGGGACACGGTAGCGAGGGAGGTGTGATGGGGCCCAGCAGAGTTGACAGTCACTTCCAGAGCAGCGGGAGGCGCTCGCCCTCGGCAAATGCCACTCGGGATGGTCTCAGTCTGGGGTCTGGGGGTGCAATGGGCAGAGTTTGAGTTGGAGATCTACAGAGCTTAGGCTAAGATGGGTTTGGAGCCAGGGTCAGTCTGTGCCTGGGATAAGAAGCCAGGCTCTGATTGAGGTCAGAGGTCACCCCTTGACTGGGATGGGAACTCATTCTGTGCCTGTGTCCGGGCTCAGGCTATGGCTGGGAGCAGAGTTTGACTTGTAGCTGGGATCAGGGGTCAGTCTATGCTTCTGATCAAGACTCAGCTTAGTCTGGGATCAAGGGTCAATTTGGACTGGTGATGGGGGCTCAGTCTGTGACCAGGGTGAGGGGTAGACCTATAGGTGGCCTCAGGGATTAGTCTGTGGCTGGGGTGAGGACTTGGTGTATGGCTGGGATCAGGGTTCAGTGTGTGACTGGGGTCAGAGGTCAGCCTGTAGCTGGGATTAGGGATGAGTCCATAGCTGGAGTAGAGACTCAGACTGTGTCTGTCAAGACTTAATCTATAGCTCAGATCAGGGCTCAGACTGTGGCTGGGATTAAGGATCAGACCATGGCAGGGGTCAGGGTTCAACCTGCTTCGGTCTGGACAGTCTCTGCCTCTGCCCTGGCCGTCCATTTATCCCCAGCTGTCCTGGGTCAAGTTGCTGCAGCTGAACTTTGCTTCCTCTTTGGATCAGAGTGTTCTTGGCCAGCACCCAGCAGCTGATTCCCCGGGGAAGAGGCCCCGTTCCCGCCAGCCACATTCCCACGCCAGCCTGGGAGGCTGCCAGAGAGTGGCTGGGTGTCGGGGGCTGCCTCCCAGGGGACCTGCCTCGCACCCTGCCCGGCTCTGAGGACAGCACAAGACTCCTGCGGACGGAGCTCCTAACCCCTGAGCTCACTTCCCCAGAGCCCTGTGTCCCCGTTCCCGCCTTCCTGCCCCAGGGCGAGGGGCTGGAGAGATGGAGGGCTTTGTAGGCCTGCAGACCAAGGTGGGAGAGGCCGGGCGCTTTCCCCAGGTCCTGTGGCTCAGGAAGCCAGCCATGGGCCTGCGCCTCCATGGGCCTCAGTTTCCTCAGGAACAGAGTGGGTAGGAGTGGTGGCTGGACGGGAGCCATCCAAGGCCCCTCTGGCTTGTCTCTTATCCCAGTGTGATAAATCTGACTGGCCAAGGACTCACGGGGGCCTTGGCTGTTCCTGGGGGCTGACAACAGCCTGGGTCCCTACAGAGCCATTGAGGCGGGTGGGTCCCAGGAGGAGACAGTTTGTCCTTGGAACCAGAGGCCCATCCCAGGAGTCTGTGGGCGAGCCCTCCAGATGGGCATCACCTCCGGTGGGTTCGTGCAGGGGTCGGGGCCTGTGTGGCCAGAGGGGCCTGGCCGACTCTTGAGAGACTGGCTGGCAGCTGGAGCAGGTCTGGGGCAGGTGCACTGTCTGAGGGTGACCATGCCCAGCTCCCAGTTCCAGGGGGCTGAGGAGCCCCAGCAGCTCTGGCCAGACAGCTCTGAGGTCAAAGCCTGGGGCTGGGTGAGGCTGAGAGCCAGGGGCCACAGGCCTCCATCCCCAGCCCTCAGACTCAGGGGCCCTTAAGAATTCCTGACTGCCCATGTCCTGAAGGCACAGCCACCATATAGCTGGGCAAGGGCCCCGAGTGTGCGACTTCCTCCTGGGAGCCTCCCAGCAGCTGACACGGCCCTGTCGCCCCACTCTCCAGAGAGTAGTGCTGAGGCTGAGATGCCGCTGACCATCCCAGGACCAGACGAGGTGCGGTGTGTGCTGTGCGCACAAGATCCTACACAGATGCTCTGACCAGGATCCCCAGTTTCAAAGGGAGAACATGGAGGACCAGGGAAGGACAGGGCCTTGGCCAGGGTCTCTGGGTCCACGTTTGTTTTGGGAGCTGCCTGTGCCCCCGTCCTCTCTGGGGACCGAGCGGGCTGGGACACGTGCAGTGGGGGCTGGGCCTCCTGCAGCCCCACGAGATCCTGCAGCTGCTCGGCCGGTGTTGCAAACGGGCTCCCCCACTCCAGACGTGTCCCAACCTGCAGCGGCCCCTGCCCCCGGGCCCAGAGGAAGGCCTCGCCCGCCTTCCCCGGGCCAGGACAAGCCCCAGCGCGGCCCCCGTGCCAGCTCCGAGCGTGAGAAAGTGCTGAGCCGGGGAGGAGGGTGTGGCGTGGGGCCAGGTGTGAGTACCAGCCAGCGCCCACCTTCGCTTCTTGAGCCCAGCCCCCAGCTTCTGCCCTGCCCGGCCCCTGCCCCCGGCCCTGCCCTGGAGCTGGGGCAGAGAGTGCCCACCTCCAGCCCCCTCGAGGGCTGGCCCCTTGGCTGCAGCTGCCACCCCTGCCCCTCAGCTCTGCCCCTGAAGCAGTGCGTGGCTGCACACAGCTGGCGCTAAATAGTTATCTCCATCAGAACAGGAGGCAGAGCTGCGTGTGTGGCCACATGGCCAGCAGGCGTCCGTGGGGGTGGGGGAGACTCGCCAGAGCAGTTCCTTCCTTGTTGGGGTCACTGATCTGGGCTGCGGTGGGCCCTGGGTCAGGTGTGGGGCCTGGGCCACCCCAGCGATACCCTGCTCTCCCGAGTCAGACACAGAGCCCAGAGTCTTTGGGCCTCCTTGGCAGCCCCGGGGTTCCCAGGATAGGGTGCCCCACATTCCCAGCGTTCACCCAGGGCCCGGGAGCACCAAGGCCTGGTCTCTGGGTCCCAGGAGTGGTCCTGGGTCCTTTGTGGGCTACCGGAGAGGAGGAGGGAGAAAGGAGGAGGGGCCCAGAGCCCGGAGTGTACGGGGCCTCCCTAAACCCTAACCCTGACCCTGACGGGCATGAGCTCACAGTGGGGGTGGGGCAGTCACGCCATCCTCCGAGCAGCCAGCTGTGGAGGGTGCTGCCCGGGCATGTGCCCGCTCTCCGCATCAGGAGCTGCCTGGTGGGAACCAGCCGGGGCTGCCCTGAGAGCCCAGCAGCATCAGAGGTGGGTCCCCCATCACGGAGCTCTGGCTGGAGCCTCCTAGGCCAACTGGCTTTAGACATATTGTCTGCTTCACACATGGGGAAACTGAGGCACCCAGCAAGGACGCAGCTCACCTAGGCCACCCAGTCTCTGCACCACAAAGGGGCTTCGAATGGCCCCAGAGCCCACCAGGCCCACAAAGGCCCCTCAGGACTCCGTGAAGGGGGCTGAGCCCTGGCCCCAGCAAGGCTGGGGAGACACGGTCTGTGCCCAGGAGCTCCGGGGAGGCTCCCAGGAAGAGGCGTTTCATGCCCCAGGCGGCTGCAGGATGACTGATGTGCCTGAGAAACAGCAGGGACGGCACCATAGCTGGGGAGAGCGGTGCCCGGACAAGGCCCCTGTGCAGAAGGGAAGGTCCAGGCTGCTCCCCACGTGTCTGTGTGATGAGGCGGAAGAGGCAGGGCACAGGCCCTGGGGGCTACAGCACTCAGGAGCCCGGGGCATGGGGCTAGGCCTGATATCCCGCCCGTGCCCTCCCTGGTGGGCCACACACCTGTCCTCATCTGCCTTGGGCTGTGCTGGGCCCTGACCAGAGGCTCTCTTGGGCCTGTCTGCCCCCCAGCACTCGGCTTACTCAGCGCTCTAGTCCTGGGACCCTCACCAGCAAAACCTCAGAGTGTGAGGCTCCTGTTGGACCCTGGAGATTCCACAGTGGCTTTATTTAGGCCACTCCGGGTGTGGCAGCGCCCAAAGACAAGGGGAGGAGATGTCCCAGGGACCACACAGCAATGGCACGTGTGACCAGACACTGATGGGGACAGCAGGGCAGCTTGCCGGCCTGGCTCTCAGAGGACTCACACGGGATGAGGCGGGGGACTGGCGGACAGGCAGTGGCTGAGGACTCGGGCTTCATCCTTCGGGCAGCAGGTGGGTTGAGCTGATGCACGAAGACGTCCAATTCACACTTTAGAAAGATGCCCCAGGTCCTGGGAGCAGTGCCCAACCTGCACAACCACACGCGACCAGGTCCAGCATGGAGGATGGCAGGGGCCTGGCCCTGGAGTAGAGAGGAGGTTGCCCACCTCCAGAAGCCTCCTGATCGCACGGCCAGCCCCTCCTCCACCGAGCCCACCTCGAGCATCCTGCCCTGGCAGCGTCCCCCGCAGGGAGGGGCCACCCTTGTTTATGGCCAAGTCACCACAGCTCCTTTACCATCTGCTGCAAAGGAAGGAAGGCCCCCGCTACCCACCCCACCTGTGGCGGCCGGCGCTGCGAACGGAAAGCCGAGGGCACCAGGCCACCTGTTCCCAGCCTAGGAGTAGCAGGGGGACGGTGAGGCTGGGCTCAGCTAGACATGGGCCTGTGGGCCTCCAGCCAGCTTACCCCCACCCAGCCCCACAAGCCCACCCAGCCCTGCCTCTTCACCCTGGCTCTGATCATGTCCTGGAGAGGCGTCGTGAGCCCCATACGTGCCTGGGCAGAACCCACCATCTCCCCCAGCACCTGGGGGCAGTGTGGGACCTGAGGGACGTGGTCATTCACAGCCTGCCCTGCCTGTGAGAGGTGGGATGGCTCAGACTCTCGCAGCCGTGGGCCAGGCTGGGGCTGCCACAGCCTGTGCATCTGGTGAGGGTCCTGGGCGAGCATCCTGTTCAGAGGCAGGAAAGCCATGGTATGGGGGTCTCGGTGGAACTCACTGCCAAGGGTCTGTGCACGGAGCACCTTTTCCCAGGGAGACGGGGCAGGGCAGGACCCCCCACGGCCTCCCAGAACCAGCAGGTCTCCACAGGGTCCTTGTGCCTGGTGCGCCCTCCCCGTGGGAGAGCAGCCTGCCCAGAGGGCGGCCGGCACGTTGGGGCCTGAGCCGGCGAGTCAGATTTCTGCCTCGGCACTCAGGCGGGTGTTGCAAGAACAGAGGAAGGCTGGCCGCAGGCGCTGGGTGGGCCTCAGGGGGCCTGAAAGGCCTTTCGTGTGGGAAGAGGGGGCTTTCTGGAATCCCAGGACCCCCCACATGGGTGAGGCGCCGCACCTCTGCCCGGGGGCCCCAGGTGGTGGTGGGGTGGGCATCACCTCCCGGTCCCCAGGAATCACATGCTGGGCCTGGTGCGGAGGGAGGCACTGGCTCCTCCGGGCAGAGGCCTGCAGGCTGGGGATGCCACAGTGGCAGCCCCACAGGCACAGGGCGCTGCGGCCTCCATCCTGAGGTCCCTCCCAGGCGGAGAGCACCTGGGGGCCTGCAGGGGTACAGCCACATGCGGAGGGACACTGCTAGGGTCTGGGAAGCTGAGCTCAGTGCGGGCCCTGCCCAAATGCGCGTGTGACCCCAGCAGCTCGCCCCCTTCTCCAGGCCTTGGCCTGCTTCCTCCAGGGGCTGCCCAGGCTACCAGGCTCTGCCAAGCTGTGTGGAGCCCCTGGGCGTCCCCTCCAGGTGCCCTCAGCAGACGTGGAGCAGCTCTCCAGCCCAAGCCGGCCCTGCACTCGGGTCTCAGCGTCTATCTCTGCTGTGGGCGACTGTCTTGGGTGGGGCCAGGCCACTCCAGATAGAAGGCGCTGGTTGGGTGCGGGGGGGGGCTGGAAATGCCCCACACCCCCTCCAGTCCCCGGCAACCGGCCTGGCTGGGGCTCTGGGGTCTGTGGCCGGAGCTCTGTCAGAGGAGCTGAGACAGCCACGGTCCAAGCAGCCCCACCAACCCCAAGCCAGCCTGGCGGAGGCCCAAGAGTCCTGAGGGAGGGTCTGCAGCCCCCTCCCCACTTCCTCTCCCCTGCACACTCCAGGCTGTCCTCTGCGAGGCTGTCACTCCAGGAGACACGGGCCTCCTGCCTCTCTTCTTCCCCCACCGCGCAGGGGCAGAGGCTGGGGAGGGTCCCGCAGGGCCAGGAGAGATGTTCAGTTTTCACCGTTCCTGGGCTGCGACCCCAGCTGGGTGGGTGCGACCTGGTGGGATGGCCCAAGCCACCCCGGCTTTTGGGCGGCCTCCTGGGTGGCCCCTCGGCCTGCCCCTTGCGTGTGGCCACGGGCAGCCAGCTTTCCGGGCCCCAGTTCGTTGCACAAGTTCCTGGGTCAACATAAACAACCGCGGTGCACCACAGAGTTCCTGGCCCGGCTTCCTCTCCGCTCTGTGTGCGACCTCCTGACGGTGAGTGCCGCTGGCCCAGACCCCGGTGTGGTGCCGGCCTAGGACTGCTCTGTGATCACAAGTCACTGAAGCAGCCGGGCTCTGTGGGTCGGGGTCAAGCACCGCAGCCTCCTCTGGGGGTGCCAGCAGCGCAAGGCAGCCCCCGTGCCTGCCAGAGCTCGGTCCCCAGACCACTGGCCTCACCAGTGAACACAGGGGCATGATGCTTACACCCATCTGGAAAGTGAGGAAATGCACACGGGAGCTCCAGTGCTTCCTGGTCGTGAGCTCATCTGTTTCTGGTGAAAAGAACCCAACCAAACCCACGTAGCAGGACTGGCATCTTCTCCCTGCCTCAGAGAAACTGAGATCCAGAGAGGTGCCTAGCCTCCAAGGGTCCCTAAAGTTCCTCCCCTTCTTCCTCCTCCTCCTTCAGGAAGTCCTCCTGGACTGCCTCACCCAGAAGGGGTCTTGGCCTCCCTGGGTAATGCGGCATCCCCTACTGCTGCCCTTTTCTGGCTGTTTGAGGACAGCTGGTGCATCCAGTTCTTCCCTGTCTTCCCCCACTTGATTCGGCATACATTAGGCGCTCCAGAAATGTTTGCCAATTGCTTGGCCCAACTCACATGCCCCTCTAGGTGGAAGGTACACTCATTCCCACCCAGACAGTGTATGTGTGCCAGCACGGGCTCTGCTCTCCTGGCCTCCCCATCTTTGCTCCCAATGTGCCATCAGCTGGAAAGCCAAGAAGCTGTTCCCACAGCAAAGGGGCAGCCAGGAGAGCAGGGGCAGGCCAAGGACCCCGGGGACCCCAGGCCTCCACATCCTCTCCTGGGACCCATCTCCCTCCCACTCCTTCCTTGGCCCCAGGGGACATCCGAGGTGGAGGCTGCCGTGTCCCGGTGCCCGGGCTGAGTCTCCACTGCCCGGACTGCCCAGTGCTCCTGTGTCCACAGCCAGTGTGTCCTGGCCTGGCCATGGCTGCTGGGCTGTGGCTGACAGCCTGGCCTCAGGGCCGGTGGGACTTGGGAGGGGTTCTGCCACTTGGTCGTGGTGTGACCCAGCCAGCAGCCTCGGTTTCTTCACCACTTCCCTCACAGGATAAGGAAGTGAAAGATGGCAGATGCTTACGGAGCAGTGGGCGCCCACGGAGACGAGCCACGGCCACGCGGGGGTGCAGGGGGACGGCCAGGGTCCTGTCCACATGGGACTTAGGTCTCAGTTCCAAGGCAAGCTGTGCCCCTGGAACCGGCCTCCATGCTGCCTGCACCCCCAGCTCCTGCGCTTTGAGGGGCTGCACCGGGCAGAAGTGCCTGGTGTGGGGCCTTCGCCGAGGCAGGTCTCGGCTGGCAGCACCTGCCACAGGCCTGCGCTGGGCTCAGCACGTGCTTTGCAAAACGGCAAGTAATGCCTGCTCTGTGGAGGAAAATTGGCCAGTGCGGAGGAGGGAGGAGAGGAAGAAACAGGGCTGGGCCGGCTGGAGATCCCCGCTTTGGCTGGCAGCTCCCCAGGCCTCCCCCAGGTGCTTCTCACACAGGCGTAGCGGTCGGACAGGACTTCCCAGCACCTGTGGCTTTCCCCAGGTGACAGCAGGCCAAACACCACGTGCTGACAGTGACTCTGAGTTCTCGTCGCCTTTTCCTTTAAAAGAATGACCTCTCCTTCAGCCCAAACCCTCTCCACACGCCTCAGCCAGCCCACCTCTTCCCTAGCCTCTCCCAGGCTGGCTGTGGCTGGTGGGGCGCCCGGCTGACTGCCCCACCTAGGGCCCTCTCATGTCCGTCTGGTTTTGGATGCTGAGGAGTTTACTGCCCCGGATGGCAGTTTCCATACTAGCTCTCTGTCAGCCGCTCTCTGCACCTGTCTGGTAGGTCTCCAGGTACACCCCTGCCCAGCCTCTTCATGTGGGAGTCCCAGGGGCAGCAGCCGCCGGGGCCAGGCCTTCCGGCCAAGCTCGGATGCCCGCTCCTTCCAGAGCCTCCTGATCACCCCAAGTAGAGGAGCTCACAGAGCTGCCCCCAACAAGGAGCTTCTTCTCACCCACAGTCTCTTTCACTTTGCAGCAGCTCAGGGCGCCGTCATTCTCTCCAACTCACAGGGCAGAGGACAGGACAGAGACCCTCACCGGAGGGCACCTGGCCTGGAGGCGTCGCCGCCTTCGGCTCCAACCAGCCCCATGCCCTGCAAAGCCCCCGAGGGCCAGGCCCACCCAATGCTGCTCGACTCCGTAGCCTGGCCCAGCGTGGCGGCACAGCTCACAGGAGGCACGGGCCTGTTCCCAGTGCACGGCCCCAACGCTTCCCGCCATCCGGTTCGGGATTCGCATCTCCGGTGTGGGTGCAGGTCCCAGACCCCGGGCCTGCCAGTCCCCACACCAGAGCCACCGAACTCCAAGGGCCCTGTCCTCTCGACTCCCCCACACCCGGTGGGCGGCCCACATCTCTTGCATGGCTCTCAGCCTCTCCCCCTGCAGCCCTGAGGGTCTCCCCATAATGGCCCTCTTTGGCACTTCCTAAACCCAAAGAGGCAGCAGATCTGAGACACGGCAAGGCTGGCCAGGGCTCCTGCAGGGAAGTGGGTCGGGCCCTCCCTTAGGCCTGTGCCCCCAGCCTCCAATCCCACACCCCCATCACCCCCAGGTTGCCCTGCAGGTGCTTCGTGTTTGGACAGCTGGAAGCAGAGCTCGGCCTGTGACCTGCCTGGTCCAGCAACTGGCCCTTCTGGAGGTGAGCCTGGGAGTGGCCGAGCCGAGGAAATCACCCCCGTGGGGAAGTGAGGGAGGGGCAAGGCCCACCCCACCAGGCTCTGGAATGTTCCGTGAACTGGATCCTGGAGAACCCACTTATCTGGGCTCCAGGAAGGCGGGGGGCAATGTTTCTTTGACCTGAGGAAGCAAAGCAGCCCCCTGACATCCTTCCACACTCATCCTCTCTGGTGGGGAGCCAGGGAGGACACATATGAGATGGACACGGTGGGGGCCCACATCCCAGGCTACTCAGACAGCAAGGGTCAGTCCGGACGGGCTGGAGAAACCTCAGGCCTGACATGCCTCAGTTTCCCCAAGTGCACCATGGCCCAGATGGCTGGAGACCTCTTGCTGTGTCTCCTCTGCCTGCAAGATCCAGGAGCCCAGGCTCAGCCTGCGAACCACCTGGCCCCATCCCTGAAGGGGGACGGGGAGGGTCTGCGACCATCCTGGGGGGTATCCACGCCCACTTCTACCTGGGGATGAGGGTGCGAAGTCCCATGCAGCCGCCACGCAGTCTCACGTGCCTGACAACGGGAGCCAGGCCAGCCCCTCACAGGTGCTCCTGGGCAGCGTCCCTGGTGACCTGGACCAGTCACCCCAAGGGCACGTGCTCCAGGCAGCCCCCTCGTCTTAGGGGGCACGGGAGGCACCGGGGGTCTTCAGCCGGTGATGGGGTGACTGACGAGGTTCAGCCCCAACACCGGGGTCCTGTGGCCACTGGGAGCCGGAGCACCCCCCCGGCTGGAGCTGAACCGTGACTACAGCCCTTCTCAAGAGATGGTGGGGAATCGTCCCCGTGTCTAGGGTCCCACAGACTGGGCAGGCCAGACAGGCCCTCGGAGGAGGCTGGTGGGATCCGAGTAGGCAGAGGGGAGAGGGAGAAGCGAAAGGGCAGCCCCAGCCTGCGGTGGGCGGGAGGAGCCCTGCTGTCACTGTCATGGGAACCACCGAGTCACCGGAGGGGCAGGGGCAGAGGGGTCTCGGTGGAGACAGGGGTCCCCAGAGGCCTTGGGAGACAGGGGAGGTGCCCAGGGCTCTCTGGCCTTGTTCTCTACCAGTTCAATGAGAGCTTTGTTCCAGGGGCCCCGGGTCCCTCTGCCTCCAACAGTCTGGGCTGTGTTTTCTGAGCACCTACTGTGTGCTGGGTGTGGGCGTCCAGGCAGGTGTGCTGGGTGTGGGCGTCCGGCTAGGCACTGGCTAAGCCCTGTCCCTCCCCAGAGTCACAGCGAGACACACAGCCACATCCTGTAAACGAAGACCTCGTGTCTGGGAGGTCAGGTAACTTCCCCAAAGCCGGTCTGGCCTCCCAGCCCCATCCCCAGTCCCAGAGGGGAGGTGGGATGAAGGCAGGGCTAAGGCCAGGCCGTGGAGGCAGAGGCGCCTGCCGGCCTGCAGGACGGAGGGAGGAAGTGCCTGGGCCTGGGCAGACAAAGGCCCTCAGATTCACAAGCTGAAGCTCTAGCACCCAGGGCCTCAGCATGTCACTGTGTTTGAAGACAGGTAAAGGTCGTCAAGGTAAGACAGGGTGGTCCTGATCCAATATGACTGACGTCCTTGTAAGAAGGGGAGATTGGGACAGACATGACTGGAGGGACGACCACGTGAGGACGCCTCAGCGAAATGGTGTGCAAGAGCGGGAAGTGGGGCCTCAGAGGAGCCAACACTTGGATCTCGGGCTTCCAGGAGGATCAGTCCCTGTGGTTGAAACCACCGGGGCCTGTGCGACTCCGTCATGGCCGCCCCAGCTGACAAATTTCCCTGACCCACCCCGCCGCAGTGCCACCCAGAAGCTTGGCAGGTGCTGTGACAGGGGCTGGGTCCCTGCTCGGCCCTCGGGTGCCGGGGTGTACCCTATGAGAGCGGCACAGCCACGGACACAGCCCTCTGCAGTTCCAGGCTCCGGGCACCATCTGGGACCCCGGTTCCTGATGTAAGAGGCTCCCCACTGCCGTCCCATCCTCTGCAAGGTACCTCGGAGAGCGGCTGGAGGCTAACGGGACGAGGCCTGGGTTTTAGGGTCCTGCCTGGGTTTCT